>NW_026622974.1:7653605-7986383 GCF_023065955.2 Ursus arctos
GTCAGCCAGCAGGCGCAGGAGAGCCGGGTCTTCCTGCTCGACGAGGGCCGCACCATCACGGCCGGCGCGGGCTCGCTGGCGCCAGGGCGCAGCGAATTCTTCCACCTGCCGTCCGAGGTACTGGGCTGCGTGCTGGCGGGCCTGGTGCCGGCGGCCGGCGGCGGCGGCGGGGGAGGCTACGGCGAGCCCCAGCACTGGCCGTCCAGTGCCGTGGACTTCCTCAGCAGCCTGCAGGGCAAGCAGGTGCACGGCCGGGTGCTGGACGTGCTGCTGCTCCACCGCCTGGTCCTTCTAGAGGTGCCCGGGCTGTTCCAGCAGATGCAGGAGCTCGGCCTGGCGCGGCAGGTGCCCGACAGCCTCTTCCGCTCGCTGCTCAAGCGCTACCTAAAGGCGGCCACTGTGGGCATGGGCTCCGGGGCCCCGGTCCTCCCGCGAGTCCCTCCCAAGCAGGAGCAACCTGGCCTGGATTACTTCTACCCGCAGCTGCAGCGGGGCGTGACAGAGCCCGTGGTGGTGACCCAGGTGTGCCACCCCCACCGCGTTCACTGCCAGCTCCGGAGCCTCTCACAGGAGATCCACCGCCTGTCCGAGAGCATGGCCCAGATCTACCGGGGTTCCACGGGCACGGGGGATGAGAACTCGACCAGTGGCACCTGGGAGGAGAGGGAGGAGAGCCCAGACAAGCCCGGCTCTCCGTGTGCGTCCTGCGGGTTGGACGGACATTGGTACAGAGCGCTCTTGCTTGAGACTTTCCGGCCCCAGCGCTGTGCCCAGGTGCTCCATGTAGATTATGGAAGGAAGGAGTTAGTGAGTTGTAGCAGCCTCCGCTACTTGCTGCCTGAGTATTTTCGCATGCCCGTGGTGACCTACCCTTGCGCTTTGTATGGACTCTGGGACGGCGGCCGAGGCTGGTCTCGGTCACAGGTCGGTGACCTGAAGGCGCTGATACTTGGCCAGGCAGTGAATGCAAAGATTGAATTTTACTGTTCCTTTGAGCACGTGTATTACGTCACCCTGTACGGAGAAGATGGGATCAATCTGAACTGTGTATTTGGAGTCCAGTCCTGTTGCTCGGCCGACCGTTTCCTTCAGAGCCAGGGCATCGGAGAGGATGAGGAAGAACCAGAAGCCGCTTTTCAGTCTCCGTCTCCCGCCGAAGACGTGGATGAAGAGATCTCGCTCCCGGCCTTAAGGTCTATCAGGTTAAAGATAAACGCCTTCTACGATGCCCAGGTAGAGTTCGTCAACACTCCTTCCGAGTTTTGGATTCGGCTGAGGAAACACAAAGGCACGTTCAGCAAGTTGATGAGAAGAATGTGCAGTTTCTATTCCTCAGCCAGTAAGCTGGATGGCGTCGTTTTGAAACCCGAACCCGATGACCTTTGCTGCGTCAAATGGAAAGAAAACGGCTATTATCGGGCTATGGTCTCCCGGTTAGATGACAGGAGTGTGGATGTGTTTCTAGTTGACCGTGGCAGTTTGGAAAATGTGGATTGGTATGACGTGAGGATGCTGCTTCCCCAGTTTAGGCGGCTACCCATACTGGCTCTAAGGTGCACACTAGCAGATATTTGGCCTTTGGGGAAAAACTGGAGCCAGGAGGCAGTTTCCTTTTTTAAAAAGACTGTGCTCCACAAAGAATTAGTTATCCACGTCCTTGATAAGCAGGATAATCAATATGTTATTGAGATTCTTGATGAATCGAGAACAGGGGAAGAAAACATTAGTAAGGTAATTGCTCAGGCTGGGTATGCCAAGTATCAGGAATTTGAAACAAAGGAAAATGTTCCCACAAATGCCCACTCTCCAGGGCATGTTTCAAGCCATTTTACTGCTGAGAATAGCAAGATGTCTCCTGCCAAAAAGGTAGAAGCAGAGCAGAAAGCCAAGAGAGACAAAACGACATCTGTTTCAGAAATTTTGACTGATACGACGGTCATTACAGGTATTCCAACTGGACTAGTTGTGCGGGAAAAAGAGAAAAGAGTATCTGTTTATTCTCCTCTTATACGGAATTTCTTGGAAATTAATCCAGGCTCTACTTGTAAAGGACAGCTGAAAGTCGGAAGTACAGTAGAAGTCAAGGTGTCTTATGTCAAAAACCCTGGCTACTTCTGGTGTCAGCTGACCAGGAACATTCAAGGATTTAAAACTTTGATGTGTAATATCCAGGACCACTGCAAGAACACGGCTGCTCCTTACCAGGCGACCACCCCCGCTTGCTTGGCAAAACGAACAGTAAATGGAAAATGGTCCAGAGCCGTGATTAGCGGGGTACAATCCGCAGAGCATGTCAAAGTAATGTTCATAGATTATGGAGACAAAGAAATGGTGTCTGTGAAGAATATTTACTCAATTAGTGAAGAGTTTCTCAAGGTTAAGGCTCAGGCTTTTCGGTGCAGTCTATATAATTTAATTCAACCAACTGGTCAAAATCCTTTTGCGTGGGATGAGAAGGCAATACAGGCTTTTAGTGAATTTGTAGACAATGCATGGGAAGAGAATCTGGAATTAAAATGCACGATATTTGCTTTGGCTTCAGTACAAGATGAACTGTTTAATGTTGTGGATTTGCTAACACCCTTTCAGAGCGCCTGCCATTTTTTGGTAGAAAAGAGACTCGCAAGACCTGTTAAACTTCAGAAGCCTCTGGAGTCCTCTGTTCAGCTACATTCTTACTACTATTCGACACATGATATGAAAATTGGGAGTGAAGAATCCGTGTATGTAACACATGTTGATGACCCTTGGACATTTTATTGCCAACTGGGAAGAAATGCGAGTATTTTAGAACAGTTGTCCTGTAACATTACACAATTAAGTAAAGCTTTGCTGAATTTAAAAACATCTCCCTTGATCCCTGGAAACTTGTGCCTTGCCAAGTATACTGATGGAAACTGGTATAGGGGGATAATAATAGAAAAAAAACCAAATAAAGTCTTTTTTGTGGATTTTGGAAACATGTGTGTGGTAACAAACGATGATCTGCTTCCAATACCTAGTGATGCATATGATGTCTTACTTTTGCCCATGCAAGCCGTTAAATGTTCATTATCTGATATTTCTGATCATATCCCAGAAGAAATTACAACGTGGTTTCAGGAGACTATTTTAGATAAGTCATTGAAGGCTTTGGTTGTAGCAAAAGATCCAGACGGAAGACTGATTATAGAACTATATGATGACAGTATTCAAATTAATGCTAATATTAATGAGAAGTTAGGGCTCCTTGGCTACAAAGGTGGGACAAGAAAAAAAGAAAGTGAAGCACTCCTTGCTGCAACTGAAACTCTTGAAATTAAGAAGGAAAATATGAAGTTGTCACCTACAGAGTACGTAAGTAAATCAGTAGAGAACAAATTATGTAGTATGGAGATCTTGGGAGAATCCTACAAATCTAAGATCAGCACAGCATGTAAGGAAACCAAGCTTTTACAAAGCTCAGCAAAGACAAACTTAGTCGCTCCGGATCAGGACTGTGTGGGAAATCAGGGTAATCAAGCGTGTCCACTAACACCAGAAAAGAAAGAAGAAAGTGTTGCTGAGCCACCTTTGAAAGCGGCAGAACTAGAAGCTACTCCTTCAGAGAGAAACATAGGAGGCTCCTATAACAAAGATTTGCCGCTAAAATTTCCTGACTTCCCTCAGAAGATTATAATGCCTGGCTTTAAAACAGCTGTGTATGTTTCTCATATAAATGACCTTTCAGACTTTTATGTTCAACTAACAGAAGATGAAGCTGAAATCACTCATCTTTCAGAGAGATTAAACGATGTAAGAACGAGGCCAGAATACTATTCAGGTCCACCCTTGCAGAGAGGGGATGTAATATGTGCTATTTTTCCAGAAGACAGCTTATGGTATCGAGCTGTGGTCAAGGAACAGCAACCCAATGACCTTCTTTCTGTACAATTTATCGATTACGGCAATGTTTCTATGGTTCATACTAACAAGGTAGGTGTGCTTGACCTTATGAATGCACTGTTACCAGGACTGTGCGTTCACTGCTCCTTGGGGGGACTTTGGGTCCCTGAGATTTTAAAATGCAAGGAAATGATGCATTACTTTTCCCGAAGGACAGATGAGGTTCAAATAAGATGTGAATTTGTTAAATTTCAAGACAGGTGGGAAGTTATTCTTGCGGATGAACATGGGATCATAGCAGAAGATATGATTAGCAGATATGCTTTCAGTGAAAAATCTCAAGCAGGACTTTCTAATCAAATGATTACAAGTGCCTGTTTGAAGTCTGTCAACAAAACCGACATCGACATTTCACTGTTTCTTGACTGGTATAACCCAAAGATGAAGATGATAAGAGCTTATGCCACCGTGATAGATGGACCTGAGTATTTTTGGTGTCAGTTTGCTGATACTGAGAAACTTCAGTATTTAGAAGTAGAAGTACAAACTGCTGGAGAACAGGTAACAGACTGGCGAAGTTGTGTCCCATGCCCTCATATTGGAGATCCTTGCATTGTGAGATACAGAGAAGATGGGCATTATTATCGGGCACTTATCACCAATGTTTGTGATGATTATCTTGTATCCGTCAGACTTGTAGACTTTGGAAACATTGAAGATTGTGTGGACCCCAAAGCACTCTGGAACATTCCTTCTGAACTTTTGGTGGTCCCCATGCAAGCCTTTCCATGTTGCCTGTCAGGATTTAATATTTCAGAAGGTGTGTGCCCTCAAGAGGGAAATGACTACTTTTATGAAATAGTAACAGAAGATGTGTTGGAGATAACAATATTAGAAATCAAAAGGGATGTTTGTAATATCCCTTTAGCAGTTGTTGACTTGAAAAGCAAAGGAGAGAGTATTAATGAGAAAATGAAGAAATATTCTAAGATTAGTATTAGTAACAGCGATCTGCCCTATGAAAAAAAAGGCCCAGAGACAAAGGGAGCCCTTGGGCCCCTCAGTCCTGAGGCTGGACTTAAGAAACCAAGCAGTAAACCTGGACAAGAGAAAACACCATACTTAGAACCACAGACAGATGAGCTCCCTGAAAGAGTTGAAAAAGACTTCAAGGTTATCGAAACCAAGCCAAGTAAATTCTATGACCCTGACACTGATGACATTTTTGAAGCTTTTGAAAACCCATGCGAAGATAAAATTGGCCCCGAGGTACTGGAAGGTAAAATAGAGTGCCATATGGTTGACAAGGACAAGTTTGATGATAACTACCTCATGACAGGATTTAACACGTTCCTACCACAGGCGAGCGAAACAAAGGAGATACTAGAACTGAACTCCCTCGAGGTGCCCCTTTCTCCTGATGATGAATCCAAAGAGTTCCTGGAACTGGAGTCCCTTGAGTTACAGCATTCTCTCGTCGTGGACGAAGAGAAAGAAGAGCTAGGCCTGGTGCCTCCAATCGTGCCGCTGCCCCAGGGCTGTGACCCAGGAGCCGCCCTGCAGCCATTTACGGTGCAGCTCCCCCTGAGCTGTGACTCAGAGAAACAGCCGGAACTCGAATTACCCGCAGCCCAGATGTGTCTGGATGACAAAATAAATCCCACGTCTCTAAGAGTTGGTCAGAAGGCCCAAGAACCCACGTGTGCAGAAGACACAAGAGAGTCAAGTTGTGTGGAATGTTTCGAGGACCAGCCCCGGTCACCATCGCATCCCCATGGAAAGAATCGTGATCCCAACATGCAGATTGAAATGAATACATATAAAGAAGAATTTACAGAGTATAACAACAGAGATGCCATTTCATCATTGACTTTGTTCTCTGAGGAAGAATCCAGAGCTGGAAGGAAGCCCCATAATGCTTTACAAGATCCTGTCTCAGGTAGGTGATTTCTCTTATTTAACTCAGTGCCTTTCAAAAGTACTTATTTGTCTTAAAGATAATGATCGTTTTTTTTTGGTCTTATTTGGTTTTTTATGTTAATTTTGGGGGAAAAGGATTAGAACCTGAAAAGAGAATCAGATTTGGCTTTCATGAAGGGCATCTCAAATGTGGGGAGATTAAGTTGTGAAATCAATGTAGAATCGTGCTGGATGAAATGCTGAATTGGTAATATTGTGTTTAAAAGTAGAATGCTTAAAATTTGTCTCCAAAAGTAATTATGTTTAAAATGTAAACAAATAAGCTTTAAAATCAAGAGGTTATGTATTTTAGTGAGTCTTAACAAAACAGCGTTCCTTTGCTAAGCACTGTACTGTAGGCATGAATTGATGATAGGGGTTACTTTTGCAGTTTTCAAATTTAGCTGTTTTGTTTTATGCATATACCTTGCCGTTGATTTAGAAACCCCTAAACAAACACTGGATTTAGGGAGCTTATATTAACCATACAAGAGAACAGCCATGAGTAAATATTGAGGTTCAATATTTCATTTAGGTTCAAACTCAACGTTAAGTTATTGTCACTAACTTTTTCATAAATTACATTTATGGATATTTTCTTGGCTACTTAATAAGATTTAAAAGTTACATGGAATGACTTTGAGGGTTTTTTTAAATAATGTTAGACTTTTTATGTCAATTTTTATATTGATAAATTTGAGCCATCATACAGAAGAGAGAAAACAGCAGTCTAGAGAGAATGAAAATTACCATAATCCCACCACTTGCTTGCTGTCGTCTTTCACCCTGTCTCTGTGTGTCTATTTACATACATTTTTAAAAACTAAACAGAAATCACATTATCATAGTGGGTGATCCTGCATTTTAATCCTTTAAACATGCTTTCAAAATATTTTAACTCTCTGGTATGCCACTCTGTGGATATACTGTGATTTACTAAAGTATTACCCTGGATTTTTAGTCCTCATTGCCACATTTTAATAATAATGAGTAATAGCTTTATGATAAGAATGGCTGCTAACTTGTAATATGCTGCTTTGCTAAAGAAATGGTTGTTGTAACCATGGACCACACCACATGTGGCAACAATAACCAGCCTTTAGGAGCAAGTTTCAAAGTCAGGAATCCAATTCATATCCTTCAAAAACACATCAAATCATGGTGGTGTTTTTTGAAGAAAGCGGAAAGGAATTATCTTGGGATGGGGCACCGGAAGAATTTAAAATAAAGTTCAGGAAAAGAGACAGACTCAGACCATACACGATGTTGATTATATAGGAATGCAAGTGCAGATTAAGAAAATGCTTTGCTTGCGTAGCTAACGTTAACGGGTCAAGAGGTATGCATTGAGGCTTTCTTCACTTTGGCAGCTCAACCAGAGAAAACCTACGCTCTGAAAGGATTTACCGTTGGATCCAAATGTGTTGTGTGGTCAAGTCTAAGAAACACATGGTCTAAATGTGAGATTCTAGAAATCTCTGAAGAAGGCACAAGGGTAAGTGGAAGTATTTTACCTCCAAATGTACTTGGTGACTGTTAAGGAAATTTTACCGGACTTTACCAACTAGGAAATGCAATTGAACAGACATTTGCTGAATCATTCCTCCTGATAATTTGGTGCAGTGCAAGAGTCATTTCACAGCATCTCCAAACATCCTAGCAAGAAACCATCTTAGACTCTTTCATTTCCCTGGTCTCTGACATCCTATCAGTCACCAAATTCTACACTTTCCACTTCTTATCACTTAGTTAAAACTTTTTATGCCTAATGCCACTGCCTTGGTTTTAAGCCTCTTACTTTACAAGTAGATTGCTCTGTTACCCTTCTATTTGGTTTACTTCTTCTAGTCTTCCTTCAGTTGATTCTCTAGAACTGCCAGTGTGAAGTTTGTCAAATGCAAATCTGACTAGGGCATTCCTGCCTGTAAAACTTGCTGGGGCTTTCCAGTTGATGGTGCTTCCCCTGTGATCTAAAAACCACCCGTATCAGAATCACTAGGTGCATTTCTTAGATTGTAGATCCCTAGACCTTGCCCTGGCTGGCCGATTCAGAATTTCTGGGGGTAGGACCAGGAATGGGCATTCTTATACCATTAAAATTCGAGAACCTCTAGTCTAGGATAGAAAAGTCAAGCTCATTAACACGGCATGGTCCTCTAGAGGACCTGGAAGTCTTCTAGGGTTGGGTGTCCATATTCTTCTCCAGCCTTATGGTTCTATTTTGTACCTTATATTAGATGGACGACAAACTGTTTGATTTCTCTTATTTATACCATTCCACTTGGCTTCTCCGATATATTTAATAACGCAGTTCTATTCACTTGTATTCTGTCCCCCTGCCAGAGTGATTAATTTTCACTTATTTTTTAAAGATTTTCATTGCAACTTCATTTTCATTTTGTGTTGCCTCTTCCAGGAAGCATTCACTAGCATTATTTTCTAAATCTCTCCATTTTGGGACGCCTGGGTGGCTCAGCTGGTTAAGCATCTGCCTTCGGCTCAGGTCATGATCCCAAGGTCCTGGGATCGAGTCCCACATCAGGCTCCCAGCCCTGTGGGGAGTCTACTTCTCCCTCTCCATTCTGTCTCTCAAGCCTCTCTCTCAAACAAATAAAATCTTTAATAAAAAAAAATAAATCCATCTTTTCACCCTCCCCCTCCCACCAAAAACCTTTGGCTTGATATCTATATTATATTCCTATTCTTCCTACTACAGAGGTCTGTAATTCCTACATTGTATTGCAATGCTCTGCTTATAGGTCTGTTTTTCCACAAAATTTTGAACTTCTTGAGATCTCATTTTTAGCCATCTTTGATCTCTAGGCGTAGATACACAATATGTTAGTTGAACAGAAGTTCTGTTGAATTGAAGTTTAATAAAATCATTTTCATTGCCTTTTGAGATATTTCATTTGAAGGATTGTTACGGTCCATAAATCACTTACAGTTTTTGGAAACTACCAGTTTTTATTATTTTTTTTTTCTTTTGCAGGTTTTGAACCTTTCAAATGGTATGGAGGAGATAGTGAACCCTGAGAATGTCTGGAATGGCATACCCAAATTGGATAAGAGTCCGTTTGAGGTACAGAATTATATAAATACTAATTATTGAGAGCATTGTCTTTCATTTTGAAAGGTGACTTAAGCTATTTCCAAAGCCCTTGTGTTTGGGAATAATGGAGGAAAAAAAATACCAATACTGGGATAACAACAATGAAAAACAGCAGGCATAAAATCAGTGATTCTTGATTTTATGCCAGGTATCCCCTTGGGCAAACTAGTTACGAATGTTTTACTCTTTGATTTTTTGGAGGGATTTTAAACATGAAAATCGTTTGGTGTCTGAGACCTTTATAAAATGTGTTTGATGTAGAAAATCTGGAAAAATGCAGAGTTTAAAAGGAGAAAGTATCTGTCACCTGTAATACATCCATCCGAAACAAAGAAATGGATCTGTTTTGTGTTCTCTCATAATTGTTTTGTTTATATGGAACGTAAGGATATCATCTACATATTTGGAGCATAACTGATTTCATTCGACATAGTTTTATACTCTGTGTTCTTCATTTAAAATTATATGGGGGACAGTTTCCCACGCTGTTATGACATCTGGGCATTTGAGTTTATTCTATTTGCAGTTTGTTGAGGTTCTTTCTTTAAAATCTGTGTCAGATAATTCCAGCACCTGGTCATCTCGGGGCTTGCCATTTAATGGTTGCCTTGAAAAATGATGAACTTTTCCTGATTCTTTGTATGTTGAGTAATTTTGGATTACGGCTTGAATGTCTTGAATATTATGTTGTAAAACTTTGGATCCTGTTAAAATCTAGAAAATATTGAAGTTTTTTGTTTTAGCGGGTGATCAACTGTTAGGTTCATAACACAAGTTCTGTCTCTCCTGTGCTTGTTGATTCCAATGTCGGTTTACTTTTTTTTTTTCTTTAAAGATTTTATTTACTCATTTGTCAGAGAGAGAGAGAAAAAGAGAGAGAGAAGGAGGCTCCCTGCTGAGTAAGGAGCCGGATGCTGGACTCAATCCCGGGACCCTGGGTTCATGACCTGAGCCAAAGGCAGATGCTTAATGACGGAGCCACCCAGGCGTTCCTACTTTTGTTTGTTTGTTTAAAGATTGTATTTATTTATTTGAGAGAGAGCAAGCAGGAGTGGGTGGAGGGGAGCAAGGGGGCGGGCAAAGAGAGAGGGAGAAGTAAACTCCCCGCTGAGCAGGGAGCCTGACACAGGAGCTGGATCCCGGGAGCCAGAGATCACGACTTGAGCCAAAGGCAGACGCTTAACCCGCTGAACCAGCCAGCGCCCTTCAGTGTACTTTTCAAAGCCATTGCTGGGGTGTTTGGGTCTGTCAAGAGCATAAGGCACTCAGGAACTTAGGTCGCAGGTCTGTGTGGAGCAGATCGGGTCTTACAGGCTTTGCCATCTGAGTGGGTTCTCTTCTGCATATGCATAGCTCAGGGTTGACCTAGGGATTTCTATCAGTTCTATACAGTATTAGGGGTTCACATTTTCCAATTCCTTTTCTCTCTGAGATTTCCTCCCCACTTTCCGGCCTCAAGGGTCCCCTTTACTTGCTCCTCTACACAGACCATGTTCTCTCAAGCTTTCCCTCTGAGCTGTCACGCACTTCTGTTTGACTTGACTGAGCCTGCCTTCGGAGCGAAGCGGAGAGAGAAACAAGAGACAGAATAATACCACCCCCACCCCCACTCCACCCTTTCAGGTAATGGGCAGCTCTTTTCCCAGTTCCACTGGGCAGAATCTTCTCTCAAATTTTCACATGCCTGTCTGCTGACGGCTGTCCCCAGGCAGCAAGTGGGGCTGGGCTCAGGACAGGGCCAGAAGGAAAACACGAAAACCACTGAAGATCTCCCACCTCTCCCACCCTTTCCTCACTCCCTAGCATTCAGGGGCCTCTTTTCCCCATCCGCTGGCTAGAAGTAGGGATTTCTCTAAGACTTGAGCTCTGACTTGCTGGGGCTTCAGGTCAAAACTAGGAGACAAAGAAGGAAAAAATAAGAAAGAAGAACACAAACCTGCGAATCTCACCACTGTGATGAGTCATTATTCTGGTTTTTTACTTCAGTTCTCAGTCGGCCTGTACCTATTTACTTTTCAGGGTCCACAGATAGTTGCTTTTTGTATTCTTTCCAGAATTTTTTTTAAAGATTTTATTTATTTATTTGAGAGGGAAAGAGAGAGAGAGAGAGAGCACAAGCAGGGTGAGGGGCAGGCAGAGGGAGAATCAAGCGCCCCACTGAGCAGGGAGCCTGACACGGGACTTGATCCCAGGACCCCGGCATCATGACTTGAGCTGAAGGCAGACGCTTAACCAACTGAGCTACCCAGGCGCTCCTCATTCCAGAATTTTTAGTTGGAATTAGTGTGAGAAAGAGGCCGTAGTTGGCTGCAACCAGAAGGCCGTAGTTGCATAATATTCTATGACATGAATGGTCAGTCACTTGTTAAACCAAGTCTCCTAGTGGGGCACATTGAGGTCACTTGAAATGTTCCACTATGAAAAATCATCAGACGTCTCTCTCTACCTTCTTATATTAATTCCACGCTTTTGTCGACTTGTCAAAAATAACAACTTGCTTCATTTATGTTGCTTCAGTATTTACTAAAACTTTCTTTTCCATTCTCATCTTTTCCATTCGTTGATTTTCAAGAATCCACAGCCAAATGCATAGGTAAATACATACAAGATTCTGTTTGGTTAAACCACCCCATACCTGGAGACTTTCTGATTACATTTTTTTTTTTTAGAAATCTTTTTCATCTGAGCAATTTCATTTCACGGGAAGAATATGTCTCATGAATTGATTTCTGTACAGACCTCATGTACGCACACAGTGCTGTTATTTGTTGAAAGGAATGCCCTCTTCATTAAGTCTTTAATAATGGATAATGTGTTCGAATAGTAGCTCTTGAAAGAGGGACGGGACACCAGAGTTGTGGGTTTGGGAGCTAAAAATTGGAAAAGGGTACTGAATTCCTTGTGTGGAATGCTCCAGGAGAGAGGTTCCGGGACAGGAAGTATTGGAAAGATAGAAAATGTACTCGGGGGGGCGCCTGGGTAGTGCAGTCGTTAAAGCGTCTGCCTTCGGCTCAGGGCGTGATCCCGGCGTTCTGGGATCGAGTCCCACATCGGGCTCCTCTGCTGGGAGCCTGCTTCTTCCTCTCTCACTCGCCTGCTCTGTTCCCTCTCTCGCTGGTTGTCTCTCTGTCACATAAATAAATAAAATCTTTTAAAAAAAAAAAAAAAGAAAGAAAATGTACTCGGATGATTCTTCACTATAATATCAGATCGTCATGCTTTTAAAAGGATACGTGTTTCACGGTTCACCATTTTTTCCTGGTTTCTCTGTGGCCCCCTTTCTGATTTTAATCATTTTGTGTCTGCAACAAAAAAAAATTGGTAGTAATCCAAAGATTCTTTTTGTTAGGCTACATTCCACACAGGGAGAAAAGATCTTTACTTCGGGTCATCGGATGATACTACCATTGAAGGTAACTTGTGTTTTTAAAAGGAAATAACTCTTATCACCAGTTTGCTAAATCTTAAAGATACCATTATCTTGAATCCTCAAATAAAAATGGTTTTTCAATTTCCTGAGATGTCAGTAGTAGGAAAAAAAAAAAAAAAAAAAAAAACAACCCAAAGCAACTCTTTAGTTAAAAATATTAAATGTGCTTCTGGGGATGAATAACCAAAAAGAGGATTTCTTGAACTATCATAAGAAAACTTATTTGTTGATTGCATTAATCTTGAAAATTACATTGTGAATTTGATAAATTTATATTTTAAAAGACTAAAGAATTTTCTCAGTGTTGATTAACTCATACATTCAAATGATCTCTGTATGTGAAACGAAATCTTGGAATTTCTTTCTGGGTTTTTAGTTTATCTCGTAAGATTCAGTTTGTCGGAAGTGACTGGTTATTGCATACTCTTGTTCATAAGGAGCACACTGGTTCTTAGAATCGAGGTACACTGAGAATGAAATCAGCTCTGGGGGGCTATAGTATTACATGAAAAATACAAAGTAACGGAAGAGAACGAAGGATTTACTTGGTTATCAGCTTGGCTAACATCCTTCTAGCAAAATATAAAATATGCCCATTTGGTAACATTTTAGAGAAACTTTGATAACAGGTAGAGTGTGAGAACCCAAATACCAAAAGAAAAAACCCCCAACAACCTCTGCAGGAATATTTCTCCGTAGAATAATTCTCACCATTTTGAGAGGACATTACATTGTTGTAGTAGCACCATGTAAATAATTTTCTTGTTTCTTTCTTTTTCAACTTGAAGTTTCTCTCTCTTTTTTTTTTTTTTTTTTCCAGAAAAGGGCTCTGGAAGTGATACGGATTTAACAATGGATCCCTAGATGTGGCCAGTCCGTCAGAAGCTGCTCTTGAACGAGCAGCACCTCGTGCAGACCGACGGAGCATTCGAGCAAACGGGGAGCTTGTAGTCACCAACAGCTGCCATTTTTGAAAACTTTGCTGTGCATTGAAAACCAAACAGATCTCAGGGTGATGACGCAGTGTATGAATAGTGGTGTCACTGTATATACGGATCTGGGATCTTTCTTCTCTCTTATCTCCCTTTAAATGTGTTATGTTCCTAACCAGGAGGATTTATTTTGCTAAATAATTTGCTAACACATTATGCAAATTTCAAAAAAACCCTTATTTTTGTTTCTTTTGAATATAGTGTTTAAATTAAAATAGAGAATTATAGGTTTATGACAAGTATATGATGCTACTTTGGGGGATGGCTTTGTTAGCAGTACCTCCTCCAGACTTTGTTTTGTTTCCGAAGCTTTGCCTGTCTGTCTAGTTAAACATTTGACTAATATTCTGTTTGATTTTGGAAGTATTCTAATATGACCCCGGATTTGAATAAAGTTCCTCCTGAAAGGCGTGGTGGTTTCATTTGATTAAAAAGGAAATATGATTCTGGAACATGTGTGGTTCTGGATTATCCGCAGTAATGGGGGAAACAGTAATCGTCAATATGAGCTCTTATAGGTCAGTCCCTGAGCTGGTGCTTTAATGCATTTCTCATTTAAATCTCAGCCACAAGGGGCATATCAATATTAGCCATATTTTACAGGTGAGCAAATTGATGCTTTTTAGAGAAGTTACATAACTTCTCTAGGTCAAAGAGCTGGAGAGTCTCAGAAACCTGATCAAACCCAGACCCGTCTAACTTCAGAGCCCATGCTGTTAAAACAGGGTTTTGTATGGGCGGTGGTACAGATCCCAGCTGTGGGACACCTCTTCGCTGTATGCTGCTAATGAGATATGTGACCTGGACAGGTTGTACAAGATTCTGAGACTTGATCTTCCTCATCTGTCAAATGGGGAGAATAAAACCTTTCTTGAAGTGGTTTGAAGACCAGAAATAGTATTCTTTTCCTTGAAAGATACTCAATGTGCACAATGGGTCATTATTATATTTTTAAATTTTAACTCATTAGGTCTTCTCCGTGGTTATAGTCTCCTCTAGCATCTGCATGAACCACCGACAAAAGATTTTTAAAAGATGCTACTGAATGAGACATCAGGACAATCAGAAGAGTTATTCATTCCTAAAACAAACAAGGAGGTTTGCTACGTGAAGGTGGGGAACGATGTATGTCTGTGAAACATTATCAGACCCCGAAGCCCAAAGGGGGAACAGGGAGAATTAAGGACATTGAAACCTGGGTACAATTTCAACAAGTAGAAAGGAGAGGGTTTTGCAATAAACAGTTGAGGTAGAAAGCATGTTGCTTGTTCCTGGAATAAGAAGAGACGAGTTTGGTTCATTCCTGCAGGTGACACAATTGTGGATTAATGGCAGAAAAGTTCAGAGAAGATACATTAGGACCAGAAAGCCCTCAGTTTCATGCTAAGAAGTTTAAGTCTTTAAGAATTTTAAAAATCGGGATGGCTATAGGATAGGATAGAAGTCAGATTTCTCAAAAGGAGTGATTTTGCACCCTAAAACATTAAGATAGTCTGAAGTGCCCCATCCAAATACACGATGACTTATTAACTGAGCAGAAGGGGTAGGGGACGGAATAGTCATGGTTAACCAGGCTTGCTTACGGAGTTCTGATTATTCCCGCTCACACAGGCTTACACAATTATGAATTCATAGGAACCAGACCATAATGAAGCCAAAATATACTTAACTAATGAGTGGCACACATTTTTATATTCCTCGGGAAACAAAAACCATTTCCCATGACTCCCAGATGTATAAGCATAAAGTTTTAAGCTTTTTACCTCCATGTAGAGACCTACCTCAGAGATGTGGGTTCAGTTCCAAATCACTACAAATACCATAATGAAGTGAGTCAAATGACTTTTTGGTTTCCCGGTGCATATAAAAGTTATGTTTACACTGCAGTGCAGCCTATCAAATGTGCAATAGCATTGTCTAAACAAAGCGATATACATACCTTCATTAAAAACTACTTTATTGCTAAAAAAAAAATGCGAACCATCATCTGTGCTTTTAGTGAGTCATGGTCTTTTTGCTGCCGGAGGGTCTTGCTTCCATGTTAATGGGTGCTCACTGATTGGGGGGCGGTTGCCGAAGGCTGGGGTGGCTGTGGCCATTTTTAAAAGTAAGACGACCATGACGTTTGCCACATTGACGGACTCTTCCTTCCATGAACGATTTCTCTTGCATGCTGTTTGACAGCGTTTTACTCACAGAAACTTCTTTACAAACGAGGCGGTCCTCTCATGCCCTGCCGCTACTTTCTCAACTAAGTGTAACTCCTAAATCCTTCGTGGTCATTTCCACAATCTTCACAGCATCTCCATCTCAAGCCACTTTCTTTGTTCATCTGAGAGAAGCCACTCCTCAGCCATTCATGTTTTATCATGAGATCGCAGCAAGTCAGTCCCCTCTTCAGGCCCCACGTTGAATTCCAGTTCTCTTGCAATTTCCACCCCACCTGCTGTTACTTCCTCCACTCCAAGTCTTGAACCTTCAATTTGTAAGAACTGCAGTAAACTGCAAAGCCCACTAAAGCAATGTCTGCTTGTATTCTATCCACTTCCACGACTTCATACGGAATTAAAGAACATAAAACTAACTGGAAAAAATCCACCAGTTAAAAGTAATTCTGCATGTTTCCTTTGTTATCCTTCACAGCCTTTGGGTGAATAACGTGTTATAACTGGAGTGTCATGTCCTATGCACCCTGAGTACAGGTGAGAATCCACCAGAGATAAACCATCAAGCAAATGCAAACAAATTATAAACTCTCTTTAATCCATTTTAATCTGCTGCCTTTGCCTTGTCTCCGGTATTCTTACCCTTGGCCACCCCCCATTTAGTTAAGATATTGAAACTGGTTAGTATCCCGAATCCTGTGGTACAACAATGCTTTTATCATTTGCTTTATCTAATTTTTCTTCTCATGACCAAAAATCAAAGGGAAGTGCTTCCAGTTTCTACCTAGAATACCAGGTTGCTAAAACTCAATTCTACTCACAATAAAAAAAAGAGGCATGAAAACGTGTATTGTACTTGTAAGGAGCGTTATGTCTTTGCAACACGTTTTCTTTAGCATTGTGCCCGTTTTGATATACTTAGCCACTAAAGTAGTGTAAAAGTAGTTATTAATTTTGACACTAAAAAGCATCATTTTACTAAAATCAAAATTTAGGCTGGCATGGTTTTGATATACGTCTGTCTTCCTTTACATTTAAAGAAAAAAAATTTGTCTAAGCTTCAATCACTTTTATGGTATAGTCCACAGTTTACAATATGAGTTATTTGAGAAAATACATTAAAATCACACACACACACACACACACACACACACACACACACACACTTTTAGACCGTTTTTAAACAAGACTTTTAAAAAGGTGCTTTTAATCTAAATTCTCTTGCTCTGTTCCTGTAGAGTTCTGTAGAGTGACATGCTGGCTGGTTATGTTAATGTTGGTCCCTGGGATAAGATTATCATCATCTCCTTCGATCAAAGAATCCCACTGATCAAAATCTTTCTGCAGTCCTGTAAAATAGAAACAGTAGTTAAGCTTACTCAACGTTTTGAGAGCACGAAACAGCTCAGTGCCTCTAGGTGGCAGCACAGACTCACTAATGATGCATGATTCCAGCAGCCTGGTCCGCTGGGTAGGAGCTCCCCACAGCAGCTGCTTCTAAGAAATGGGACTATGCAAGTTGGCGCAGCCACTTCGGAAAACAGTATGGAAGCTCCTCAAAAAGTTAAAAATAGAGCTACCCTATGATCCAGCAATTGCACTACTAGGTAGTTACCGCAAAGATACAGATGTAGTGAAAAGAAGGGCCACATGCACCCCAATGTTCATAGCAGCAATGTTCAAATAGCCAAACTGTGGAAGGAGCTGAGATGCCCTTCAAGAGACGAATGGATAAAGAAGATGTGGTTCATATATACAATGGAATATTATTCAGCCATCAGAAAGCATGATTACCCAACATTTGCATCAACATGGATGGAACTGGAGGAGATAATGCTAAGTGAAATAAGTCAAGCAGCGAAAGACAATTATCATATGGTTTCACTTATATGTGGAACATAAGGCATAGCATGGAGGACATTAGGAGAAGGAAGGGAAAAACGAAGGCGGGAGATCAGAGGGGAAGACAAACCATGAGAGACTATGGACTCCGGGAAACAAACTGAGAGTCTCAGATGGGAGGGGGTTGGGAGGATGGGCTAGCCCGGTGATGGGTATTAAGGAGGGCACGTATTGCATGGAGCACTGGGTGTTATACACAAACAATGAATCATGGAACACTACATCAAAAACTAATGACATACTGTATGGTGACTAACATAACATAATAAAATTTTTTAAAAGAGAGAGATGGGACTAGACACCACTAGCTGCCAGGCCCCTCTGTAGGGGAGTCCGCCAAGTCTGCACAGAAACACTATTACCTTTAACAGGTAGACTCATACATAGCGTGCAAAGCAGCAGAATTAAATCTCTCATGCTTTTGTTTTCGAACTGATTTACTGCCCTGTTGTTACATTGCAGACCAGCTGGAGACAGTTAAAACAGGACTAATGCTGGATGAAGACAGTTTTGTCCTAAGAATCACCTGGTTTATGTCATGAAATATACTTAGTTTCTTACCTAAATGCTTTTGTAAAAATGCTAATGAAGCTTTGTTGCTAAGATCAAGTGCTACATTTGAATCTATATCTCCTTTTAAGGTGAATATGTATCCAACTATTTTGCCAGTTGCAAAGGTGAAATCAGCAAAATTCTGATGGACTGAGCCCCTGAAAGAGAAATGAGACATTGATAAGACACATAGTTTGACAATTTACTTTTGTAGGTAGGGTGCAGGAAGGATACTGGCCTCATCGGCTACTTACTGAAAACTAAGGAAATAAAACTTGTAGATTTTGATCTCTTTAGATGTATTTGCGGGTCACAGCCTGCACGTATAGGGATCTTAGTGTACATACTCCTCTTCCCTTCTAGATAAACAAAGATTCCAGTCTTCCTTGGCATCTTGGCTTTAGAAGAAATGATTCCAGCTCTTTTTCTTTTTCTTTGAGCTGATACAACGTACTACGTGTTGTAGGGACTGTGTACCCAGAGCCAGAAGCCTATTACATTTGCTTACCAACACCACTTAACTTCATATCTATTTGATGCTGGTCAAAACACACTGCACATAAGCCTAGGATTAAGTAGATTTAAGGAAAAGAAACCCTTTCGCTTGTATTGTTTAAACTGTAAGTATCTTATATGTATCATTTATGCTGCTCCTTAAATCCACCAACAGCCTCACATCAAGCACAACGGCCTTTTTTTGGGCTCATTTTCTACTGCCTCTGAGACATTTGACACTTTCTGGCAGTTTTTCTTTTTCCTTTGTTTTCTTGACCTTCTCTTCCCTTGTCTGTACCTTCCCTTCTTCCCCTAATCGCTCTGTTCTCCACTGGCTCTTCATTTACATGTAGACATTCCTCAAGATTCTGTTCCCAGACCAATTTTTACTCACTTGGTGGTCTTCTCTATTCCAAAGATTTCATGTATAATACACGAATTTACTTTCCTAGTGCGTGGCCAGACATCTCTACCCAGATTTCCCTGGCTCAGGCTGAGAGATCCCAAGTTCAGAACACATCTTTCCAGCCCCGCCGGTGCTGCTGCTTCTGCTAAGCCAACCACAGCTCTCAGTTATCCATCCTCGAACCACAGCCACCTGCCTCCCCCGCTCCTACTTCCCTGCTTCCACTCACAACCTGAGTGTCAGAAGCACAAAGCAGGTAGAAACAGGGTCAGGAGCAGACTCCTGGATGCTACCGACAGTGGAGGAATGGCCTCAGGGAAAGGAGGTAGGGGAGAAAGGGAGGGAGCAGTCTACACATAGGAGGAGCAGCAAGGAGTAGGGTTGTAGTATCCCGGGGAGGAGAAATAGGGGAAGTCTACAAGGTCAAGGTCCAATGGATGCAGAGAGCAGGGTCCAGGCTGCAAATAATCTGCTGGGCCTTTTCTGTGCTTGGTCGGGCGAGTTGCAGTACACCGGTGGGGGTTTGGGAAGTTAGCCCATAGGAATCAAAGCATAAATGGAAGTATAGATGAACTATGAAATATGAGCGATCTGTCCAGGTTCCTAGCAGAGAAAAGAAAAAAGGGTAGAGAAGAGCCTAGTAAGGAAGTGGGGTTAAGGAAGGCTAGGCATTCTGCATCATTTCTGTTTTAGAATTAAATAGACTTGTGCATACAAATATTGAAGCCCTTAACTAACTTGCAGCTGAACTACCCAGATCCTCCTCCTATCTTTCTAAAGTCTCTTGATCCTTCAAGACCAGTTCTACTCCCACGTCTTCCAAGCAGCCTTTCCTGAACACCTCCGGTGGAAAAGACACCAGTCTCTGACCCCATAGTGCTCGCTGCCTATACGGTTTATGTTTCCTTCCCACCACCTCTTCTTCTTCGAAATAAGCCTTACCTTGCAACAGCACATCGTCAGTTCAAAACTCTCCTGGGGTTTCTTTCTCACGTCCCCGATATCAGCATATCACTGACGCTCCAGGGTACCCCATTATAGCTTTGGGGAATTTCTAAACTCGTATTCTTTCTACACAGGTACACACTGCGGATCTCAACAGACGCTCTGCCTTTTTTCCCCCAAAGAGTTCCTAGTCTAGCCTGCTCCCTACCCCAGCCCCCAAATGCATAAGCCTGCTCTTGTGTTTAGATAAAAATAGCATGTATCCTAATGTAAATTTTAATTATCAGTATATGAAGGACTTATGTTAACGCTACTCAAAATATCTGCATTTTTAAAAAGAGCAAGCATAAATGCACTTAGACCCTGAAATTATCTAATCTCCCTCATCGAAAGTCTCAACAATGAATTTAAGAGCTCTGTCATGCCTACCAAATGGTTATCTTTTGGCGTTTATCCAAGTTTCTGTTTCAGATGATGAAATAAATCACTTACTAAAATACTTACCTGATTGTAATCATGTTTCTTTCTTTGCCAGGCAAGTAGCTTTTTTCCATTCTTTTGATATTAGCAGGATATTGGAACCGTTCCGAGTTGATAAAAAAGAGGGGCTGAGGAATTCTGGAATATATTTCATCATCCAGCGGAAACATCCAAGCATCAAGGGCAATCCCGCACCTGCAGGAGGTCGGGGACGATGACAAAGGCTGGTTACACACTGACTGACATACGGAATTCCTAGTGATGTTAGCATTAATGGGCACACACCACCCTGGTTTATTATGGGCTATCTCACGGGTATTATACTTCAGTGTGGGAAGGGGCTATGATTAGCTTTACAGGTAGCAGACTTGGAATTACAGAATCATTTTCTTTAGGAGGCGTTTAGAAATTGTGAAAGATACAGTGTCTTTATGACGTTTTACTTATTTTTGTTACATTGCTTTCAAAATAAATTTTTTTTAAAGATTTTATTTATTTATTTGACAGAGATAGAGACAGCCAGCGAGAGAGGGAACACAAGCAGGGGGAGTGGGAGAGGAAGAAGCAGGCTCCCAGCAGAGGAGCCTGATGTGGGGCCCGATCCCATAACGCCGGGATCACGCCCTGAGCCGAAGGCAGACGCTTAACCGCTGTGCCACCCAGGTGCCCCTCAAAATAAATTCTTAATAATTTCTCCAAAACTGTGGGGTGTCTGAAGACATATACAATATATGCATATTGCCCCTGCGTTTCCAGACCTTCTAGGCACTCTGCAGTCAATTTATTATGCCTTTTTCACAGTTAACTGTTGGACCAGTAGCTTTATAGTCAGAGGTACTTCACCTGGCAAAGTGTCTGGAGGTTGAAGAAAAACATAAGGGGTGTATCATTTGAAAATGTAACTTGCTTTTTAAAAGTAAGTTTATCCTATGTTTCTGGACCTTCTGGACACTCCATTTTATGTGCTCAATGGGCAAAAGGAGAATATTCCCTTATGGAAACTGATTTTAAAAATTTGTGAGATGAAATTTCACGAAGCGTCCTACCCATGTTCTATATGGTTGGCTCTTCATGACCTCATCAAGTCTGTGATGCCGTGGTTCAAGAAAGAAAATATTTTTTCAAGTTGTAAGACCAGAGCCTGGTCTTGACTCTTGCTCAAATAACTGTAATTTAAGACCTCTATCCATCTTTTTTAAAAAAAGATTTTATTTATTTATTTATTTGAGAGAGAAAGCCAGTGGAGGGAGGAGCAGAGCGGGAGAGGGAGGGGGAAAGAATCTCAAGCAGACTCTGTGCTGAGTGCAGAGTCCAACCTGGGGCTCAGTCTCATGACCCTGAGATCATGACCTGGGCTGAAACCAAGAGCCAGGCGCTGAACTGACTGAGCCACCCAGGGGCCCCAAGACCTCTATCCATCTTAAAGATGGAAAAAAAAATAATTAAAAAAATGCCTTGCATATTGGGGAACTCTAGAAATACTGTAAAATACACTACTGATATCACTACCATTATGACATAGATAAAATGTATATATATTGGGGCGCCTGGGTGGCACAGCGGTTAAGCGTCTGCCTTCGGCTAAGGGCGTGATCCCGGCATTATGGGATCGAGCCCCACATCAGGCTTCTCCACTATGAGCCTGCTTCTTCCTCTCCCACTGCCCCTGCTTGTGTTCCCTCTCTCGCTGGCTGTCTCTATCTCTGTCAAATAAATAAATAAAATCTTTAAAAAAAATGTATATATAAAGATACATTTCCAAGTGAAAATATTAAGCCCTTAAGCAGATAAATAAGAACGATGAGGGAAAATACATAAGAATGGGGAGAGCTTTTAATAGCAAGAGAAGTAGATGGCTTCTGTCTGGGAAAATTCATATAGAGTACTTTATGGGGGGCAAAAGAACAGACTTATAAACCCTGAAGGATCCTTTCCTCAGTAAGAATTTGATAAATATCCTATCCCACATGGGTTATCATTTCCCCTCTTCCAAAAACTTGCTGTTTTCTCTCTTTGCCTCCTCTTACCTGAATCTCTGATCTTCACTAAGAGTCTGAATAACCGTGGCTCCACCAAAAGAGTGTCCAATTACTGCTATTTTATTCCTGTCGATAGAGTCCTATATGAAAAAGCACAATATATATTCATCACTATCTCACCGGCAGTTAGAATAGAATGGTTTTTTAAATTATGATATTATTATTCATTTCATGGGCATGGTTAAGTCTTTTGATTTCTTGTAAAAGAAATACACACACATGTATACACACACACACACACACACACACAATTTACATGTTGAGCCTTCGTAGAAGTTCAGAAGTAAACTTAATGATCCATGTAGGCGCCCACACTTGAAACACCAACACCACTGCTGGCTTCTGCCTCTCCCCGCTCCACGTTTAATTCGTGTGTTCATTCCACGCGTATCTCTTGAGCACCTGCTCCGTGCAGGCACCGCAGACCATGCTCACCGAGACCCCAGTCCACCGGTGGCGAAAGAGACACAGACGCGTGATGCAGACACAGCGGGTGGTGCCCAGGACCACGTGTGATAGACAGCTCACCAGCCCAGGGGTGGCGCTGCGGTCCAAGAAAGCTTCTTGGAGGAGGTGATGCCTGACTTGAGTTGAAGAGTCAGCAAGACTCAGGGAGAAGACGGTGTCAGGCCAAGGGGACAACACGTCCAAAAGTACGGAGGCAGGAGAGGGAGGGGCTGGCTAAGGGACAAAAACTCTTTGCTGTATCAGGTGAACAGACCATCATCTTCTGCCCGAACTGAAGTACTTCTAGTTCTCTCTATCCCCTCTACTCCAACCTCCACACACACTTTTGGGCCTTTGGTCATGCTGTCCACTTTGATAGTCTTTCACCCCCTCTCAATAGCCTGTTGACAATTTTGACCACCATTTCAGGATCAAGCTCAGAAATATGCAAAAGCCGTCCAAGAACTTAGACCACTTCCCCTGGAGGTACTGAGTCGAGCCAGAAAAATTGCTGTTTTTGCAGCTCAAAGCTGGCTGTTGGCATTTCATATCTAGTGGACCTAATACCTACCTCAGTGCTGTAACAGTTCACGTATACTATTTTTTTTTTTAATTTGCAGCCCTTTGTCATGTCATTCCTCGCGTTACAGCAGAAAAGCAGATGAGAAGGAAAAAGAAAGAACGACAGGACAAGGGAAATGGCTTGTTCTTAAGCTGACCTTCAGTTGTTCCACATCGAAATCTAAATCCAAGACATTCTTCACTGGCTTTCCACCATCAATGGCCAGAATCAAATCGAGAGCTTGCGAACACTCCTTTGCTCTTGTCTGTACCTGACATGATTATCAGGAAAAGGAAATGACAAAATAAAAAAATGACAAAGATTAGAAAAAGGAAGTGACCAGGGGCGCCTGGATGACACAGCGGTTAAGCATCTGCCTTCGGCTCAGGGCGTGATCCCGGCGTTATGGGATCGAGCCCCACATCAGGCTCCTCTGCTGGGAGCCTGCTTCTTCCTCTCCCACTCCCCCTGCTTGTGTTCCCTCTCTCGCTGGCTGTCTCTCTGTCCAATAAATAAATAAAATCTTAAAAAAAAAAAGAAAAAGGAAGTGACCAAAAAAAATGACAAAATGTGACACTTATGTTAGAGTCTGTGTAGGAGTTGCCTGTGGGAAACACGGCTGATTGCGCCCAAAGTGGAAATGGCTAAGTGCTAGTGACGGGAACACAGCCCGGCGTGAGGACACGGGCCCCAGCTTTGCAGGTAGTCATAGCTTCGTGCCACTCCTAGCTCGGTGGCTTACCTGCTGTGTGACCTCAGCTGAGGTGCCCGACCTCTCTGAGCTTCCATTTACTGTGGGATCCTGCCTACCTCGGTGAACAGTGGGCGGGACTAAATGCAAAGACGTATGTAAAGCACCCACTGGAAAGCTTGGCGCAGAGGTGAAAGCCAGCGTGCCTCCTCTCACCTCATCTTCCAGACGCCCCTGTGAAAGAGCTACGTTATCAGTCATTATGTCGTAGCAGATAGAACGCAGAGGCAGAACAGTAAGTAAGTAACAGTAACTAACGCGTCCAAGATCAATACTGTGAAGTGACGGCGCCGGGATTCAAACACAGAAAGCTGGATTCTAAGGTCTGGCCTCGGAACACTATTCCACGCTGCATCTCCGAAAAGCAGCGTCTTTAATATTGCCTTGAAAAGCAGGGTCTCTGTGAATTTCTTTTTTTTTTTTTTAAGATTTTATTTATTTATTCGACAGAGATAGAGACAGCCAGCGAGAGAGGGAACACAAGCAGGGGGAGTGGGAGAGGAAGAAGCAGGCTCATGGCGGAGGCGCCTGACGCGGGGCTCGATCCCAGAACGCGGGGATCACGCCCTGAGCCGAAGGCGGACGCTTAACCGCTGCGCCACCCAGGCGCCCCCTCTGTGAATTTCTCTTCTAGCACTTCTGAGGTTCTAAACTTAGACGTTCTATTGCGAAAAATTTCTGAATATGTACTGTCTTCCCTCAGGATTTTTACGTTTTTACTATGATCCAGACTTTTCATTAAGGGAAGTGTATCACTCAGAGGATCTTCTGACAGGTCTCTGGGGAACGGGATATAGGAGAGCGAGGAGTGCACCTTGCAGTATGTAAATGGCATGAGCAAGCGTCATCCTTTTGCATACGCTTTCGAGTCACCACGCCTCCTCCCCTCCTGCTGCCTGTACCTGCTCGTTTCGCACAGGCATCTCCTCCTCCTCTGACTTTAGGCTTTGAAGGTAGAGCCAAGACTTATTCCCTATTTCTGCAGCAGACTGGTCTTTGAAGTAGTAAGTCGCGGAGGCGGACCCATCCCTACAATGCAAACAGATTCAATGACTTACACTCGCTCTTCCTCTTCTTCGTCCCCTGCCATGCTCCCTCCCCACCCCCAAGTTCACTCTGAGCTTTCTGACTTCCCTGTCTTCTTCCACTCTACTTTTGTTTTAAAATCAAAGAGGCCCCCAAGGGAGTCTACGAAAACGTCACCGCTAGGGTCAAATCCACCCATCCTATCTTCACAATTCTAGGAGGTCCCTAGGAGACTCACACCAGGAGTCAAATCCCAGGGCTGCCACTTACTCACCATCTGGTTTGGGGCAAGTTACTTACCCTTTTCCAGCTTCGTTTCCCTCCTCAAACCAGTGATAATAGTAACCACTTCAAAGGGTTTTGACAAAGATTAAATGATGGTGCATGAACAGGGCACACAATAAACCCCAGAAAAGCTAGCGGCTCCTGAAAGTTTAACTCAATCTCCTTTTTTTCTTCATCATGTAACTACAGTTGACAATTTCACTGATACACTTTTATAAATCTTTCTGGAAGGTAGAGCCCAGGTGACCTACCTGTGTTCTACAGCAGCGACTATGAACCCATGCGATGCCAGATCAATGCCAATAGCAGAATAAATCGTCCTTCCAAACAAAAAGAGGAAAGCATTGAACTACCAGCCAGGCTTAGGCAGGGCCCGCTAATAAGCCTGGGAACGTGGAGGCCATTATACCCCCATAGTAGTGCCAGGGGGTAAACCAGATAGCTGTGGTTCTCAAAGGGGGCGGCTCTGCCCCTCAGGGGATATTTGACCATGTGTGGAGGTATCAGGACTGGGTAGAGGGTGCTACTGGTATCTAGTGGGTAGAGGGACTACAGCGTGTAAGACCACCCTCTACGAGAAGAAATGGTTTTCTGTGAAATGTCGGGAGTCCCAAGACCGAGAAACCCTGATGTGGTGATTCTAAACATCGCTTTTGAGAGGGCTTTAATCTTGGCCCTACTACTTATCAGCTATATGACTTTTGGTAATTACATCACTGAATCTTTGTCGGCACCTGTAAAAGGGCACTAATACTGCCTTTGCTTTAGAACAGTAGTGAAGTTCTCGTAAGACAGCGTACGTAGGAAGGCAGTGCAGCGTGGTGCTTAGGAGAAGGGGACCTCCAGTCTGATCCCTGCGTTTGAATCCACCACTGATTAGCTGTCTGCCTTGGATAAGTCACTGATCTTTCCTCTGTAATGGTAGGGTACCTGGTGGGATTACTCTAACTATCAAGTAAGTGAATACATTTTCAGGGCTTGTAAATACGTCTAAAACAGGGGAAAGACTGAACACATGGCAACTCTTAGTTAAATGATTGGACACAAAGAATCATGTGCTAAGCAGGTGCATTCATACCCCCTTTCCAGTCTTCATTCTGCACTAGCTTCTCATTTCATTCATTCAACAGGAAATGGCAATAGAGAACCAAAGCAAAGGGAGGTAGTAGGAACTCCATCTTCTACTGTTGAAGATACACACCCTACTCAGGAAGGGATCAGCAAACCTTCTCTGTGAAAGGTCAGGATGTAAATATTTCCAGTGGGCAATATAATAACTGTCACAGCTCCTCGACTCTGCTGTCATAGCACCAAAGGAGCTGCAGATAATGCAAAAGGTGGAATGAATGTGGCTGTGTTTCAATAAAGCTTTATTTATAGAAACAGGCAGCAGGCTGGATTTCCCAACCACTGGTTAAGTAGAAATCAAAAAACTAGTTAGACTACAATTAACGTACCAAAGATCATTTCTTTTTATTTATCTATTTATTTATTGAGAGAGAGAGCATGAGCAGAGGGAGGGCCAGAGGGAGAGGGAGGGAGGGAGAATCTCAAGCAGACTCCCCACTGATCATGGACCCTGCTGCAGGGCTCGATCTCACAGCCCTGAGATCATGACCTGAGCTGAAATCGAGAGTTGGACACTTAACCCACTGAGGCTGCCAGGCGCCCCCTGAAGATAATTTCTTATTGCAGATACCACCCAACTTCTTGCCAGCTAAAAGCCACCTATTTCTGAAAGTCTTATAATCCTCTGAGGTAGAAAAAAGTGTAGGCATCTGAGAAGATGGAAGAGGAGAGGGTGTGGAGGTCATGTGCCAGTCAGAGGTCATGCCACAGAGAGCATAGCTGACTAAAGACCCCGCCCCCAGCCTCTGCCCCTCCAGATCCACCACCACCAGCTAAGCTTCCTGTGGGATGCACCCAGTGACTGGGCACAGCGTGGGTACTAATGTAGGCCCATTCTGGTGAGATGCAGGACTCCTTTGATGAGCAACTTCTGGTCAAGCACTCCCTCAGTTGGCCTGGTCCCATCTCTCCTTGAAGTGTGCTGTAATCTGAGACTCTTCATACCCAATCTCTCCATTCCCCATCTCCTTCCCATGTGTCCAAGCTGCATCATGATCTGAAGGTTCTCCCTATCTTTTCCTGCTCAGTTCCCTCTAGCCTTCACAGACATTTCTCCCAATAAATGTCTTCTACAGGTAACCCAGTCTTGGTGTCAATTTCTCAGAAGACCCAACCCAGCGGATGATTTCGAGAGTGTAAATATTATAATATAGAAGGGTGACAGCCAAAAACGTAAACCCTTCCCTTCTTGTCATGAGGCTAGTCTCCACGAGCTAGAAGGAGGGATCAAACTACTTGACAAGATAGGACTGGACTGATCCATGGACCACAGCCAATGTTTGAGGAACCCCAATTCCTCCAAGATGGGGGCCAGCGTGATACTCTAAACTCTGTTCTTTTTTTTTTGGCGGGGGGGGGGAATGCATTCAGTCATTGGTCCTTAGGAATTAAAATTGTTCAGCCTTGGGGCGCCTGGGTAGCGCAGTCGTTAAGCGTCTGCCTTCAGCTCAGGGCGTGATCCCGGCGTTCCGGGATGGAGTCCCACATCGGGCTCCTCTGCTGGGAGCCTGCTTCTTCCTCTCCCACTCCCCCTGCTTGTGTTCCCTCTCTCGCTGGCTGTCTCTATGTCAAATAAATAAATAAAATCTTAAAAAAATAAAAATAAAAATAAAAATAAAATTGTTCAGCCTTTCAAACATTACCGGAATGCTCCAAGACCATGAGAAAAAACAATCAGTGGATAGTTTTCACCAGTCCTCAGAGGGGAGTTCCAGCCTGCGGGAGTTGTCATTGAACCTAGACAACAATGAGAGATGATAATTAGTGTTTTCTCTGACTTGAATGTTGCTGGTTAATTTAACTTACATCTTCTTAGTGTAAATCCTGACCCGTGGAATTTGTATTTATGTTTTTATGTATTACTAGTAAATTCACTAAAAAGTCTGCTACTAGATACCTACCAACTAAGGACCTACCATGGAGTTTTTCCCAAGACCACAAAATCATTAATCATCAGTCCCCACTGCTAGCTCTGTGCTTAAGATGAGACACTTCCCTACCTACAGGTGTATTGAGAAAGGCTATGTTTTAGTACCAATGCCAGGTGTTGGCCAAACTTCAAGGGGAATATTCTGAAACTGAACTGAACCTCAGGAGCATTACACCAAGAACCAGAATCTTCAAATCAGGGACTCCTTTCATTCTAACTGGGTTACGATCTAGAGAAACAGACCACTGACTTCGTACTCAGATGCGGTTTTGGACGCAGCTCTGTCACGTCCTATTGACCTTGAGCAAGTTACAAGAACTCTCTTGAGTTTCCCCTTTTTGTAAAACGGAGCAAATGGTACCTTCCAGGGCTTTTGTGAGAATGTTGTCTAAGTAGGGAACATATGCAAAGCACCCATCTCGTGACATAGCAAGGGGCTCAAAATATGGAAGATGCTGTCTTCCTTCACTTCTCAATTGCTGTTGTCATTACTATCTTCGGTCACTTGGGTTCCATTTTCTCATTTATAAAACAGAGATGCAGTCATGAAGATCGGATGGGATGATCGCTCTGGAAGCGATTTATAACTTATTCAGCACCATGAAGACCTGTAGTTCTATTTCCATCATTTCTGTTATAAAGTGGTTTTTAAGAAAACTCCAAGGAGACGTTTAAAATAAATGCTGTTGGGGCGCCTGGGTGGCACAGCGGTTAAGCGTCTGCCTTCAGCTCAGGGCGTGGTCCCGGCGTTGTGGGATCGAGCCCCACATCAGGCTCTTCTGCTATGAGCCTGCTTCTTCCTCTCCCACTCCCCCTGCTTGTGTTCCCTCTCTCGCTGGCTATCTCTATCTCTTTCAAATAAATAAATAAAATCCTTAAAAAAAAATAAATGCCGTTGTAGGTAGTTTTGAGAGAGAGATTTGAAGGTCTAGTTAACACTGGTTCCACAGTACTGTCTGATCAAACAGATAGCATATTAGCGATCTGTAGGCAAGCGAAGCAATCAAGCACAGAAGATGATCTTGGCGAGAGGAGCTGGTTCCTTGCGGGTGGGCGAGGGGAAGGAGAGTAGTCTCCTCGCTTACCATAGGTGAGAAATTAGCGTTCACTTCCCTACAGAGTATCCAGGGCACCGGGTACCTCAGCCAGCCTGCTACTTACTCACCGGATTATTGCTTCCCCACAGTATGTAAGCGGGAACATTAAAGACCAGCCAGACACAGATATTACAGCCAGTCGGAAAGTCTGACACTTTCTGTCCCTCCATCTACCCCAATATATGCAGGACAAACAGAATGAGAACCCTTGATTCTCTGATAGTTACCTGGGCTTTTAAGAAAGACTTTGTCATCTTAAGGGAAGTTTAGACTGGAGAAAATCTACTTTGATCCTTGCCTGAAACTTTTGCTGTTTTCAAGGTTTTCATATATTCTAGAGCCTACAAAGCAGGATCGATGGAAATCTTACCAAAAAACAAGCTCAATATTTTGCCCATAAGCCAGTGTGTTCCAAGATATTTACTAAGACCAAAAAAATATTCTTTGTTGGGGATCCAAAGGGTGTCAGAGTGGTGCTCGTCCTCTTGGGAAGGATAATACAAACGCAAGAAGCTGCCCTGTAGAGGGAAGAAATGAATGTACTTTTAGTGAAGTTGCTTCTCCGTTCTGTTCCAATAGCTATTTTGCATACTTAATTAGTGGAGACCCAGATACCTCTGTTGTTCACGAGAGGTCGAGAGAAACGTTTTTAAGCTGCTGTGGTGACTAAGAACAGTAGACAGAGAAGCAAAATAGGACAATATGCCTTCGGAGTGAAAAGAAAGTATGAGCAGTCTGGTTTCAACCATTTAGGAAGGGGAAAATAAAGAGTGTTTATAGGTAAATTAGTCCCATGACAACAACAAGTTGGGGGGATGACTTAACTAGCGAAAGGCTTCCTAGACAAGACAAATGGCAAAATGAGTCATTCTCAGGTGAGGGCAAGAGCCAGTTTCAAAACCTTCTAGTGGGCAATAGTCACAGTCAGTACTCGAATATAGATAAGCGGTCTTAATCAAAGCATTACCTTCTTTGTATAATCAAACATCAAGTCTGTACAACCGACAGAATAAGGTCCATTTCCTTTGGGAATGTTAGATTGGCCCACACTTGCAGCAGCCATCAGAGCTTGTAGTTTATTGGCCCATGCTGAAAAAAAGGTAAATATTATCTCACAGTCATTCATTACACTCCCGACTTTATTATGCAAAAAGAAATTCCAAGGCAATTGAGTTACATCTCTCAGTTTCCGGCCTCCTTCATTTCTTTACCCAAATAGTAAAATACACAAATAATTACTGAGGGCCCAATGGAAGCAAAGCATTGTGTGGCAATAGAGGTAGAGATGGACATAGCCCTTCCCCTAAGGTGCTTAAGGCTATCACCTCCTTGCCCTTAGCTTCCGCTCTAATCCAGATCACGTCAAAGACCGCTTCCCCAGTCTGTTTTTTCCCAAACAGGAACCTGACCTCACATTGCGGATTTGGGCTTACAACTTCCTGTTGGGTGCCTCCACCCGCTGTCCTTCCTGTTAGGAACATCAAGGCCAATGGTCCAGAGTCAGACTGGATGGCCATCTCCCAACTCTTCCGCCTCATCCTCTAACCACACAGCCTGCACCTCCAGCATTCCCTATCTCGTGCATCCCAAGCCAGAAACCCGGGAATCAGCCTCCTACCTCCTTCTCGCCAACCCCCTACATCCAACTAGGTCTCAATTTCTAACATTTGTTTTTAGCTTAGAATTCTCTCTCCAGTATGGCCCTGGTCCCCTAGCTCAGCTGTGTATTTGCACATTCACGGTCTCTTGACCGGAGAGCTGTCCTCTCTCCTAACTGTCCTATTCATCTTGGATCTTGACCCCTTCAAATGTATCCTTTACACAATGCTTGGAGTGATTTGAAGCACAAATGTCACCAGGCAATGCTTCTGGACATTTTTCAACGGCTGCCTATCACCAAGTGGGTACTTCTGAAGGGGGAATATATTGGAAACTTTTTGCAAGGCAGTTCGTAGGGCCGTATTTAAATCTACACACGCCTTCCTACGCTATGTCCACTGCAGCTGGAGGCACAGACGTGGCCTATCCTTCCAGCGTTCCGGGGTTGAAATGTACAGAGTTTGCAGGTGCACACGTCACATCTCGAGTTCCTGGGCACCGTACGAAAGTGGTCTGAAGGTCCCCTGCCTTGTACTCTTCTGCTTTTTCCTTGAAGTTACCCACCTCCCACAGGCTCCAGCAGAGCTACACACTGAGCTGTTTGACGCCTCTGCCCCTTAATAAATTCTATTTCCTGTGTTTGAAATCCCAATGGCAAACTCCTGTTCAACTTTTAACATCTTGATCGGATGTCAGGTCTTCTCTGAAGCCTTCCCGCACTCCCCAGACTTAATCATTTCATCTCAGTATTAAATCGATTCCCTGTATATATATTTTTATCATTCTTCTTATCCTATATATTAAAGTGAGGTGTTTGCATACTTTGTCTCCCACATGAGGCTATTTCTTAAGAGCTGTAACATCCTCAGATCTTAATGCTGGCACACGGTTGGTGCTCCATAAATATTTGTGAAAGTGAGCCGAGCTAAGCTGTTCATTGCCACTGGGCTCTCATTTGCATGAAATGCTTTATCGTATATATCCTCTTACCCACCCACTCTTGAAACTGTTTCTCCCTCTTTGGTGCTAAAACTCTTCAACATACCTGCAGTCGTATCCGTTCTCCTCCTTTCTACACCCCACACAAGTCCATATTTACTTGTAAGATGGTGAGTCCCAATATCACAATATCCGGACTCTCACTTTTCTTGATTCAGCTTGCCTACTTGTTTTCTTCTATTGGACTGTGAGAGTCTATTTCTCCGCTAGACAGACTCCTTCAAGCTTTCCATCACATTCTGCCTCTGCCACTGAGACACTTGGAGCTATGTCAGATATGGAAATTACATCGATATCATAGGGCATCACCCAGAAAGGTTTTGAGTTATGAGAAGAAGCCCGTCTTTCATGTTGGTGACTCATGTGTGAAGACCTGCCAGTGACGAGTCCTTCAATACATCAGGCTTGCGACTCAAAGCTGGTCCACGGATCAGCATCACTGGCGTCCGCTGGGAGCTCGGGAATGCAGGATCTTCAGCCTTAGCCCAATTCTACTGACTCAGAAAAGCTGTGCCTATTAAAGTTTAAAAAGCACTAGGCTAAGGTACCAGAGTGCCTAGTCTGACACACCATTCACAGCCCAAAGGCAAGCAGGGAGTTCCAAGGAAGGCAGGAGATGAATGGACCTGGGGTATTAGAGCCAGGTGGTCTATTCTGCATTCCAGCTAGACCTCTGATGCTACGAGGCTCCGGCCTAGGCCATTTACTCCCCTCTCTTATCCTCATTTGTGAAGTGAGGCAAAAAGCACTTGCCCACCCGCAGGACAGCTGCAAGAAGGAAGTGATAATGGAAGTCAAGTGCCCAGCACGGAACACAACACATAATCAGCAGACAGCCGATACTACGTGTCCCTTACCTCAAGTTAGTTAACTCTGGCTACCCAAATTTAAGCCCTTAGAGGAGTGTTAAGATCTAAACTAGACCATTCCATTTTCCCTTTGGGCAGATTCAAAATCCAAGGTGTTTCCTCAGACAGTAAAAAAAAAAAAAAAAAAAAAAAAAAGAACTTCACCCATAAGGCTAACATTTTCAGGTCTATTTAGAAAGGCTCCTTCTTTCCCATTTGAGATTGTCAACCAAGCCATGCTTTGCAGTGTAACCGGGAGACACCAGTCAATAGGGAGACGTCAGACCTGGCTTTCCCTCCTTGAGGAGTAGTCGTGTTCTGCTGCGCCGCCCCCCACGTCAGCCATGATGTGACGGTAGCCGGTTTGAGGGGGAGGACTCTGGCTCCCAGAGCTTGAGGAGGAGCCCCAGAGAGCCCACAGCTGCCTTGGCGGTACTGCCTCTGGAAGTGAGAGTTCAGTTCTAGAGCCGTGGGAGGGTTCCGAGTCACACAAGGTTTCTCTTGTGAGATCTCAATTCCACATGGGCTCTGGGAACCTTGCTCAATCACCTGGGAGTACCCTGGTTCTCTAAAACCTGCCCTACCGCAAAGCCTCCTCACTCAGCATTCAGGAGCCACGGGTCAAGGGGAGGCTATAGGGCTGCCCATTCCAAGACACTTGACCCCTCAGGAAGCCTGGAGCTGCCCCGGGCTGGGGTGCAGGTCTACAGAGCCCTGCCGCTGTTCAGTGCCAGAGCGGTTGTAGGCAAGTTTCATTTAACTGCAGCTAGTCCAGTCATGGTCCGGGATTTCCTGTTCTCGAACCATCTGTTCCATCAGGGCTCATCATGAAGGATAAGGCAGGAGGAGGCTTGTCAGGTCGAATGGCCACCGTCTAGAGGATACAGTTTGTGGTTCAGAACTTACACACGTCACGTCCTATTCTTCAACTTTCATTTAAGAGGAGCACAGGAACCTCTTGAGTGCTATGAATCTTGTTACACATTTCCGGTGGCGTTCAGTTGTCAAGTATTCCTGGTATTCATTCTTGCGTTTTGAGACGGATTGTATACATGCCAGGAACATGACATCTAATACAGCTTTATGACCTCCACTCACAAAAAGGACATCTCTAGCCCACACTTTACCTACGTAACCATACTTCCTATATATTCATTTGGTTAGAAGAATATAAATAGTCACCTATTACTTTAATCCTTTATTTAATACATGATTTCTAATAATTTACAAAATACTTTTGCATTCATTCCTGAGTACTGAGAATGGGGCGCTGGGCTCAAGGCTGGGGCTCCAAAAAGGAATAACGTAGTGTCTCTTTCCCCAAGTTCCTGCCAGTCCAATGCCAGCTTTTCAATGATTTTCCAACATGAGGGGGATATAAAACATGCTTGAAATTCGCACCCCCGACCAATAAGAAATGCATGATGTCAATGTCTCCTCGCTGATAATCTGCTCATCATGTGAGATGCTACTTGTTTCCAATCCTTGGAAAATACGGTAATGGGAAAGTTAATTTTTAACTAGGCTGCAAGTTCTGTGAGGCTTGTCCACAAGCTCACAGTCTTAGTCACCAGGGCCTCAGCTTCCGGGTAAGTGTTGCTGAATGAGTGCGCCTGTGAGATATTATGCCATTTCCTGTGCGAACGTAGATACAACACATAGTCCTTCCCACGGATGCCTTTACTTCCCTAACTAGGAAGTAGGGCAATAGTGATCAGGCGCAGGGTTATGAAAGCTCTTATGTAATTGCTACAAGAAGGAGTCACCCATCAAACCTGAACAGCTAGTCCAGAGTGACCCGCTGTGTGGCCACAGGCAGAATGACACCATGCAGAAGCCACCTACACGGTTCACCTGAGGGGGAGCTGGAAGGAGAAGATCATGCATCACAACGCTCTGTGATTTGCAGGCATTCGCAACGCTCCAGAAGCCATCTCTTTGCAGCAAAGGTCCTTCTTAGTGATGGCAGACGTACTTGTCTAGAGATGGTTGCCTCACTCTGGCCACCTCTTCTGGGCCTGACTAAACTTGCCCTCCTCTGCTTCCCTCCCATCACAAGGTAAGAAAGAGCAAGAGATGCACATCCGTTCTCACCGAGAGTTCCTCAGGTTGTGCCTACCTCTCCTAGTGATGATAGCGAAAACACTGTTTCCCTCTGGACCCCAAGCCCCTACCTTGCCATGTTCCCAATCTCCTTCCAGGACTAACCAGGACTACACCTGTTGATCAAGACAACTGCCTGTCCTGCCCCTGTGTGGGAGCAGGTTTTGCGGTTGCCTCTGAGGGAACTCCAGGGGGGTTGTGTCACTGCGCCTGCGTGGGAGCAGGTCATGGTGGCGAGAAAGACAAGGGGCCGAGTTGAGGAAGTTCTCCACAGTGGTTGAGAGCTGAGCGTCCAGTGTGTCTGAAAATGCCTCACCTTGATTCTGTCCTGCAGTCACGATGTTGAAGATGACAGGAGCTTCTTCAGTTTCGGTGGGAATGAGGGGAAACTGAGGCCCTGTCCCCTACCCCAGGAGAACACAAGGTCTCCATGAGCCTCTTGGTAATAAAACCTGGTGAGAAGTCCCCACGTACACCTGCTCTGGGGCCAGTGGAGTTTGGCAACGAGTTGGCTGCTCAAGCCTAGAACAAATAGCCCTCTTACCTGATGATCTAATATGGGCAACAGGATTGAGGTCTTGCCAGTCAATAGGATGGACCAGTGCAAGGCAGCTGCAGAGGCAGAAAAGCGCATGCAGTTTGGGTGGCAACATCTTGGAAGCTGAGAGTGGTTTCAGCTTCACCTTCTTCAAGGCAGGTTATTAAAAGAAAAAAAAAAACATGCAAAAAAGAGGACTTAAATAGGCTGACAAATCAGTGCGATTAGGGTACTAGCAACACGACTTTACCAATTATTAAGGGAAGAAGGCACCTGGAAAGGACGGAACATGCATTGTCTGAGCTGGGCTTTTGAAAGGCATCGGGGCGGCAAAATCCTTGGTAACGCTGGATGTAGAGCATAGAAATAACACTTCTAGCAGTCATAGCAGGGCTCTGCTCACTCATTCTCTAACTCTGTAGCAGTCTGGTTTGGTTATAAAGAATAGCATCAAGGGGCGCCTGAATGGCACAGTCAGTTAAGCAGCCAACTCTTGGTTTCAGCTCGGGTTGGCATCTCAGGGTCGTGAGATCAAGCCCTGCATCGGGCTCTGTGCTCAGCACGGAGTCTGGTGAAGAGTCTCTCTCCCCCTGCCCCCTCCCCGAAATAAATAAATAAATCCTTAAAAAATGAATAGCATCAAAATATAACAATTGTAACAGCCACGGATCAGAATCATAATACTATCCACGGCACGCCTAGCACAGGAGTGAATACTCCGTAAGTTCCGGCTAACATTTCCATCACAATTATACAATGATTATATTGCTACAGCTGTGACTGTTTCGGTGCTGATGACATTTTATTTTTGGTGATCTCTGTAATCTTCCTACACTGAAACCTTCCCACAGGCAGAGGTCGGGTCTTACGTACTATTCCCACTGCCTAACAGAGGGCCTCCCATGTGGTGTTGCATGAATGTTTACAGAATTCATGAATGAATATTTGTAGTCCTACAAACAGCATATTAGACTCATGATAATAAGAACTGATATTACAGTTGGGGGCTATGCTAACATCTTTTTTTTTTATTTTTATTTTTATTTATTTTTTTAAAGATTTTATTTTATTTATTTATTCGACAGAGATAGAGACAGCCAGCGAGAGAGGGAACACAAGCAGGGGGAGTGGGAGAGGAAGAAGCAGGCTCATAGCCGGAGGAGCCTGACATGGGGCTCGATCCCATAACGCCGGGATCACGCCCTGAGCCGAAGGCAGACGCTTAACCACTGTGCCACCCAGGCGCCCCTACATCTTTTTTTTTTTAAATAATTTTTATTTTGTTATATTAGTCACCACACAGTGTGTCCCCAGTTTTTGATGCAATGTTCCACGATTCATTATTTTATGCTAACGTCTTATTAGCAAAAACTATCTTGCACTGGTGCATCGCCTTCCCCCTTCAGAATTTCTCCCTTCAAAAGACTGAATTGTCTCTTCACGGATAGTAACTTGCCAACGGATTTTTTCCAGATGTAGTTCTATGCTTGAATGCATACCTGCACAGAATACATACACACATATACACGTGTACATATAAATATACGTATATAAAATATATAGTTTTAAAATTCGTTTGCAGTATTTCAAGTTACACTTTAAATTTGACAGTATGTTTAGAGTCTTTTCATATGAGTACATGGCACTGTAATTTGTCTTTTTATTTTAAAACGGCATTTAGGAATTGCTCAAAAAGTTTGTTCCCTGGGGCAACTGGGTGGCTCAGTCGCTAAGCGCCCAACTCTTGGTTTCGGCTCAGGTCGTGATCTCAGGGTCATGAGATCGAGCCCCACATCTGGCCCTGCCCTCAGCACGGAGTTGGCTTGAGATTCTCTCCTTCTCCCTCTGCCCCTCCCCTTGTTCCCGCTCTCTCATTTTCTCTCAATAAATAAATAAATATATTTTTTTTAAGTTTGTTCCCTACATAAATAACAATGTTGCCAACATTTGAAGGCTTAATATATGCTCAGCAGTTTTCAGTTTCTGGCACAGGTTATCTTCTTCAGCCATCACTAAACAATCTTCAAGGGAGATTTAACTATCCCCATTGTACTGATGAGGAAATCGAGGCAAGGAGAATTTAACTGACTTGTCCTTATCACACAGCCAGTAAGGGCTGGAGACAGGGCTTGAACCCAGACTCTCTGAGTCCCTGCTTTTAACCACGACACACCAACTTTGGGTAGCACCAATTTCTCTTCACCCTCCAATGATAATCTAAAGTTAGTGAGCACAGCGGTTCTTTTACGGATGCTAATGCGTTCAGGAGCTTCCTGGATTGAAAAGATGACTTAATAGAAATTGTTCTCTGAAGAGATGAGCGCCGGTCTCATCGTTCTTGCCCTGATTTGTATTTGGAACAACATGCTAGAACCCTTGGAAACTGCAGAATGCTGTGTCTGAATCCAGAGAAACAGCTACTGAGGTTCCCAAAGAAGCAACAGAAGAAGCTGACCTGAAGTCAGGCAGTGTGCTCACCAGCCTCCAGCACCCCCTGCTGTTGGACAGTCACAACGGGGTTTGTCACCAAATAGCATCATCCGCAGAAAGTATTTACAGGGACCTGAGCAGAGGGCTTGAGAAAATTCCACCCGTGATGCTTACAGCCCATGACTGAATAGGAGGAGTGTCATTTGGCCATTTGGAAAATCACAGGGGATGAAGATGAGGAGAAAGGAAGGCAAAGTGAAACACACAGGGAGGGCAACAGAGATTTTTGGGGAACACCGCACTAACCCAAAGAAAGTTAGTTTGCCCACAGCTCCTTGGTGTTTGGGACATCTATTCTGTTACAACCTCAGGAAGAGTTAGAGAAGCCAGTTGTGGGAAGGGCTTCGGCAAGTCCTCCAAGCAGGACTGGGGTGCTCGGCCCGCCCCAAGCTTCCTACCAGACTTATGCCACTGCCATCGCGTGCCGTCCTCAGAGTGAAGCAGGGCCGATTTAAGGCCAGGTAAAATGCGCACTGGAGTTCCCACCCTGAGCTCATGCAAGCTACGATGGCTCTCGGGGAACCTTTGGACATACTGCCTGGGGCGCCTGGGTGGCTCAGTCGGTTAAGCGTTCCACTTTTGATTTTGGCTCAGGTGGTGATCTCAGGGCCTTGAGATCAAGGCCCAGTCCGGCTCCAGCTGGGTGCAGAGCCTGCTTAAGATTCTCTCTCTCTCCCTTTGCGCCCCCACCTCCCACCCCAGCTCATGCTCACATGCTCTAAAAAAAAAAAAAAAAAAAAAAAAAAAAAAGAGCATATTGACTGATTCCTGAGTCCCACCCCAGACCTGCTGACTCAGAATCTTCAGGCATGGGGCGCCTGGGTGGCACAGCAGTTAAGCGTCTGCCTTCGGCTCAGGGCGTGATCCCGGCGTTCTGAGATCGAGCCCCACATCAGGCTCCTCTGCTGTGAGCCTGCTTCTTCCTCTCCCACTCCCCCTGCTTGTGTTCCCTCTCTCGCTGGCTGTCTCTATCTCTGTCGGATAAATAAATAAAATCTTTAAAAAAAAAAAAAGAATCTTCAGGCATGTCTGGGCATCTGCACTTTAGCTCCTGAGGGATCCCGACACAGCCATGCCCAGAATGTGCTATTTGGAAACTGCTGCAATAGAACGAAAAGAGTACTATTTGTTTTTATTTATTTATTTATTTATTTATTTATTTATTTATTTATTTATTGTATTTTTATTTAAGTAAACTCTACTCCCAATGTGGGGCTCAAACTCATGACCCCGAGATCAAGAGTCACACGCTCTACCGACCGAGCCTCCCGGGTGCCCAGAGAGTTTACTATTCGTTTAGAGGTTCTCACCAGGCTATCACACATGCTGTCTGATCTCGTCCTCAAAGTGGTAATCCTCTAAGTAATTCAATGACTGGCTGCCTTATTCATTCCTTCCCTCGTTCACGTATTCATGTACTCAATTTTCAGAATGGCAATGTGTCAGTCTATGCGTGGGATAAAAAGATTTCTAAATTTTTTTTTAAAAAAGGTTTTTAGTCATTCGTATGTCTTCATTGGAAAAGTGTCTGTTCATAGCTTCTGCCCATTTTTTTAATGTGATTATTTGTTTCTTAGGTATGGAGTTTGAGAAGTTCTTTATAGATCTTGGATACAGATCTTTTATCTGTAGTGTCATTAGCAAATATCTTTTCCCAGTCCATGGGTTGCCTCTTTGTTTTGTTGACTGTTTCCTTTGCTGTGCAGAAGACATATGAATGGCTAACAGACACCTGAAAAAATGTTCAACGTCATTAGCCATCAGGGAAATGCAAATCAAAACCACATTGAGATACCACCTTACACTAGTTAGAATCGCAAAAATTGACAAAGCAAGAAACAACAAATGTTGGAGAGGATGTGGAGAAAGGGGATCCCTCTTACACTGTTGGTGGGAATGCAAGTTGGTACAGCCACTTTGGAAAACAGTGTAGAGGTTCCTTAAGAAATTAAAAATAGAGCTACCCTATGACCCAGCAATTGCACTACCGGGTATTCACCCCAAAGATACAGATGTAGTGAAAAGAAGGGCCATATGCACCCCAATGTTCATAGCAGCATTGTCCACAATAGCCAAACTGTAGAAGGAGCTGAGATGCCCTTCAACAGACGAATGGATAAAGAAGATGTGGTCCATATACAATGGAATATTACTCAGCCATCAGAAAGGATGATTACCCAACATTTGCAGCAACATGGATAGGACCAGAGGAGATTATGCTAAGTGAAATAAGTCAAGCAGAGAAAGACAATTATCATATGGTTTCACTCATTTGTGGAACATAAGGAATAGCATGGAGATCGTTAGGAGAAGGAAGGGAAAAATGAAGGGGGGGTAAACAGAGGGGGGGAATGAACCACGAGAGACTATGGACTCTGGGAAACAAACTGAGGGTTTTAGAGAGGAGGGAGAAGGGGGGGATGGGCTAGCCCGGTGATGGGTATTAAGGAGGGCACATATTGCAATGAGTACTGGGTGTTATACGCAAACAATGAATCATGGAACACTACATCAAAAACCAAGGATGTACTGTATGGTGACTAATATAACATAATAAATAAATAAATAAATAAATAAATAAATAAATAAACAAAGGTTTTAAAATAAATGTGATTTTTATCTTCAAAATTCCAGTGGGTTGAGAGACTTTCAAACGATTGTGATGAACGCCGTAACAGACTCCTTACAAAATGTCGTGGGAATAAAGGTGCAGTGGACATAACCGAGAAGCAGATATTAGCACCCTGCATTTTTCATTTTGGGGGAAGAAGATCAGTGAAAGACAGGCTGCAGCTCCAGCCTGAAGTCACACGGTCACCATCTGCAGGCAGGACTGGAGGACAGGTCTTCTTCCTTTGAGGCCAGCGTACCGAGTGACAGAAGGACCCAAATGGGATCGCTCTCCTTCCTCCACCTTCCCAGCGCCACAGAAGGCACTGCCCTCCACGGCTGCCTCAGGCTGTGCGCTCCCTGGGGGGGAAAGCTGGGCCAAGACTGTCCCCTGCTGGTGGCAAGACAGCTGGGTCCAAAGGAGTGGGCAGTCATCACCAAGGTTTCCCTACAGTCAAGAAAGGAGGCCTCCTCTGGGCCTGGCTCCTCAAGGGCAGCAGAGAGGAAGGCGCTTCCCTCCTCAGCGAGCAGAGGCTCCTGTGTCTGGGCAGAGTCCGGCCACGGAGCCACCAGCCACACAGAAGTCCGCCCCCTCCGCCCTTGCAGCGGCCCGTACAGGTCTCCATGTGGGCACCTGGCAGCCGCTGCTACGAGGCTCTGTGGACAGAATTGCTTCACCCAGAAGCCTGTGAGCAACTCCAGGGCAGGGATCGGTCTCACGGGCCACTTACTGTTGTATTATTGTTAAGTTAGCTTAACAAAGGGCCCAGTAGACAGCAAGCCGTAGGAAATAGTTCTTGAATGAGGAGGAAGGATCCTATCTTCTTTTTGGTGTGGGCTACCATGTACCTTTTGGCGTGGGTACCAGAAACACATGCCCAGATGATTTCACACCAGGGGTGACTTTTCCAGACACTGAAATGGGTAGGGGTCAATTACTTGGTTGTCAGTGCCTAGAACCCAACTCCCTGGGTCTGAATCCTTACCTTGATGCTAGTAGTGTGACCCCCTGCAAACTAAGGAATCATTCTGTGCCTTATTTCCTCATCTGTAAAATGGGGCTGAGAATAATGATAACACGAGGTTAAATGATGAATATATGTAAAACAGTGTTTTTGCATATAGCTAAATGCAAATGTTAGCATACTCATTTTGCATTGCTACCAGCATGCCTTGCCCCTAAGTAAGTAGTTACTTAATAAATATTAAAGGAAGAAAGGTTGTCCGTCAATCAAGACCTTGAGATGAGAACAGGAAAGGCATCCTTCATCATCATCCCCTTTGTCCCCTGGTGGTTCGCCAAATAGATCTTATAGTTTCATTAAGGGCTCTAACAACCCCTAAACACTATAACTAGCATTTCTCCTATATTTCTTGGGGGAACTTTGTATTCACTGGCCTTCTTCCCCTCTGCAGCCTGCCAGGGTCCTCATAAGGCCAGGGTACCTCTTCTTCTCTACCACCTGCTTCTCAAGACTTAGGAAATGTTCCTCCCTTCAACTCCTTACCTGGCTTTTCAAGGTAACAGCTCCCTAGTCTAACAAGCTGCTAAGAGGTTCTGGTTTCCTCATCAACTTCCAAATAACAGCCCTTTCTTTTAACCAAGGTCTCCTGGGGGCATCCTATCAAAGCCCCTGAAAATTTACTCTAAAGGAAAGAATCATATACTTTGGGGAAGAAGTGCTTTGGAGAAAAAAAGGCCTTTCAAAGTCCTTCAAGTCCGATCCTGGGGGCAGTAATCCACTCTGGCTACCCCAGCACCCTCTGGCAGCCAAGCTTCCATTCAGCACTGCCGTGAAGCAGAGAGAGTCTATAAACTAGGCGTCTGAATTATTCAGAGCATCGTTTGCCATGTAACTTCTGCAGTTTGAGAGAGCTGGGTAATAGATAATACTCAAAGGATGCAAACAGTTCTATTCTGGAGATGCAACTTCTTCTCATTAAAAACAAAAATGGGAAATGTGTTCCTTTTTCGAAGCCATTTTTTTTTTCTCTATGCTTGCGACAATAGAAGCTGGTCCTCTTCCAGGAGGTTTAACAGTGAACGGGCAATTCTGGACAAGAAGCCCTTTTAAAATTAAGCTAGTGATGTCCTACAAAAAGCCGCAGAAGGAATAAGAGTTTTACAGTGTCTAAAAACCTGAATGAGAACACCCTGGACCCGGAGGGAGACTTGATGAAGCATGCTTCTGGAAGCATCGACCAACGTTCCTGCTTAGCATATCATAAGCATCTGAGAAGAGACTCAGGGATTGGTTTTCCAGTGTCTCAACTTGTTGGCTTTGGTTTTTGTCTGCTTGAATACTAGCAGAAACTCCTAAAGATAGGGGCGCCTGGGTGGCACAGCGGTTAAGCGTCTGCCTTCGGCTCAGGGCGTGATCCCAGCGTTCTGGGATCGAGCCCCACATCAGGCTCTTCCACCATGAGCCTGCTTCTTCCTCTCCCACTCCCCCTGCTTGTGTCCCCTCTCTCGCTGGCTGTCTCTATCTCTGTCAAATAAATAAAATCTTAAAAAAAAAAAAAAGAAACTCCTAAAGATAAACAAAGAAGTATTTTGACTGCAACTCAGACCCTCTGAATCCAAAACCTGATTCCTGATTTAGTTAAGAAATTTAAAAAGGTGAAATGAGGTATCAACGACGGTCACCGAGCACCTACTATGTGCCAACGCTGTCTAGCTATGTACGTAATGTAATCGCTAGTCCTCACAACGAGTAGAGTTAGGCAGGTACTATTACCCCCATTTTACAGTTAGCAACACTGAGGCTTGGCGTGATTTACTGACTCCAGTGACTGGTAGGTTTTGGAGGCTTGATCAACAAGCCCAGCCCTGTGAGGTATCTGGATAGAAACTACCAGTATAATATGCTCTCATTTTCATTTAAAGATGTGTGTTTATACACAAGTAGAAAAAAAAAGTCCAGATGAATATAAAGCTAGAATGTTTTCAGTGGTTATATTTAAGAGGCAGGATTATAGGTCGTTCTAGATTTCTTTATAACATGTACTTTGCTAATCTGTCAACAAGCAACATGCACTGCTTGAGTAGGAAGAAAAATAAAAGAAAAACCCAAAACCCTAGCTCTTTACTTGAGCACCAAAATGTAAACAAATGGCTTCCTGTCAGAAAGAAGCTGGACCCTTAGAGATTTTGGGCCCAATTCAGAGATAATACTAATTTGAGGCTTTGTTTTGGAGCAGTAATTTTAGGAGAAAGGTGTGCTTCATTTCATTTTGAAAGTCTGGGGTAGGGGCACCTGGGTGGCTCAGTAGGTTAAGCGTCTGCCTTTGGCGCCCGTCTGACCCCGAGGTCCTGGGATGGAGTCCTGAGTCGAATCAGGCTCCCTGCTCAGCAGGGAGTCTGCTTCTTCCTCTGCCCCTCACCTTGCTCGTGCTCTCTCTTTCTCTCTCTCTCTCTCAAATAAGTAAATAAAATCTTAAAAAAAAAAAAAGAAAGAAAGTCTGGCGTAGGTATTTTTTCCAAAAAAAATAATCAGTGTTTTGTGTTATTACAATTTCAAGTTAGTACCCATTAGCCAGGCATTGTGCTAGGCTTTTAAGAGCGTTTCAGAGCGTCAGGCGGTGGGGAGAAGAGGGGGGTTTGAGGTGTACGATGACAAACAAAAGAGAATAATACGCTTCGAAGATGCCTGGTTTTGTGCTCCAGATAAAGATAAAAAAGGGTGCCTGGGTGGCCCAGTCTGTTAAGTGTCCGTGTCTTGGTTCTGCTCGGGTCATAATCTCTGGGTCCTGAGACTGAGCCCCGCATAGGGCTCTGCGCTTAGCATGGAGTCTGCTTCAGATTCTCCCTCTCTCCCCCTCCCACTGCCCCTCCTACTCATTCTCTCTAAAAAAACATGAAATAATCATAATAAAAAAAGATGAACATAAACTACTCCAGTTCTGGTGAAACCATGAGACACTAACGAATCTAATCCCCTTGTTTTACCTACAGGGAAGCTGAGGCCCCCAAAGGGGGAAAACTGGCCTGGACCCACACGGCAAAGCAGTGGTCAAGCTGGGATCAAAATACCCTGCCCCCGGTCACTAGGTCATCAGGTTTGCAGCAGCAGCGAGCCCAACCCTGGACGGCAGGTGCACCTGGGCTCTTGTGGAGAACATGGGGTCCCGTCAAGCTCTGGACAAGGGCAAGAGGAAAGGCCCGAGCCTGTAATCAGAAGGATCAGCTCGGCCAGTCATTGCTGTCATAACGAAGCGTTTTGTAAATATCATGTTAATAACTGAATAAAATCCCGTGGATGATATTCCCTTATTGTTTGAGGTTCTGTAGGGTTTCCCTGTGTGTATGTGTGTGTTGCTTCTCATAAATAGAATTGGAACGAACACCAGTAATGCATTCTATTTTTAGGGTTTTTCTTCCCTGTGAATATGATTTTTGTGTGTGTACTGAGATCAAAGGGTATGGGCAGTTCAAGGCTTGCCCGATTGCCTTCCAAGAATCAGGGTACCTAGTTATACCCCCACTGGAACTGCCGACTATGCTTTGGTAAATTTCAGAGAACGGATTCCTAAGTCCCGTGTTTCCCAGCTTTTTGTTTGCCAGTTATTGATCTGTCTGGCCAGGTACATCTCCCTCCGTGAGAATGTCGTATCGGCTGGCGGTGTCAGTAACGAGCCTTCAAACATTATGGTCAGTCACATTGCCGTACAAAATGTTGCAGGGTCGTCACCTTGCATTCTCCAGCTGTAAATGCCCAAAGTTAATATTATGTTTTTCCGGGCCCTAGTTTGCAAACGTAAATACAGTTCTAGCTAACTCGAATCCTGCGGTTGAGAAAAAGGTCCTTTCCTGTAGAAAGAGAACAGACTTCCTATGAATTATCCCTCTGTGTTTGGGTTCAGAGGCCTCCCTTCATCATCCTCTCAGACATCTCAATGGCCATCCGAAGTTAAACGAAGCCAGTGTCCGAGAAAGCCAGGGACTTGCAGCCGTTGAGAGTAGTCCTTTGTTCAGAAAAGCAAGAAGCACAGTTCTCATTGTAGTAATATGGGAAATGTTTGGCTATATTGATCTAAAATGTGTCTTACTTCCATAGAGGATTGGCGTTCGCTTATGATAAAATCGCGTGAAACAGCGAAACAGCTTTACCTAAGAAATCAAGCTAGAGACCTGGGTTCGAAACCACACTAATGTGTTGTGAAGGTACTTAGGACTGTGAGACATTTGAAAAGGTGAAGGGTATTGGGCCTTTTCCGGGAGCAGCTTCAATCTATTTGGGAAAAGAAGATGGACAAGATGTTTCAGTGTTAAGTGTTAAGAAGTGACGCATAGGGGGGCGCCTGGGTGGCACAGCGGTTAAGCGTCTGCCTTCGGCTCAGGGCATGATCCCGGCATTATGGGATGGAGCCCCACATCAGGCTCTTGGGCTATGAGCCTGCTTCTTCCTCTCCCACTCCCCCTGCTTGTGTTCCCTCTCTCGCTGGCTGTCTCTATCTCTGTCAAATAAATAAATAAAATCTTTAAAAAAAATTATGGAAAGATGTAAGCTTACATGCAATCCTAATTGAAAAAAGATTATAAAATTTTTCTGTGTAAAAATTCACCCTAAAAGACTATTAATATAATAAGGGTGATGGAATTATGGTGGTATTCCCATCATGTTCCAACATTTTCTTTTACTACCAAACATATTGCCTTACTAGTAGTAAATAATTTAAAAAGAATATTTAGTGGAGTTTGTACGACCATGAAGAGTATTTATGTTTCATATTAAGTAAAATATCATGGAGAGAATAAAGAGGATTATCCATGGTCTCGGAAACATAAAAGACGAACAAGAAGGGACTGTGTATGTGGGGGGCAACAATAAGAACAAGAAGACCCAAAATATATAAGAGAAATAACGAACATTTACAAAGCTGACCCTCTTTGAAGAGTCTGTACTTAGAAATGGAAGGTAATTTTTAATGCTTCCTTCTACTTTTCTCTTTTCCAAGAGAGAATATTTACTTAAAAAAAATCAATACTCTTCCAACTAATAAAACCTGAAGAGCATTTTCTTTAATCTCGACTCCTTGACCACTGGATAAAATATCATCCCGGCAGAGCAACAAGACCTTTAAAGAGCGCTCAGAGAACACGTTCTGTTTCAGTCCATTTAAAAGCTGATACCTTCTGGGGGCGCCTGCCTGGCCTCAGTCAGTAGAGCATGTGACTCGATCTCAGGGTCGTGAGTTCAAGCCCCACACTGGGGGTAGAGATTACTTTATAAAAAAGGTGATACTGTCTTTTCTTCTGTGTACTTATGTCTTTCCCTCAAGCCACAGTTTCCCACTTGCTCTTCAAATCTCAGCTGAGATCTCTATATAAAACCATGACCTCTGCTAACCCTCTGTTTCCCTGTCTGTCACTAGTAAATTCTCATCAGGCATCATTTCCCTTTTTGAAACAAAAGACAAACCAAGATAGTAGGCAAAATGTCCACTCCTGAGTCCAGAATTTGTCAAGAGCTGATGAGTAAATCGGTGTCAATCCCAATCCTGGCAAGATATGGGGGCCTGTGCCTTCCACCTCTTCTGTTCTTTTTTTTTTTTTTTAAAGATTTTATTTATTTATTTGACAGAGACAGAGACAGCCAGCGAGAGAGGGAACACAAGCAGGGGGAGTGGGAGAGGAAGAAGCAGGCTCATAGCGGAGGAGCCTGATGTGGGGCTCGATCCCACAATGCCGGGATCACGCCCTGAGCCGAAGGCAGACGCTTAACCGCTGTGCCACCCAGGCGCCCCCCACCTCTTCTGTTCTTGGTAGAGACAAAAGAAATGGCTCTTTCACAAGTACCAGGACTCTGTTCCTCAAATTCTTTCTAATGAACTTTTGGAATGGGAGGATATGGCTGGCAGCACCATGACATTCCCCCCTCCCCAAATCTCCACATCAAATCCCCAGAACATTACATGGCAAAGGGGAATCAAGGTTACAGGTGGCCTTAAGGTGGCTAATCAGACGACCTGAAAACAGATTATCCGGGATTATCCAGGGGGCCTGATGTAATCACAAGGGTCTTTAAAACTGGAAGAGGGAGGGTGGCCGCAGAGGGTCCTGTGACGCGAGCCTCAGGTCAATCAGGGCCAAGCTATGGCCAAGAGCCTGGGGTTCGGCGCAGAGGACATTAGAGTCCCTGGCAGCACCCCCCCCCCCCCGGCTCTCTGAATGCCTTGTGGACTCCTGCAATGCACAGGCAGGGTGGCCACTGCCGTGGGCGTGGGTGTGCCTGACAAGATGAAGAGCCGGATCCCAGTGATGCTCCCCGCCTGTGGTTCCTTCATCCCATCGCCAGCATGCACCTGTGCCTGTGTGAGGTGGCCAGAGACCACCTACACCAAACCAACAGGTCCGTCGGGGTGGGGGAGGGGGGTAAGGGGGGTAGGGGGGAAGGTCTGATGGGAGAACTGGTTGGATTGGGCCTTCTGCAGCTTTGCTGGCTGATGTCACCATCACCATTATTAAAATTGCTCAGTGTACAAATTCACAGCACAAGTGGTGGCATACACTTCCTCCATCATATTCGGAGAGCTAACACCCCTTAGCCCTGCGACATGTGGACAAGTCATGTTCCTGGCCGTGAAGTTGGACATTTCTCAGGGTTCGCCACCCCCTGCTATCTCAAGTGGCCCATGGATGCTGAGAAGACACTGGGCACTTTGTGGGGCACCTGGCTGGCTCAGCCGCCAAAGCATGTGACTCTTGATCTCGGGATTGTGAGTCTGAGCCCTGCATTGGGTGTCAAGATTACTAAAAAATAAAAAATTAAAATAAAAAAATTAAAAGACGCTGGGCCCTTTATAGAAACTGTGTCCCGGAGCATTCTTTCTGGTGCTCCCAGGATTTAACCCAGTGAGGTTTTATTAGACGTCCGACCTACGGAACTGTAAGATAATAAGGTTGTGCTGCTTTAAACCAATAAATTTGTGGGGTGCCTGGATTAGGCGGCGTTGAGGCATCTGACTCTTGATTTCAGACATGATCCCAGGGTTCTGGGATCAAGCCTGGAACTGGGCTCCGAGCTCAGCAGGGCGTTGGCTTGAAGATTCTCTCTCTCCCTCTCCCTTGGCCCCTCCCACCACTCTTCTCTAAAATAAACAAATAAATCTTTAAAAAAATCAACCAATAAATTTGTGATAAATCCTTACAACAGCAATAGAAAACTAAAAGAGCATATAAAGTTACAGAATGAAAGCAGAGAACAAATCTTATGCTTTGGATATTTTACAATAGGACGAAGGCAGGAAGCTGTCAATTTTCCAGCCCCGAATTCTAAGCAATATATTACTTTTTTTTTTTTAGTTGCAGTATATTTTGTTATTCTTTTATATTAGTGTTGCATATTCATTCTTTAAATATTCAAAAATTATGGAAAGATGTAACTTTGAACGTCCGAATCTCTGCAACTTTACATACCCATTCCTTCCCCTGTTCCGGATCTGGTGAGAACTCGTTGTTCATAATAAGAGGTAAATGACCTCATGCATTTTTCAACAAGCAGTATCTTTCAGCAACTATGCCTTCTTTGATAAGGAAACAGGATTTACTTCATTCTGAAATAGGCTAAACTTCATCCTAGAGCAGCGAATCTCAACTGGGGCACCCAGAAGACATTTGGCAATGTCTGGAGACGTTTTCGGTTGTCACATCTGGGAGGGGACAGCTCTTGGCATCTGGGGGGCTGAGGCCAGAGATGCTACGAGACATCCAGTGCATAAGACAGACAGCACAACATAAACATCTGGCCCAAAAGGTCAGTAATGCTGAGGCTGAGGGACCCTGGTCTAAAGGGAGACTGGAGAAACTATATCCTCATTTAAATTAAGGAAGAAATACTTATTTCATTCTGAAACTGGCATTAAGGAGGCGGATGCCTGGTCAATACAAGGAGGAACTTTTTAATAATCAGGCTGCTGTGATGTGTACCTTACAGTGTGGGGAGAGTGCTCTGTCATGAGCAGGGTTCAAGTATCACTAACTGGCCCCCTGACAGGGGTGCAGGGGGGTGGGGAGGGGGGAATGGAAGCATGGGTGTGGCCCGACTCCAAGGTTCCATCTTCTTCTAAGATATAGGACTCCTTTTAAAAAGTATCAGCAAAAAGTTGCCTCATACTTGCTAATACTAAAACTTGGAAACAGAAAAGACGGTACCTGCCTATTCATATTATTTTCTCTCTACCGTATTAGCTGAGAGAATCGAAACTTCACCTGCACATTATCTCAAATGTCAGACTCTCAAGTGACTTCTGCAAAAGCGTGTAAAGCCTCTTATCTCAGGCACAGTCGATACAACTCTTGTGTAATCATTTCACAACCGAAGAAAAGAGGGTCAAAAAAGCAAAATAAGCAGCAGTTCCCTATTGTGGGAATAACTGAATAAAACAGACACTGTTAAGTCCTTAACCGCTGCAAATAAAATAAAATTAATCGAGTCTACACCCATTTTGGAAAGGGAAACTCATCTGCATCTGGTTTCCAAATATTTGGTGTCCTTTATAGCTTTAAGGCCATAAATGTTAAAAGTGACCTAAGACCCTGAGCAGTTTGCTACCGTCCTGGAAGCACAGCCGTATATTCCACACCAGTGAGACCACATCTCACGGAACTGGTCAGGTTGTTTAAGGGCTTTCACAACTGAGAGTTTATTCAAAAGGACAACCGCTGAACAATAACCAGACTGATGAGGGAACAAGGCGACAAAGTCATAGGAGGAGGGGCTCAAGGAACCAGGAGTGTTGGCTCTGGGGAAGACCCGGATGGCACATGACCGCTGCAGTTCTACAGAAAAAGGGCACGAACGTGAACCCAGACTCTGTAGCAGGAGCTTTTCGACAAGTATCCTGTTCTAGCAAAGGAGCAGCTGAAGTGCAGGTCTGGGGACTCCCAGCAAGGATCCTGAGAAGGGGATTCCTGCATTGGATACGGGTAGAAGGGGGAAGGACAGGCAGGCAGCCCTAAATCCGAGGGGTAAGATCAGAAGGCTGTGAGGGCCAGCCAGGCAACTCACTGAGCTAAACAGACAGGAGTGACAGACCAAACAGTGGTGGGGACTGTGGCAAAGGAGCCCATCCAAAGAGGAACGCCACCACCCTGTTCCAGTTGATGCCGGCATGCAGTGTGTGTGTGTGTGTGTGTGTGTGTGTGTGTGTGTGTAGGGTGAGAGCTCCATAACACTAGCTTTTTTTTTTTTTTTCAAGAAAAGCTGGAAAATCGTATTTCCATGTAAAATCTCCTGATTTTTAAAGGATAGCTGCTAATTCAATATTTCAAAACATTACGGGGCACCTAGGTGGCTCAGTTGTTAAGCGTCTGCCTTCAGCTCAGGGCGTGATCCCAGTGTTCTGGGATCGAGCCCCACATCAGGCTCCTCCGCTATGAGCCTGCTTCTTCCTCTCCCCCTCCCCCTGACTGTGCTCCCTCTCTCGCTGGCTGTCTCTCTCTGTCAAATAAATAAAATCTTTAAAAAAAATTTTTCAAAACATTGCACAAATCAAACAGAATAATTAGGCTCCTGTAGGAGAAACTAAAACCTCTCCTTTAGAGATGCCCCAACCACTCCCCACCCTAAGGGACTACCCAGACCCCACAATCTCTGTCATATTTTGTCTGCAGTTTGAATCACCAGACCGGCCACTTGAAGCCGAAATCAGATGCCCTGGCTGATAACTCATGCATGGGGTCTGGCAAGTGAAGATAACTGGGAGCCCGTCAGGTCACCAAGAGCAGAGTCCTCCAGGGCACACCGTGTAAGTGAGGACGGACGTCTGTTTTCTTCCACAGCAACACACCTCCTCCTAGTAAGCGGCATGTCACAATGAGGCAGGAAAGAGAAACGGGGTTGCCTCATTGTGGCACTTTGTTGTCCTGTCCCTGAGAAGGTCATCCCTACCCTCGTTGGTAAACAACTTCAAAACTCTTCCCCCGCCCTCTAAAATTTCGTCAGTGGTCAACCAGGGAAAGTTCAAGAGTCCCCTGTGAGAGAGAATGCTTCACTAAGGGAAACAGTCCTATTCAACTCTGGTTCACAGCCCTCTCCAGAAATTCTGCTGGCTCGCATAGATTTTCGATTATCGACAGATATTTGCACTCAGATATCTGCACACAGCCACGTCCAGGCAACGGCAAACCTGCTAACTTTCTTTTGAATTTTTATTCCAGTTTCCAGACTCAAATATTCTATTCGGGGTTCTACCTAATCACCCTGAACTCCCCAGAGTAAGCCAGCTAGTGTGGTAGCATTAGTTTCACTCCATTCTAGGATGGTGTGTTTTGTGGGTAACTCTCAGTTAAGATTTTTCAACCTTCTGAGCAGATCGAAATAGTTTTTATATACAAGAAACAGAGTTTATTGTAAAGAACAAAATAAGTCAAAAGAATTACATTTATTATAAAATCTTTGAAAATGATGCACAGGAAATCGAAGTCACACATTACTAGGAAATAATAGTAACAAAGTCTTACGTTACCCTTAGAGCGTGATCACTAGCTTATTTATTTTTACGAGAGAAGTGGACCAGATGTAGCAATGTCGTCGCTAGGTAGATGAGAAATGTGAGAGAGAAGCCTAAAAGAACTTCCCACTCTACCACCCGAAACAGCTTCCGTCCACCTACTGCTAGCAAGGTCGGCTGGGTCACTGTAATAAACCCGGAGCAGGTCTCCTCCTGTGATCCGCTCTTCACACGGCCCCCACAGGAACCTCTGAACCAACCTGAATCTATCACGTCCCGCCTCTGCCTCTGGCTACCCACTGCACTTCAAGTCCAGACGGCCGACTCAGCCTACCTGCATGACCTGGCCCCTGGTCCTCAACCTCACCCCTCCAGCCGCACTGCCCTCCAGCTATGCCCGGAACACACTCAGCTTGTTGTTAGGACTGTGTGATTGTGGGTCCCTGCACCAGAACAATCTGTCGGTATTCTGGGGGCTCATCTCCAGGTCATCTCTCAGAAAAATCTCGCCTTCGGGGGTGCCTGGGTGGCTCAGTGGGTTAAGCGTCTGCCTTCGGCTCAGGTCATGATCCCAGGGTCCTGGGATGGAGTCCTGCATTGGGCTCCCTGCTCAGCGTGGAGTCTGCTTCTCCCTCTCCTTCTGCCCTCCTCCCCGCTCTTGTTCTTTCTCTCTCTCTCAAATAAATAAACAAAATCTTAAAAAAAAAAAAAAAGAGAGAGAGGAAAAAAAAGAAAAATCTCTCCTTAAAACCCAATCTAAGGAGGCACCTGGGTGGCTCAGTTGGTTAAAGCGTCTGACTCTTGGTTTGGGCTCAGGTCATGATCTTGGGGTCGTGGGACTGAGCCCGTGTCGGACTCCACGGCTCAGTGTAGAGTCTGCTTGCCCCTCTCCCTCTGCTCCTTCCCCTTCCTGCTGTCTTTCTTGCACTCTCTCTCTCTCTCTCTCTCTCTCTCACACACACACACACACACACACACCCACACATATCACAGTACTCTACGACAGCACTGTTTCCTTTTCTCCAAAGCATCTTGTAGTTTCTGAATTTACCTTGCTCGTCCCTCAGTTCTAGAATGTGAACTCCATAAGGACGGAGACCATATCTGTCTTACTCACTGCTCTGTACTCAGTGCCAGGCACATAGTAGGTGCTCAATAAATATCTCTTGAGGGGCGCCTGGGTGGCACAGCGGTTGGGCGTCTGCCTTCAGCTCAGGGCGTGGTCCCGGCGTTATGGGATCAAGTCCCACATCAGGCTCCTCTGCTGGGAGCCTGCTTCTTCCTCTCCCACTCCCCCTGCTTGTGTTCCCTCTCTCGCTGGCTGTCTCTATCTCTGTCGAATAAATAAATCAAATCTTTAAAAAAATAAATAAAATAAATATCTCTTGAAGTCAATGAAGGAATGAACAAAGCTTGTTCTAGGAATCAACTGACCCATTTAATCCAATCAGTATTGATTCTTAATAGCAGGCTTTCTCTTTGTCCTCAACTGCTTAAGTTGTTGTTGTTGTTTTGACTACAAGCCTATGTATATTAGACTGTTTCTATTAGTGGGTTATGAGTCACACCTGTAAATGGAGCAAAGTGACAGCCAAGGCACATCGCAGGTGCCCCGCTTCACAGAAAGAGGCAGTAAGAATCTGTTGCTCATGCCTTCAAAACAGAGTCCTCAGAATTCCAGGACAATGCGATTTTACAACCAGATGTTCCCCTTCAGGTGTTCTTCACTCAATACTTTCTCTTCAATGCTTCACTTCCATGGAAATTTCTCAAAGTCTCAAGAGGTCAGTCTAGCCAATTATCAGATCAGGCTTAAGATGAACCAAGGTATAAATAACCTGATGATCACCTTTCTTTCCAGGAAATACCCACTTTCTGGGGTGTCACTGAAAGGAATACAGATTCCTAAATTCCAGCTGACATTCCCAAGGGGTCCCACTCCTGCTCGGGGACCTAGTTAGCACTTTCCTTACTGCTCTATGATGAGAGTCTCAAGGCTGGAAAATCGTATTAGCCTGGAAACCTCACTGGGATGCACATTCCTCACGACTGAGGTTCAAAGGGCACAGACATCCAATGGAGAGGAAATGAGGAACCAGCTGCCCAGGGAGGGGTCTGTTTTCAGGAAAGCCTTGCCCTTATCACACCTCAGAAGGGATTTCCCAACTGTAACAGGAGTGGCTGAACCAGATTAATATCCCTCACAACTCCCGCTGTGGCCTGGAGTACAAAGGGCCCACTTCACAAAACACATCACCATGCTATCCACAGCATCAATTCCTGCAGGAATGTCTGGGGGAAGGGAAGGAACCCTCAGGGCCTATGTGCAATGAGTGCAGGCTGGAAAATGCCAAAGAGGTGGGTTTTCTCACCAGCTTCTGGGGGACCACCAGAATTCCTTCTGTGAGGAAATCCGCTGGGATGCCAGCAGCTCACCCATGCCTTGTGGTGGCCCATACTTGATGCCCTGGTCCCTCAGTTGCATGGGAGCCCAAGATTTGGTCCTGAGCCTTTTGGGACTGTCAGCACTTTAAGGGATACACTTTCCAGCTCTGACTTAACATACCCGTCTCCCAACTCAGGATTCTCACTTGGGTCAAAGGTAATTTGCGCAAGACTGATTTGCTCACACAAATCTCTCCTAAAGCTGAGCTCCTGTGTCCTTCAAAAAAAAGGCCAAGCTCCACTTTATGAGCCCCGCACACCTCTCCCTCCTCCAAGTCCCCTCTGCAGCAACCACAAGAACCACAGGCCTGGATGCAAGCCTGACCTTTTCATTTAAGAATCTAGAAACTTCTACTAGAAGCTCCTACTTCTAGGATGTAAGATGGGGGAAGACAATGTTCTCTGCCGTCTGATTTTGTTTGACTTTTTATAAGCAAGCTTCCCCTTGGCTCAGGGTGGAGCAGGCAGGATCTTATCTGAGCCGCGGGGGGTCGGGGAGCTCTGGGATGTGCAGGCGCAAGTGGGCAGAACAGAGGTAATGCTTTGTTTTTGTAGTTCGGTCGTACATCAGCGACTCTGAACTGGGCTCCGGAAAATGCAATGCTCCACAAAGAGAGGTGCTCCTTTGTTGGTCTTGTCCCAGCAGAGATCTAGAGATAAGACATCTCCCCGTGTTCCTTGTTCCCCTGGCCTGCTTCCCTCTCGGTACCGAACTCTAAGGTTAGGGTTGCCTCCTTAGGAAAAGATTTGAAAAGCACTGGGTTCGAATTCCGTCGCCCTCCCCGCAAAGATCCCAGCGCTGTCGCGAGGGGGCAGGGACAGCGAGTCGGCCCCCCGGCAAGAGATGCTGCGGTTCCTGCCCCCCCACAACCCCCCACGCCTGGGGCCGCGGCTGCTCCGGGATCGCCGTCTTCCCGGGCCGCGCGGGTCCAGCCCGAGCCCAGCGCCCCCCGCAACTCCGCGGCCCCCCGCAACTCCGCGGCCCCCCGCCTCGCCCCGCGCTCCCTCCTCACCCGGGTGCTGCGGTGAGCTGCTCGCCGGAACCAGGGCCCCCGGACCGCAACGCGCCGAACCCGACTGCTCCTCGCCGCCAACGATGCGGGCCTCTGGCAGCCGCAGTCACCGCGGGCGCGCCGCGGGTGGGTGGGCTGCGCGTCGGCTTTGCCCTCTGTCCGCCCCGGCGCGGCGGGAGGAGGGACGGGGAGGAGCGTGTGGCCACCGGCCTCCCACAGGCGGAGGTACTTGGGACGCCAGCGCGCTCAGGCGCACTCAGCACCCTCCCCAGGGCCCGGGGTCCCGCACCCTGCACCACCCCCTCGTTAACTTAACACGCCCCGGGGTGGACCCACACGTGTCTAGGGCGGGTGCTGTGCCTCCCGATTTCTCTTCTCACACTCCATTCCGATCAGATCTGCTCCTTGCTTCACTCGGCGTCAAGCCCGCCCGCTCTGTCCTACTACCTTCCGAATGACTCTGCTTCCACGTGTAATCTGAAATACGTGCCCATTCCTCAATCCCGTGCCCTGTGCGTCAGACCCCGACTCGGAAATACGCGCGCTGTGCCCGGGCCTGGAAGGCCGGCCACCGTGTCAGTTTCATTTCTGGGTGGAGCTGGGCAGGGCAATCAGAAGGGCATATCCGATGGGAAATGCTGGAAGAAGGGGCAACCTCATAACTCAGTTTAATTCAGTTATTTGGGGTTTAACTGCAATTCCCTCCTTCGTTTTCCAATGCTTTCTCTTTGACCCACTTTCTAATTAAAACGTATTAATTTAAAGCTTCATTCAGGAACTCCGGGAAAATAGTTGGAAATTCATGGGAGGCCTTATGAAAGTTCTGTATTTTTTAAATGGTGATTTTGGGGTTTTGGTGAGGTGAGGGAATTGTAGGTGAAATTTATTTTATTTTTATTCTGCAGACTCTGTGGTAACAAGGCATGGATTGTAGCTCATTTCTCACAGTGGCATGACTTTGGGCCAGTTTTTTTTTGTTTGTTTGTTTTTTGTTTTCCAATTCGTTCTGTTTCTCTGTTTCTTCATCGGTAAAATGGAGCTATCAGTCAGAGACTGAAATACTAGGACAGAGCCAGCACCTGGGAAACATTCTGGCTGTTATCTAATATCAGTGTCTTTAAAGAAGCAGTGACTTATTTAAGCCCAACAAGAGATGAAAATTTGAATAAAACTGTATCAGCCGGATGACATTTTCCTGTACTTCCTGCGTTAATCTCCTGCGAAACAAATTGCCCTAGAATATTAATAGAAAACGGTACATTTTGCCTGACTTAAGAGATCTCTAAGGACCTAAGAGATCTCTAAGGGCCTCCTCCTTTTGACCTTAAGACCAGATGGAGAAGCTGGAGATGCAGCATCACACCTATAAAGGTGGTGGGCCTTGAAAGTAGGTCTGGAAGGCACATATGATGTATTTTATTTGTTTCTTTCAAAGCCAGTTCTATGTTTCCCCATCAAAATCAAATCAGATTGTCTGATGGGATGACAGTGGTTGTCATTTAGCAGGTTAGTGCCCTGAGAAAACACCCAGTGTAGTGTTGCCAGATTTAGCAAATAAAAATACAGGATACCCAGTTAAAATTGAATTTCAGGAGCGCCTGGGTGGCACAGCGGTTAAGTGTCTGCCTTCGGCTCAGGGCGTGATCCCGGCGTTATGGGATCGAGCCCCACATCAGGCTCCTCCGCTATGAGCCTGCTTCTTCCTCTCCCACTCCCCCTGCTTGTGTTCCCTCTCTCGCTGGCTGTCTCTATCTCTGTCGAATAAATAAGTAAAATCTTTAAAAAAAATTGAATTTCAGATAAACAACAAAAAGCTAAAAAGCCTTATATATAAGTATGTGTAAGTATATTCCATGAAATATTTGGGACATACTTATACTAAAAAATCCTTCATTGCTTATCTGAAACTCAAATTTAATTAGGCATCCTTTATTTTATCTGGCAACCCCAGTCCAGTGAAATTAGTAAAGAAAAGGGTCTCATATTCCAAAAGAATGGCAAGTTTTCACAGACATACAGATTAAAAAGTGGGTCTGATATGGGTTTTGTTTTAATATTACGAAGTAAAGGAAAGAATTATGTACTTGTTTTCATAAGTTGATTCTTTGTTGAGCTGTTTCTTATTTCTTACTCCTATTTCCCATCAACATAGCAGTGCTTATATACTTCTTTAACATAAATCAAACTGATGACTCTCCACTCAGTGATGATATTGGATTAAATAGTAATAATGTGCTTTAGAGTATTTTCAAATAGTATTTATTCAGATCCAGCTGTATGTCAGTTACTGTTCAGGCTGTGCCTGCAGGCTGAGGAAATCACAATACAGAGTGCTGCCCCATTAGGTAGACACAGGAGTGGGAAAAGTCAGACAAGTGAATCATTAATTGTCCTTGGAAAGGGTGGAAGTCAACACTGTCCTCGCTGTACAGGATCCAAGGAGAAGAGACTCCAACACAGATGAGCAGAGCAAGGGAACTCCAGGACGACAGCTAGGCCTAGCCTGCAAGCCAACCCATCTTGATGAAAATAATAAACTGGAGAAAATGGGATTCAATAAAATTGAAAGTGTGATTGGGAACTTGGAAACCCCTGAGGCTCTTAGATGGTGATGAATGCAAAGGAAAAAATTAAAACATTAAGTTAATTAAATTTAAAATTTAAAAAAATTAAAAGTAGGAGCTCCGAGGGAGGAAATGTCCAGAAAAGGCATATTACTAGTGTGACACAGCTTACAAGAGATTGATTTTGAACAAGTGGGTGGTATCTAAACACAGAGACTACATTTAAACCAGAAATTCAAGAATATACTTCTCTGAATGGCCCAGAAAAGAAAGTATAAACAGAGCAGTCCACTAGACTGTAGGGAACAACATTCACATAATCTCAGAGTGGGAACATTGCTCAGTGGTTTTCAACTTTTAGAATCACCTTATACACAAGCCAAAGTAGAATTAACTATGATTATACAGGAGAATGGAAATATGATTAATTTTTTAAATGTAAAAGTAAAGGTAGGTAGGTAGAAGGAGGAAGAAGTGGGGAGCAGGTGGACAGAAGGTAGGGTTTCTAGGGGTCTCCTTTTAGAAAGCTGAGAGTCAAGAGATACTGTCTACAGTTGGTAGGACAGAAGTAAAGGTCTGCATGCACAGTAATTCTGCAGAGGAGAGAGCTGCAGAGGGCCTGAGTATGCAGATGTAATTCTATCAGGAGGCTCAGGGAAGAGAAAAGATAGAGCCAGTGAGCTTGTGAGCTAAATGCTCATGTTCCTATTAGAAATTAGAGAGACAGTGTCTAAGATGATACACCAAGAAATAGCAGTATAGCGTGTTATTTGGGAAACACAAGGTGATCACCAGAAATCCAGTAGGAAACACTGTCAGGAGTGATTATCTTTGGGGAGGTGGACTGGGGTTGGGGTGGGCTGAGGTGGGAGGGCCTGGCTTTTCTGTTTTGTTACTTCAGAACAATTTAACTATAATCTAACTATTTAAAGTATGTGCATGATTACATTGATTAAGCATTTAAAACTTTTTAAGAAAAGAATTTGTGAAAAACAAAGTTTCACCAAGACAGAGGCTTTTGTGAATGAGCAGGAGGTCATCTGGAAGAAAGAGAAAAGAGCATGTGGAATGCTGGATCAGAATATGGAACTACATAAGCAAAGGCACAGGGGCCTAAAAGTGAATGATATTCCTTGGGAACTTGACATTCAGCAATCAGCAAGCCTCAGGTGTATAACTCGGATGGCACAGAAGGGAAGGATGACAAGGTAAGCTGGCCCTACTAACAGTCTTCTGAGTAATGCAATGGGGTTTAGACTGTGAGCTCCTTAAGGATGGGGTCTATGCCATTTTTATTCCCCTGCATGCAATGTGGAGCCTAGCACACAGTAGTTGCCCCCCCCTCCCCCGGAATGTTCTCTAAATGAATGAAAAATATCTTGGGGCAATGGGGAACCACCAGCACTTATAAGCAGAGCAATAGCAGTACTGGTTTCTGGAAGACAACTTTGTACTAAAAAAAAGATGCATTGAGATTGGAGAAACTGAAAACAGCAGGATGAATTAGGAGGCTATGGGGTGAAAGGTGATGGTGTAAACTAGAACAGTGACAGTGGGAACTGAGATAGGAAGATCTACTTAAGAGATGAGCAAGGGGTGAAAGAGACAGCAGAGGGATGAGTCCAAAATGGCCCTGAGATCTCTAGCTGGGGGAACCTGGTAGGTGATGGAGCCATTAACTGAGAAAGGAAAATCGGGAAAAGGAGCAGGTTGTAAAAGTGAGATAATAAACGCAATTCTGTATACGTTGAGTTTGAAAGACCTGAGGCCGTTGTTTTTAAATTGGGAGTCATGAACCATTAATGGCCTATTAAATGTACTTGGTGAGTTGAGACAAAAATTTTTTTTATTGTAAAGTAGGCTCCACAGGCTTGAACTCACAACCCTGAGATCAAGACCTGAGCTGAGATCAACAGTCAGAAGCTTAACTGACCGAGTCACCCAGGTGCCCCAAGACAAATATTTTTTAATGAAATGGAACATGACAGGTTTTAAAGTATTTCATATGTGATAAGGTTAAGTGTTGTTTCACAGAAACTTTGTTTTCATTGTATACATACATAGGTAACTGACATTGAATGTATTTTCTACCACATGTCAAAAAAATGTATGAGAGCCTTTGCCCTTGGACTCCAGCCAAACAAGTGGTGGGTGGAGGTGACTCACTCCTGCTCAGCGGCTGTCTGTGCACATTTCCTTCCAGCTCTGTATTCAGTGACTTCACACTGATAGCTTGAAATCAGCCAGAGGGAGGGCTTCATGCCACAGAAATCAGCAAACACTACTAAATGAGTCTTTCTTCCCCTGCAGGGAGTTACCGTGTCTGGGTGGAACCATCTCCTGCGCCATTGGTTATGCAGGTCTGAAGCCCAGTCTCAGTCTCTGGGCAGAAGTCATTTATTTGGAAGTGAAAATGTTGAGAACGCATGGGATTAGCCATCAGGGGTTTGCAGAGGAAGCAGAGGCAGAAGACAGAATTCTAAAGAACATGACAATCAGGGACTGTAGGAGAAAGAGGAGCTAGTGAAAGAAATTGAGAAAGGTTAGTCAAAGTGAGGATAGAGAATGGGAGAGAGAAGCTCTGTGAAGTCAAGAGAGGAAAGAGGTTTTTGAAGGTTAAGTATCACCAACACTGTTGATTAGATAGAACGAATGAAGATTGAAGGAAGAGTCATGAGGTTTAGCAATCGGGAAGGTATGTTGACAGCTAAAACTAATTGCTTCATAATAGAGGGGTGAAGGGAGAGAGTCAGTAAGGAGTAGAGATGGAGATACAAGGACAGAGAGTGTAGACCACTTTCAGATATTTGATGAAGAATAACAGGAAAGACAGACAGCCGTAGCTTGGGTGAGAGAGAGCGGGAGGAGAGTGACAATCTGGGGGTTGGTCATGGGCTCTGCCTGATGGTGTTTGAAGCTGTCTGAGCCCCATGGTGGCTGGAATTCACTCCTGAGTCATGGAGTCAGTAGGTCTGGTCATGTGCTTTCCCTGGTGATGTTTGCTATTCCAGGAACAAGGCCAGAGAGGAGGACTTATCTGGTCTTGGAAAATTGGAGAGCAGTTTGGCCAAAGGCAAAGGAAATAAGGGAATTGATGATAATTTGAAAGAAGATTTTTTTCCTAGTTAAGATGTAATAATACGTTCCTGTTGTTAGAAATCGAAACAAAACAAAATAACAAACATAGAAGTTGGGGGGTCCTCCAACCCCAACCTGATTAAGTAATGACTGAACATTTGGTACATGTCTTCCTGACAATTTTCCAGACATCGTGCAGTCATTAAAAGGGCTGAGTCAGACAGACCCGGGCTTGAATCCAGCTCTACCTTTGCTAGCTCTAAAGGCCTATGGCAAGTTACATAGCCTTTTAACCCTTCAGTTTCCTTATCTGTACAATAGAAATAATAATAGAATTTGTATCACAGGGTTGCAGTAAGAACTGAAAGGGCTAATGCATGTAAGTTGCTTAGAACAGTATTTGGCAAGCAGAGTGAACATTTGAAATATATGTGTTATCTGTATATATATGTATATACACACACACATACATCTATACATATATGTGATTCAGGAAATCCATTTCTAGGGATGGATATATATATAAACATACATGTATATGTATGTATATGGGAAAGAGAATATATATATATATAAACATACACATATATACACATATATGTATGTATATGGGAAAGAGAATTCATGTATATATGAATATATACATGTATTCAGTATATAAATACACACATACCTACAGAACATGAGTAACCAGGAGGAACTGAAAAATACTGGTGACTTGAGTGGGTTGGAAGGACCTATCCTGAGGCAGAGTGACAGAAGTGAAAAGGTACAATGTCATGGTTGAAGTTTGGAGCACAAGACTTCAGAGGGTGAAGCACTCACTTCTAGAGGATGACAGGTCCCAGAGGGTCATGTCTCTAAAGTTCTAAAATGGAGAGAAGATAAGGAATCTTTTATTCAATCTTTTAGCCAATTCCAGAACTCATTATCCAATGCCAGGCTAAGCCTTCCCTCTTCTTTGGCAGTGTCCACATACCCTTTGTAGACGCCGTTTACTTAAAAACCCTGAAACTGTGGAAGTCACCAGTGACTTATTTGTATGTGTTCAGTAACTGGACTCGATCTGGCTTGCCAAACGGGTCTCCAGGACATTTTTTCTTGCCCAAGTTATTGATGACACCCTACTAACCTCAGTCAAGATGTAGGAAGCATTGTGCTACGTCCAAGACTCCCAGGTTTGTCTTAGTGGCTCTGTGATGCAGGCTCACCCGGCTTTTTTATCCAGTGGCCAAGTTATTTGAGCCTATAGCCATGGTGTCAGGGTGTCAGCAATGTCCTCCTTCCCATTCCTGCCATCACTACACTAATCAAGGTCCTCAAAAGCTCTACCCTCGTCAATTACAAAATGTTTCTTTTGTTTACACAAGTCATACATGCTCATTATAGGAAAAAAATCTTCTATAAGATTTTATTTATGTATTTGAGAGAGAGAGAGAGAGAGCACAGAGGGAGAGTGAGAGAGAGAAGCCGACTCCCCGTTGAGCAGGGAGCCCGATGCGGGCCTCGATCCCAGGACCCTGACATCATGACCTGAGCCGAAGGCTGATGCTTAACTGACTGGAGCCACCCAGGCGCCCCGGAAAAATGGTTTTTAATACCAATTTGGTGTATATCCTATTAACCATTTCTCCACATAAACAGGCACACACATATACCAAATTATCGGTCATTTTGTAAGATCCTATTTTAATTTAGCAATGTAATCCTAATATTTTACCAAGCCAATAGATACACCTCGGATGTATCAGTTTAAGAGACTCTATAACGTTTTCCCTTATTGAAATTTGAGTTACTCACTAGAAATGTGGGTTATTCACCATTTTTAATTTTTGAAATAGCACTTCCGTGATGATGCTTTCATTTAAATCCTGGTGCCTATTTTTTAATTATTTCTTTGTGATACATCCCTAGAAATGGATTTCCTGAATCACAGTGTATGATTGTTATTTCTTCTAAGTCTTTCCTTGCATGCATTACACCTTCTTGTGGCAAAATTACTTGTCTAAACATGAAGGACTTGTAATTATTTGACTTCCCCACTCAGACACTATCAATGTTTCCTGTGGCACACAGGGCGAAATAAAGTCCAGATATCCTGACAGGGCAAGCGTGGCTTTCCAGGATCTGCCCTCCTTTTCACGTAGGTCTTCCACGTTCAACCCACTTTACGCGGCCATTGTGTTGGGGCATCCCTTTGCTTGTAGAATTTCTATCTGATTGGTCCAGATCCTGGCAATAAGTATGTGGCATCCTCAACCTGGATGACTTGATGAGTGTTTGTTACAGGGACTATTTACCAAGGTGAGAGTAAGAGTGGGGAACCCCGCAAGGCACAGGGCAGTGCCTCTGGGCAAACAACACTGGGGAACCCTTATCTATCACCCATCTGCCGGAAGGAGCAAGAGGAAGAGCCGATGACTAGGACCTGGTAAGAGTAACGATACACAGAGGGCCACCTGACAGGAGCTGTGACCTTGGCAGCAAACCATGGCAACCAGGCAGGCAGGAAGCCGACAGACTATATCACTTTCTCATCCACGCTCCAGTCTTCTCCTGGAAATTGGCCAGGCCCAGCTGGAAGCCAGAGGACACTGGAGACCATGGATACTGCCCATTCAGGTCAGCCTCTCAAGATGGCAAACAGCAGAGAGTATCTGATGGGACAATAGAGGATTTCTGGCATCCTTTCAGGCTTCCCAAATGCTAAGTTTTGAAGTGTTTTAGTGCTCCTCTTAGGGCATCCAATATCGTCTCAATTATGTTTTATTTCTATAATACTTTCTTTCCTCAAATAGATCAATACCTCCTTAAAGAGAAATATGGTCTTTTTCACATGTGCTCAGATGCTCAGGGAAAATTGGTTGTGAATTTATCGCCCAAAGAGATTTCCTCAAGGCAATGGGTCTGCAGGAAATGGTAGGAAAGATGAAATGTCTGGACAAGAGATGCTAGGTGGAAGGGCCAACAGGTACCAAAGATCTCCTCCCTGACTGGGATGCTCCGTGAAAGCTCCAGGATGGACGTAGACAGGAACAAATGATTTGGAAGCCACAAATGGAGCCTGACACTCACCTTCACAGCCTTAGATACGGGAACCCTGGAACCTCCCCGACATCTGGCTCCAGTAGCAACACCGTCAGGCGCTGGGTCTGACCAGCTCTCACCTTCAACTCTCAACCGGAAGTAGTCAGATCTGGCCTGAGTATGCTTAAGCCCTATGAGCCTCAGTTTCCTTGTGTGCAAACTATATTTCAAACTTGAGTGTAAGATTGATGAGTAATATCCGTAGAACACCTAGAATAATGCCTGAGGCACAAAGGCATTCAACAAATATCTCATTCCTTCCTGTCCCTCCCAGGTGCCAGGTCAGCTCTCCCGCCACCTCACTGTATTCTCACTGTATTGCCTCCTTCACAAGTATTGGTTTGAGGACAAAGTCTATATGGGTTTGTTACGACCATCTTCTTTAGAATTAGAGGGAGGTAGAAGAAAATCAGATCACAGTGGCCTGAACAGGGGCCAACAGGAAGCAGTAAATATGCAAAGGAGTTTCAAAGCGGCCCAGCCCACCCTTGAACTTGTGGTCACCGTGCATCTATGATGTATTCTGAGCTTAGTTAGGGTGGGTAAGATGGTAAGAGATGCATTAAAACACAGTAGCAGGGTGACTTTACTTAAATAACATGATGTCAACGGGTCTCAACATTCTCATCTCTAGAGTGAATTTTTTTTTTTTAAAGATTTTATTTATTTATTTGACAGAGACAGAGACAGCCAGCGAGAGAGGGAACACAAGCAGGGGGAGTGGGAGAGGAAGAAGCAGGCTCCCAGCGGAGGAGCCTGATGTGGGGCTCGATCCCACAACGCCGGGATCACGCCCTGAGCCGAAGGCAGACGCTTAACCGCTGTGCCACCCAGGCGCCCCTCTAGAGTGAATTTTTGAATCATGATTTCTAGAGTCTCTTCCTGATCTAAAAATGGTTTCTATGGACAAAATACTCCATGGAAGTCACCTCAGTCAGAAATGTTAGTCCCGGGGCGCCTGGGTGGCACAGCGGTTAAGCGTCTGCCTTCGGCTCAGGGCGTGATCCCGGCGTTATGGGATCGAGCCCCACATCAGGCTCCTCCGCTCTGAGCCTGCTTCTTCCTCACCCACTCCCCCTGCTTGTGTTCCCTCTCTCGCTGGCTGTCTCTATCTCTGTCGAATAAATAAATAAAATCTTAAAAAAAAAAAAGAAATGTTAGTCCCAGTGTTTGAGTCAGTGTGACCAAAGACCAATGGCTGGGCCACAGATATTGCCCGGTGGTCTCTGTGACCTATCACAAAATGGGCAGAAGATTTTTTACCTTAACACCAGATGGAAGTTATTCATTCAGTCACAATATTAAAAAAATTAAAATTTTAACCCGAATAGCACACAAAGCCTTATAAAAATGAGACCAAGATAAATCCTGATCTTCCAAAAATATTAATTCTTTATGCACTACAAGAAGTAGGATCTGCTAATGGGGTACTCGGTTTGCGTGGTAAATGCTTTTCAATATTCTGTGTTTTACTTTGGACTCTATTCTTCTCAAAGAAGAAAGGCGCACGAGTGCCTTGTTCTCCACAGGCCCAGCAGCGTCTGGCGGATATAAGGCACTCAATAAATACAGGTGGGAAGAAAGGTACCAGAGAAAGGGAAAGGGGAAGAAAAAAGAAAGAGAGACAGAAGAGAGGGAGAGGGAGAGAGAGAAGGAGGAGGAGGAGGAGGAAAGGAAGGAAAGAAGGGAGGGAGGGAGAGAAGCAAGAGGGAGGCAGGAAGAAGGCCTTTCAGACCGGCATCATGATAAAGATAGCAGCTGCCATTGTAAGGTATCAAAAAGAGGAGGCAACGAGAGATGACCTGAAGAGTTTCTCCCTCCCTCCCTTTCTTCCTCTACCCTGTTCCACGTGCTTTATAAACTATTTCACCTACTCACCTTTCACTGGCTTATGAGAAAAGAGTTAAATCTTCATTTTTATCGGTGAGAAATAAGAGTTTCAGCAAACTTAAGGGCTTTGCCCAAGATCTCACAGCTGAAAGTAAGGGGCCCGTTGTCTCCACCAGCCCGTCATGGTTACCAAGCAGGGTATCTCTTTCACAGTGCCCTGTGGGCTGGCAATCTTTTTTTTTTTTCAATTTTCATGCATTTTGGGTTTTTTGGGGTTTTTTGCACTTAATTAAAACATTTATTTATTTATTTATTTTTAATAATAATTTTTATTATGTTATGTTAGTCACCATATCCCTAGTTTTTGATGTGAAGTTCCATGATTCATTACTTGCGTATAACACCCAGTGCACCATGCAATACGTGCCCTCCTTACTGCCCATCACCAGTCTATCCCATTCCCCCACCTCCTCCCCTCTGAAGCCCTCAGTTTGTTTCCCAGAGTCCACAGTCTCTCATGGTTCATTCCCCCTTCTGTTTACCCCCCCCTTCTTCTTCCCTTTCTTCTCCCACCAATCTTCCCACTTCTTATGTTCCATAGATGAGTGAAACCATATGATAATTGTCTTTCTCTGCTTGACTTATTTCGCTTAGCATTATCTCCTCCAGTCCCGTCCACGTTGCTGCAAGTGTTGTGAAGTCGTTCTTTCTGATGGCTGAGTATTTTCATGCATTTTGATCAAATGTTCTTTGAAGAGGAGCTGTCAAGGACCAGAGACGCAGACTGGAAGGCTGGCCAGCTTGCGGGAGGCAGAGAGGCAGTCCCCACTCCACCAGCGGGCACTGCCTCCCCAAGCTGACTGGCAGGCTTTCATGAGGAAGGAGGGGCCGGTTTCCATGGCGTGAACACAACAAGCTCTGGGCTCTAAGACGCCGAAGTGCTGATGCCTCAGATTTCAAACAAGATAGTAAGTATTTTTATATTACTCCTGCCTTCAGATGTTTACTACAATTATTATAGATCATTCATATTTATTAGAACTTATATCTACTGACTATTTTTTTACATCGAGACACCTGCAGCAGAAAGATGGGCATTCAGGTGTACTTAATCAAATTTACAAAGATTTATGTGAAGGAAAATTTGCTAAATTTCAGAAGTCAGTTGTAGGCTAGTGAATTGGGTGTTTTCTACAAATAATTTTTTTAAAGAAAGCCTCTAATTAATAGTATTATTTATTTTTCGAACAGCTTTATTGTGATATAATCTATGTATGATAAAATGCATTTATTTATAATACATAATTCATTAGCTTTTAATATATTCAAGGTAATGAAAGCATCACTCTCCACTGTCTAATTTTATTTGTTTATTTATTATTTTTTTATTTTAAAGATTTTATTTATTTATTTGACAGAGAGACAGCCAGCGAGAGAGGGAACACAAGCAGGGGGAGTGGGAGAGGAAGAAGCAGGCTCCCAGCGGAGGAGCCTGATGTAGGGCTCGATCCCAGAACGCTGGGATCACGCCCTGAGCTGAAGGCAGACGCTTAATGACTGCGCTACCCAGGCACCCCTCCACTGTCTAATTTTAGAACATCTCATCACCCTCTGAAGAAATCTTATACTCACTGGTAGTCACTTCCTACCCCCACCTCATCCCAGTTCCAGGCTATCTACTCTCGGTCTCTATGCATTTGCCTATGCTGGACATTTCACATAAGTGGAATCATATAACATGTGGTCTCTTGTGCTTGGCTTCTTTCATTTAGCATGTTTTCAAGGTTCATCTATGTCGTAGCACGTGTCAGTACTTTATTCCTTTTTTAGTGTCAAATAATGTTACGTGTAGGAGCGCCCACACTTTATTCATGCACGCATCCGCTAACGGACATTTAGATTGTTTCCACTTTTTGGCTATTATGACTCATGCTGCTTGTAAACATTTGTATACACGTTTTTGTGTAGACATATATTTTCCTTTCTTTTAGGTATATACCTAGGTGTGGAGTTACAGGTCATATGATAATTCTATGTTTAACTTTTTGGAGGACTACCAAAGCAGCTGTGCCATTTTATGTTCCGACCCCATGTATGAGGGTTTCAACTTCTCTGCATCCTCACCGACACTCATATTGTCTGTGTGTTTGATCACAGTTATCCTAGAGGGTGTGAGTGGTGTGTCCGTTCAGGGTGGTTTTGATTTGCATTTCCTTCATGACTAATGAGGTTGAGCATCTTTTCAGGTGCTTATTATTTGGGGCGTATTTTCATGAGCATATTATTTGGAGAAACTTCTGTTTATATTCCTCGACCATTTTTAATTGAACTATTGTTTTATTGTTGAATTGTAAGAGTTCTGTATAAATTCTGGATATAAGTTTCTTATCAGATATATAATTTGCAAATATTTTCTCCCGTCCTATAGCTGCTTTTATACTTTTTCAAAGGTATAGTGTACAGAAAATAAAAGTTTTTAATTTTGGTGAAATCCAGCTTATTTATTTATTTTTTCTTTCGTGGCTTATGCTTTTGTCGTCATATGTATGGAGCACTGCCTAACTTGATGTGGTGAAGATTCACTCCCATGTTTTCTTCTAAGAATTTGAGTTTACGGTCTTATGCTTAGGTCTGTAACCCATTTTTTTTTTTTTTTTTAAAGATTTTTATTTATTTATTCAACAGAGATAGCCAGCGAGAGAGGGAACACAAGCAGGGGGAGTGGGAGAGGAAGAAGCAGGCTCATAGCAGAGGAGCCTGACGTGGGGCTCGATCCCATAACGCTGGGATCACGCCCTGAGCCGAAGGCAGACGCTTAACCGCTGTGCCACCCAGGCGCCCCTGTAACCCATTTTTTAAAACGGAATCCAATTTTTTAAATTTTCTTTCTTTCTTTCTTTCTTTGAGACAGAGCGATAGAAAGTGAGCACAAGAGAGAAATAAGAGCAGAGGAAGAGAGACGAGCAGACTCTTCACTGAGGTTAGAGCCCAACACAGGGCTCAATCCCAGGACCCTGAGATCAACACTTGAGCTGAAACCAAGAGTCGGACGCTCAACCAACTAAGCCAGCCAAGCACGCTAGGTCTGTAATCCATTTTACGTTAAGTTTTGTATATGGCGTGAGGGAAAGGATTGACTTCATTCTTACGCATGTGAATATCTAATTGTGTCAGTACCATTTAGAAAGATTATTTATTCCTCATTGAATTTTCCTGGCACCTTTATTGAAAACCAATTGACCATAAATGTAAGCATTTATTTCTGGACTCAATTCTATCCCATTTCTCTCTATCTTTATGCCACACTCTATGTCACACAGTGAACTTCATTCCTATCACACTGATTTTTGTAGCTTCGAAGTAAGTTTGGAAAACAGGAAGTTTGAGTCCTCCTACTTCGCTCATTTGCCGGACTGTTTTGCCTACTATTCTGAATCTCTTGCATTTATTTCCATATGAGCTTTTCATTTTTTTTTTAAAGATTTTATTTATTTATTTGACAGAGAGAGAGACAGCCAGCGAGAGAGGGAACACAGGCAGGGGGAGTGGGAGAGGAAGAAGCAGGCTTATAGCAGAGGAGCCTGATGTGGGGCTCGATCCCAGGACTCTGGGATCACGCCCTGAGCCGAAGGCAGACGCTTAACAACTGAGCCTCCCAGGCGCCCCAAGCTTTTCATTTTTTAAATAAAAATGTACTTTTTAAAACGCACCAGTAATTCTCACGTAGTTCTTCAGAGAAGAACAGCAGCTACATTCTTACGGCCATGCCTCTCCTTTACCTCAGGTTTCCCCCCTGCCTTATCTCCAGAGAGAAATTGCTACTCAGCGTGGTCTATAAGGTGGTAGTTGTGGTGACTTATCACAAATGCAGGATCTCAGGCCTCAGCCTAGACCAGAATCTGCATTTTGACAACAGCCCAGGTACTTTATATGGACCAGAGGTTGATAAACTATGGTCTCCAGGCCAAGTGTGGCCTACTCCATTTTTTTAGGCCTGTAGTTACCGCCTATGATGGTGGCCCTCAAGTGAGGGCCTGTGAGCTTTGGAAAGCCAACTGCTCCCTAGTCTCTTCCTAGCACTTGTCTCCTGAGTGCACAGCTGTGCCTAGCCTCTGCCCAGGGCCCTGCCGGTCACCACCTGCACTTTGGGAACTCTGCTATTGGCAGTTTCTGGGCACTGAGCAGTAGAGTTAGTTCAATTGTCAGCTTGCCTTCCACCAGCTTTCAACTTGAAATGATTTGGTTCTTGGAAAGGAGAGGGCATGCTGGGATCTGGCATCACTAGGGTAGAAGGAAAGTAACCATCCTACCAGCCAGACCCTTCCCCTCGAGCTGGTTGCTTTTCCCCCTGAGCACGTCTCCAGCTGAGGGCTTCTGGGCACAAAGCATGCTCACCCACCACCACCACCCCCTCCTCCCCCAGGATGGCCCACCCCTGGCAGGAGTTTTTCTCTGGTTACATAATAGTTATGTAATGTTACATAATAGTCTTGATTTTTGCCTCTTGGCCTACAGATGCTAAAATTTTTTATATTCAGCCCTTTACAGGAAACATGTGTAGATTCTTGGTGTATACGTCAAAGTTGGAGCCACTTGCCCTTTGCAAAGTGTGCCTTCCCCCATAGATACGCTATGCCTAGCTGGATTCTCCACCACCGCCAATGCCCAAGATGACTCTTACTCACCTCTTTGGGACTCAGCTTAGGTCACTTTCAGAAAAAAGTGCCTTTTACTTCTTAGTCTGGGGGACTGGTCCTTTTCCTCTAACCCCAGAAAATCACTGCCATCGTAACACTTGGGAGATTGCATGTTAATTGTGTTATATACTTCTTTCCCACTTTGGGGCTGTCCTCATATTTCAATGTGCATCAGTAGGTCTGATATGAGGCTCAATAATTTACGTTTCTAGTAAATTCCTAGGTGATGTTGCTGTGGGACCACAATGTGTCTGGCTGACTCCAAACTCTTCTTGAGTTCTCAACTTAAATGTTGGGATCAAAGGGACATTCCTGCTGGTCCCACCTCAAGTGACTCTGTCCTTATTCTTTTCTTCTGCCTCAGGCCCTTATTTGCTTGTATCAGTAATTCTCAAACTTATTGGTCTCAGGGCTCCTTTACACTCTTAAAAATGACTGAGAACTCCAGAGAGCTTTTGTTTATATGGATTAAAGCTATCCATATTTACCTTATTAGAAATTAAAACTGAGAAAAAATTGAAATGTTTATTAAATCGTTTATAAAAATCATAATAGGCCTAATATGCAATAACACGAATGATATTTTTATGAAAAATAATTATATTTTCTAAAGCAAAAGAAACTATATTTTCTAAAGCAAAAGAAATGAGAAGAACAGCATCTTTATTTATTTACCTAGTCAAATCTCTTTAATATGTGGCTTAATAGAGGACAGCTGGATTCTTGGATCTTCTGCATTCAGTGTGCTGTTTTGGTTGAAATATAGAAAGAAAATCTGGTTCCATTCATACATAAAATTGGAAAAGGGAGGAGTATTTTATAACCTTTTCAGATAACTGTGAATATTCTTCTTTGATACTGCACCAAAACTGGACAGGTGATGATGCTTTTCAAGTAAGCTGGACTCTGAAACAATCTCTGTACTTTTCACGCTTTGTCTCACTAAAATCCATTGTCCTATCTTGAATGTCCTACCTTTACCCAGGCATGATTTTGTAATACTGTACACTTGTCATTTGTTCATGGACTTACCCAGACTTTCCAAATGGTGACACGTTTTGTTACGTAATATTTTAAAATCATTTTTATTAAGTCATGTAGTCAAGGGTCAACATTTATAAAAATAAGTTACTCTTACTACTTTAGTTTCTTTATTGAAACTAGCTTCTTTTTCTTCTTCCTTCCTTCCTCCCTTCCTCCCTTCCTCCCTTCCTCCCTTCCTCCCTCCCTCCCTCCCTCCCTCCCTCCCTCCCTCCCTCCCTCCCTCTCTCTCTTTCTTTCTTTCTTTCTTTCTTTCTTTCTTTCTTTCTTTCTTTCTTTCTTTCTTTCGGACTCTGTGTGTGTGCTGGTGAAGGATACCATGACTGCTAGTCTAGTTCGATGTCACTGCCACTGCCTTGCTTTGCCCTAAGGTACCAGCTGCTTTCTACGTTGTTGCTTTTGAACCATCAGGGCAAATGTCAGCACAGTGAACACAGCCAATGACATTTTAATATTATAATGAAAATAGTTTTGACCTCATGGATCCCCTGAAAGAGTCGGGATTCCTAAACACCTGTAGACTATAGTTTGAGAATTGTGGATTTATGTCTTAATGTTGTAAAAAACTTGTAAGCATTGTATTTGCATGTTTACATCTTGTCCATCAGAACTGGTGTACCAATAGTATTAAATTTCTCTGGAGTACCAGCTTTGTGTCCGATCAGTAAATTTTTCACATAGATTGTCCTTGTATCCTCACAACAACTTTGGCAAATTATACCCATGCTATAGATGAGAAGGGTAAGGCACAGAATTACACGACTGATTCAGAATCACACTACTAGCACTTTGGAATAGGAGTAGTGGATAGCACTGAAAAGTGGCTTGAGGCCAAATAGAAAATGCCAACCTTTGAGTTCATCCTATATTCCTGTAGGGAGAGGGGAGCCATTGATAGTTCTTAGGGAGAGGACTGCATGTACTAACCACAGTGTATGAAATCCAAACACGCCTCAGCAGAACACACACAAGCGAACTTGTGAGGTAAGAAAGAAAGTACACGATAAAGAGTCCTATGGAATCGCTTACTGAGAATAAAGAACTGTAGAGAATTTCCTAAGCGCTATGTTTTCCCTACAGTTTTTTTTTTTTTTTTTTTGGTCATGGAATTGACCGGAATGTCAGACATGACAAAGCTGCACCAAGCCGTGGCTGCAGGGGACTACAATTTAGTGAGAAAGATTTTGAAAAAGGGTCTCTGTGACCCAAACTACAAGGATGTGGACTGGAATGACCGAACCCCACTTCACTGGGCTGCAATCAAAGGTGAGTGGACAAAGCCTGGGTAGAATCCAGCCCTCTGAGCCCACCACTGATGAGGCCACCAGTCGGTAGTCTGTGTGCCGTAGTGGAAAGAAACAGTTCTTGAGAGCCAAATGGAATACGTCAACCCTGGCACCACCACTTACTGATTGTAGCACCTTAAGCAAGTTATGTAAGGTTTCTGGGCCTTAATTTATTCACCTACGTAATGGAAACAGTGATTACCTTGGAGTCTTGTGGTGAGGATTCGGTAAGATAATGGGCGTACTGTGCCTAGCACAGTTTGCTCTCAATTAATATTAATGCTCTGTGCTCTTGACCTCCAATAGGAAAGGCAGGACAGGGACTCAGTCTTGTTCAGTGCTGTATCCCCCACGCCTCACATGGCTCAGTTACAGAATTGGAGGATAGTAGGGGCAAAATCTCAGCCATTGGTCTTGTCAAAGTCTTCAGCCCTAGAACACCACTGAAGAACGTTAAGTAAAGGAATGTCATAGTTGACTTTGCTTTTTATTTTATTTTGTTTTGTTTTACTTTATTTTATTTTTTACTTATTATGTTACGTTAGTCACCATACATCATCATTAGCTTTTGATCAACTTTGCTTTTTATATATTTTTTTATTTTTTTTTTATTTTTTAAAATATTTTATTTATTTATGTGACAGAGAGACAGCCAGCGAGAGAGGGAACACAAGCAGGGGGAGTGGGAGAGGAAGAAGCAGGCTCCCAGTGGAGTAGCCTGATGTGGGACTCGATCCCAGAACGCTGGGATCACGCCCTGAGCCGAAGGCAGACGCTTAACAACTGCGCCACCCAGGCGCCCCCAACTTTGCTTCTTAAAAAGCTCTTTTGATTTCTGTATGGAGAGTGGATTGGCAGGAAGCAAGATGGGCTGCAGAGAAATCATTGGGGGAATTCTGCAAAAATTTGAGTGCAAAGTGATGGTAGCTGTACTAAAACACCTTTTCGCGAACATGTATGCTGGGCATCGTGCTATATGCATTATGTCTGTGATTTCACTTGCACTTCAAAAGAGCTCCATGAGGTAAGGAACATTTTTCACTTATAAATGAGGAAACTGAGCCTCAGACCTTCGTTTCTTGCCTGGGATCCCACAGTTAGCAAGTGTTACTTACTGGCAGGTATGAGCCCACATCTATTGGACCTAAAAGCCTGTGCTTTTAATCTGTGCTACCTGTAAAGTAAGTGGGACTTAACATACTTTTTATTGAGGTTTAATTGATCTTCAACATAGTATCAGTTTCAGGTATACAACATAACGATTGAATTTTTGTAGATATTATGAAATGACCATCACAGTAAATGAAGTTAAAATCTACCACCACATGTAGTTACAAAAAAGTTGTTGGGTTTTTCTTTTTTACAAAAAAGCTTTTTGTGATAACTTTTAAGATCTATTCTCTCAGCAACCATCAAATATGCAAAACAGTATTATTCACTACTGTCACTCTCCTATAGAATACTGTACTATCTTAACTATAGTATAATGCTGTACATTACATCCCCAGGACTTATTTATTTTATGACTGGTGTTTGTACCGTTTGACCCCCTTTACCCATTTCTCCAGCCAACCCCGCCCCCGGCCCTCTGGCAACCACCAGTTTGTTAACTCTACCTATGATCTTGGTGTCTTTTTGTTTTTAGATTCCGCATATAAGTGAGATCATATGATATTTCTCTTTCTCTATCTGACTTACTTCACTTAGCATAATGCCCTCGAGGTCCATCCACGTTGTTGCAGAATACTTGCCTTTAAATCACCATCGAGAGGTAGAAAGTGGAGCGAGCCTTATCAGTGCCCGCATAGGCATGCGTAGGGTGACTTGGGAGGGAAAGCAAGATTCCTAGGAAGGACCTGCGAGAATGGACAGGAGAAGGGAGTGTCCTGGAGGGAGTAGAGGGAATCCTTGCAGAGCCCAGGACTCTGGTGGAAGCAAAGTTCATGGGTTCAAGGTGGAGCACTGAGTTCCCGGTAAGAGAGGACGAAGGGAAGAGGGAATGATGCTAGGAAACTGGAAGGGCTTCAAAGCAAATGTCACCCCTTCTTTTATACTATCTAGACCTTCTCTGGCCTCAGTCGGGCAGAGACATTTTAATCTTAACCTCCTCCCGTTTCTTCCTGTTACATCTAAGGGCACATGGAAGTGATGCAGCTCCTTCTCCAATATGGAGCCAGGCCCTGCCTGGTAACTGATGTGGGCTGGACCCCAGCTCATTTTGCAGCCGAGTCAGGCCATGTGAATGTGCTGAAAATTCTCCATGCATCGCATGCCGCCATCGACGCCCCCGACTTCTTTGGAGACACGCCGAAGAGGATCGCACAAATCTACGGGCAGACCGCCTGTGTGGCGTTCCTGGAGAAGTAAGCTTCATTTATTCCCAATTAGAGAAAGGGCGGAGAAGCAGGAGCCTGGGGTCAAGGTCTTTGCCGACTCAGTGGTCTGAGGTCCCTGAAAATGAAACAAGCAAATTCAGCCAACTGTCGTTTGAGTTGTTTTTATTTCTTTTCCCTGAAATGACTAATTTGGGTGGAACTATATTGTTTCAGATTATGTGAAATCTACTGTTTTTGTATTATACCAAAATTATAATTATTATGATGCATATTTATAATAATTTTAACAATGTATAACTTATAATTATTGTTTTAGATGATTCAAAAATTATCTCGGATGAGAGAGGTGGGACACCAACTTTGAAATGGGTCATGGTACAAGATTCGTGGAGCCCCTTCAGATTCTTTGGTGCTATTCTCTCCTATTTCTCCTTTTACCTATCTGATCGTTTCTTCTCATGATTTTCTTGAGCTCCTATTCTTGCATGCCTTTATAATGCTGAAATTCCTCGGGATCCTGTCCTTGGCTATCTTCTGCTGACTCTCTCTGCAGAAATGTCAGCCCCTCCCCAGTGATGAGTGGGTGGGTGAGTACGATACCTGATCCCAGCATGACTGAAGGGGAGGAGGAGTACTTCTCCAGAGAGTGGGGGGTGCCATTACCAGGAAAAGTGGACAGGCAGAGCTGAGCAGACAAAAACAACAAAGGTCAGCCACATCACATGCAAGTCATTTCTAGTTATCGTCATCTTCCACGAGGAACTTCCCTTTTGAAAGTTAAGTGGGTTCAGAGAGAAGGAATCCTGATTAAGGGGAAATTAATCTGGACCTTGAAAGATGGCTAAGATCTGACTAATGAAGGAGGGAGAAAGATTCTTGATTTGGAGTGAAGGCATCAAGTTGGAAATGTGCATAGGCTGTGTGTACGTGTGAGGACGTGCAGGGGTAGTGGAGGGATAAGGATCACTGAGGAATTTCTTAACGCCTCCTGTTGCAAGCAGGTGGGCTCCCGGGCTAGGATGATGCAGAGAAACGATATAAGAGAATTTCAGAAGAAGCCTAGACAGTATTCAACAATTTTCTAGTAAATGTGTTAGTCAACAAATATTTTGGAGCCCTGCCATGCTCATGGCTTTGAACTAGATGCTAAAAAGGATTTAAAGATGCGTCAGAGACGTGCTGGACATTCAGTTCCCTGAGACAGGAGATACTAGCACTGAGATAGGCTAGAAAGTGGCAAAGGTCAAAGGAACAGGGCAGAGGAGGGATACTACGTGGTCTAAAGCCCGTCCGTGACTCCATGAACTTCCCGCTCAGGGGCTTGCCATGTTTCTCCATCCCATAGTCACTTCTTTAGTGTCTGAGGCATCCCTAAAGGGTGCACTTAGAGATACTTGAACTTGGCCTCCTTCCTTCTCTCCTGGACCGCTGACGTGGCCAGGCTGTGTGCAGAGGGCAGGAAGAGGGGCCCAGGCTGCAGCCGGGACAGGCTCTCCCGGCCAGCTGGGTGCTGAGGGCTGCCGTGTCCCCCTCTCCAGGGCTGAGCCCGAGTGCCGGGACCACCGGCGCACCGCCAGGCAGAAGGGGCTGCCTCTGGACCAGCAGGACGAAGACTGGGGTGCCAAGAAAAGGGAGCTGGAGCTGTCTCTTCCTTCCTCAAATCGAAACACTAATAAGAAAACGAATAAGACAATTGGAGGCCCCACCAGGCTGGGCCATCCAAAGGAGAGAAGAGCGTGAGAAGGACAGCATCATCGGTGCCTCTGGCACGCATGTCTGCTGCGGGGGACTGTCCCTGGACCAGACTAGGAGTGTGAGACCTGTACTGTCATTATGTGATTTTACTTATGACCGTTACCCAGACGCCTTCTACAGGTAGCTCAGGACCTGCCATTCTGTCCAAAGCCTTGCTAGTGTTCTCTGCGGAGCTGCTGCCTCCCTGCTGATACGCCCTGTCCACGAGGATTGCCAGAAAAGGGCCGAGTGTCACCAGTCATTTGCCCGGTCGGCATCGCCTGACCCCATATGTGCCATTATAGAATTTCAAGGGGCAAAGAAAGCTCTCCCTAAGGACTTGATTGCTTCAATGAAAAGAGAAAAGTAACAATAAAATCTCAGAAATCTCCTGCCTACTCACTACAGTTAATCTGTGACAAAAGTGATTTGTTGTCACATAAACCAAGCAAAGAGGTGAACAGATGGAGCTCGCAGGTTCCAGCTGTGGTTCTCCTTCGTGGGACAGAGGCGAACCATCCCAGCCTGGTTGTTTTAACCAAGGGTCACTTCTCCGTAGGAAGAACAGTCTGGGCGATAGACCAACTCGGTGAGCAATCCTGGGAACGCGGACGAGAATTAGTTTTATCCCACGTAACGAATGAAAGGTAGCATAAAAATTAGAACATGTGATTACGGCCCTACTTGTTCGATGTGCATGTTAGGAAATCTAAATACAGATCAGGTATTTCCAGTGAAAATGTCGCATCCAACTTGAGATGTGCTCTACGCGTGAAATACCTATCAGATTTTGAATACTGGAATAAAAAAATGTCAAACAGCTCATTCACGATATTATTGATTACGGGTTGAAATGATCATATTTTGGGTATTGGGTTAAATAAAATATATCATTAACATATATTTTAGCTCTTTCTCTCCACTTTTTAAAATATGTGGCTGCTAGAATGTTTAAAATCACATGGGTGGCTTGCTTTTTTTTTTTTTTTTTTGGCCCACCAGACAGCCCTGCAGTGGAAACCAGAAACTGTTTGGTGTCCACCAGGCAGCTGGCCTGATGCACTCCAACTGGCTACTCCGCATGCTAGGATTCGTAGTTTTTCTACCTAAATCAATGTCTCTGGGTGCCTCACATCATTACACATTCCTCAATCAATGCTTGTGTTAATACAGGCCATGCCTGGTTCGAATTCTCTGCAATGAATCAAGGGTTGAAACTCTGATAGGAAAGTGGTACACGTGCAGAAGATATCTTTTCTAGTGTTTATATCCAGCCTGAGCCTCAATCCCCTTTCTCTCTGCTCAGCAATTCCCAGGGGTGGTTCCTGCTTGCCACGCTCCTTTAGCTCCTCCACTGGGGTACGAACTTTAGAAGACACCTGGCTCAAGCTGGACCACTCAGATTCTTCTCCGGGGAGCCAGCTGGTTCTGGCCTCTGAGCCTAAGCTCTGGGTACGGGGGTCTCCGACGCTGCCCTGCCCTACAGCGCCCGTGGCGTCTCTGCAGAGTCCATGCTTTCCCAGAGCTCACGCTTCCCCCTACTGCTAGCCACAGCCCACGCAGAGGGTTGCAGGTGGAGAGGGGGTGGCGCTGGAGTGGAAAAAGGCCCAGGCTGCAACGCTGAGTGGCCCCAAGCTGGGAAAGAGAAAGGCCTGTAGTTTCCCCCTTCAGCCTGAGACCCAGTCTTCTTAGGGGTCCTCCCCTCCCCTCTGATGAGCTCCTCCCTCCCTGGGCCCTCATTCTCCTCACTAAGCCCCCTCCATCTCAGAGCACTCAGCCACATCAAAGAGTCCCCTCTCCACAATTTCAGCTCCACCCTCAACACTGGCCACATCCTCAGAAAGGCATAGACAGGGCTTGTGACTGAGCCGGGCTGGGGGTGGGGAGGAGGGGGCGGGATTGGCTTCTGCACTTCCCCTCTTGGCCGGGCCCTCCTCAGGAGCAGAGGGGTCTCCACTCGCACTTCTGGGCCCTGAGCTGCCTACAGAGGGTCTTCATCTGGAGGAACATATCCCCCTGAGCACCAGCTGCCATGTGCTGGGCTGAAAAAACAGCAGGGAATCTTGCCCAGAGATTAGATGAGGACGGTGGCAGTCTCGCCTGGTGTGGTTAGGCACCCATTTCAGGGGAACATTGATGACCAGAGCTCATGGGCCAGGGGCCGGGGGTGGGGTGGAGGAACTGGGAAACCTTGGGGCTGAGCCTGCCCCCCAGGCCTTCTCCCTCAGCCTTGGTAAGCTCCTTGTGGGGGAATTAATAGAGGCAGGAGCAGGACACGGTGGGTATTTTAACAGCCAGGACTCCCACAATAAACCTGGCTGCCTTGGAGGTGTCCAAATGCAGAAGGGTGAGCACATTTTGGGGATATATAAGACTCCCACATAGGAGGAAGCTGGATTCAGGAATTTCTGTGGCCTCCCTCAGATTTCACATCCCCACCTGGATAATAAGAAAAAAAATTAAAAAAGAAGGAAAAATAGTAAAAGATTCTTGTCCTGGTAAGTTGAAAAGGAATCATGAGAGGATAGACCAGTAGCATATAACCAGAGAAATATGGAGTGGCTCATTCTACACAGGGCTGAGTAAGTGTCCGAAGGTGCTCCACAGAGCTAGAGAGAGAGAAGACTGAGGTAAAAGATGGCGGGTGCGGTGGGTGGGGAGGTGGGGTGGGAGGTGGGGGGGTGGAGCCATGCACGCACATGCACAGCTTTCTGGTTTCCAGTTCTGGTTCTGTACTCAGGAAATCTGTGAAATACTGCTTTCATAATAATATTTCCTCTTTTGCTCTCAGCATATCGAATTGATTTCTCCCCCTTTTTCCACCAGCCATCTTCTCTAATTAGTACAGTATTTTACAGTCATGGGCTTATGAGTCAAGCGGGCTTAGCTTTATACCCTCCCCTATGAAACAGGCAAAATAATCCCTCCTTCCTGGGGTTGCGGAGGGGATGAGATGAGATGTGTGGACTAAGGGGGCCACTGGCGTTCTGTAACAGGTCTGTGTGATAGCTATGATGTTCCTGTAAAAGTTGGCTTGGTTTTCTCCTGAGAATCCTGAAGAGGGCCAGGAATAATGCCCCGTATGGGTCAAATGAGGCTTTCCATTGTCCAGTCCATAAATACGCCCTGTCTAGTTTCATGGCATGGATCAGTCTGTCTTCCATTGGCCAAACAAACCTAGACCAAACCGATAAGTGTCCTTTACTGGAGCCATACCCCCATGGCCTCCTGCTGTCCTTGCTGAGTCCTCCTTTGATTGTTCATCTCAGTGAGGCATTGGGAAGAGAAAGAGATTGTGTATAGCAGATGGGAACAACCGGAGGAGGACACTATGAAGAAATTGTTGCAACGTGAATTCTGTACTGAGCATGTCTTATATCTAATCTCATGACTCACCTGCGAGGCAGGTCTTACTGTCCCCCAGTGACATCACAAATTGCAATTCTGAGAGGTTGCGTGACTTGCACGAGGCCACCAGGCTAATGCTCGCCTAGCCCTGAAAGCCTGCCTGGATTAGAAGGAGTCCTAACCCTTCCGGCTGTGGGGCCACAGTCAGGTTGCTCCACTTCTCTAGATTCCTCACCTGTAAACTGAATTTTACTGGAGTTTTCAACAATTCTGAGAATTAGATACAGAAGACATGCACTTCTCCAACAGCCCCGTTTTATTTTTTTTTAAAAGATTTTTAAATTTATAAATTTATTTCAGGGGGGAGGGGCAGAGGGAGAGAGAGAACCTCAAGCAGACTCCCCGCCAAGTGCAGAGACCCACATGGGGCTTGATTCCACCACCTTGAGCTCATGACCTGAGCCGAAACCAAGAGTCCGACAGTCAACTGACTGAGCCACCCAGGCGCCCCCAACATCCTCCACTTTAAATAACCCTCTTTAAAAATAAATAAATAAATAAATAAATAAATAACCCTCTTAGCACAGCTTACTCTCTTACTCTCTGTGTGATCAGAACCATGACCAGCTGAGGTGCTTGCTGAAGGCAAAGGAAATCCAGAATGGGTAGTGTAAGTAGGTTGTAATAAATACCAGCTGTGAGCATGGGATCCGTTGCTCTCATGAGTAGTCCTCCTTATCTAGTTATGAACATGTTTGTCGTGTGTGTGCGTGCATGTGTGTGTGTGTGTGTGTGAATGCAAAATGGTACAGCCACTTTGGAAAATATTTTGGCAGTTACTTATATAGTTAAATATACACCTAGCATAGGACCCAGCAACTCCACTCCTAGATATGTACCCGAGTGGAATGAAACTTACATTCATATACAATCTGTGTGTAAGTATTTACAGCTGTTTTATTCATAGTGCCAGAAATTATGGGAACTATCTAAATGTCCTTAACTGGTGTGTGGATAAACAAGCTTGGTCCATCAGTACCATGAAATAAGTATTACTTAGTAACAAAAGGGAACAGATTAATACGCGCAACAACATGCATGAATCCCAATGCATTATGCTAAATAAAAGGAGGCCAGGCTCAAAGTCCTGTTTGAATCATTTCTAGGAAAATCCGGAAAAGACACAACTAGGACAGAAAACACCAGTTGTTGGGGCGCTTGGGTGGCACAGCGGTTGGGCGTCTGCCTTCGGCTCAGGGCATGATCCCGGTGTTCTGGGATCGAGCCCCACATCAGGCTCTTCCGCTAGGAGCCTGCTTCTTCCTCTCCCACTCCCCCTGCTTGTGTTCCCTCTCTCGCTGGCTGTCTCTATCTCTGTCAAATAAATAAATAAAATCTTTAAAAAAAAAAAAACAAAAAAAACAAAACACCAGTTGTTGCCAGGGACTGGAGGTAGAGGGGAGGGCTCTCTACGAAGAGGCACAGGTGAGTTTTAGGGTGATGTAACTGTTTCGTATCTTGATAGTTGCTGTGGTTGCGTGATTATATGATACACTAAAAAGTATAAACGTTCCAGTACGTAATTGGTACCTTACTTATTTTTATGGGAGGAAGGAATTAATGTTTACTTAACTCACACACTGACATAAAGCCTTGCAAAATATCAGGAGGTTCCTGAGAGTTGAGGCAGGGAAAAGGCCATACACATCAGAAATTCTTAGAGAAATTCTCTGGAAATACTGAAAGTTCAATGAATTCCCTAATGGGCTGTGCATCAGAATCACCTTGGGGTTTTTAAAAAACACATGGATTTTACTTCAGAGACTCGAATTCAGTAAGTCACGGTTGGGTCCCGGGAATTTCTATTTCTTCAATAGTCAACTAAATTCTTGTGAAGCCCAACTAGGTTTAGAACTCCTGAGGCAGAATTGCTAATGTCTTTTCTATACTAAGCATTCCTGTGACCGCGTAGAATTTAGGATGTATGTAAACTCTGGGGGAGGAAAAAATCACCTTTGTTTTTACTCATACTGATATTTAGCATTTCGTTCAACTGTGAGTTTGGGTAACAAAATTCAAATATTAGCAATTTCTACGACTTCGCTGCACACAGACATCTCATATATTTTCATTCAATATTAACATCATATTATAAACCATGGCATTTCAGATCATGAAATATCCCGATGATATTTCAGGTATCTTGAAATAACATTAACACTTGTCATTAGTTGGAAATTATAGTAACTTTTGCAAGTATCCCCGTGTCTACTTATATAATACATTAATAAACATATCATAAACTACTATTCTAACATTTTGATAATTGCATTTTAATAAAATTAATTTCCTTTATTATCTTCTGCATTTTATTTTCTTAATTTAAAAACACTGTTTCTAGAAGAGGTCCAATGTTTTACCAGATGGCCAAAGGGGCTCATGGCACAAAACACTTAAGCATGTCCATGGTAAGTTTTCCTGATTTGAATTACAGTGGTTTCCATAACTGCAGACACACCCCTATTTAAATGAAAGCAGAGGGGATGACTGGCCTAAAATACAAACAGTGACTGGGTCTTGGGTCATCTAAGGTATTTCTGGTGAACAACACCCTTCTGCTCAGTCAGATTGGCCAGGGGATTTGTTTACTTGTATGAGGCAAGTTGACAGGTTGAGGGTAATATGGAAGGGATATGGAGGAAGGGCCACATAATTTACATGTTCTCTTTTAAGAGACTGTATTTAAAGTTCTGGTCACAGCAGGGGCGCCTGGGTGACTGAGTCGGTTCAGCATCTGCCTTTGGCTCAGGTCATGATCTCAGGGTCCTGGGATTCAGTCCTACATCGGGCTCTCTGCTCAGTGGGGAGTCTGCCTCTGCCCCTCCCCCTGCTCCTGTAGGCTCTCTCTCTCTCTCAAATAAATAAAATCTTAAAAAAAAAATAGTTCTGGTCATAGCAGCTTTGAGCCATCCAGGGATCGGGCCTGAGAAGCCGCATGGTGCTTCCGTCTGGGCGCTGTACCGTAGCGTCATGGCATGTTCCATCTTCGCGGGTATAGCAGCAGCCCCTCGGCAAGTCATTCCTTGTCCCGTGTCATTTGACCAGACCAGGACAAAGAAGCTACTCCTCCTGGAATATGACTGAGGGCCTAAGTCCTGCCTGTTCTCACACATGCTCCCCCACGTTGGGCTAGAGAACTCCAAATTCTTGCCAAATTTGCAGAAGGGAAATCAGAGAACTTCTATCCCCTTGCAACCACATGACTGTTTAGCAACTTTGCACCAAGGGTTCAAAAATTGGAGAAAACAGCTCCTGTGGTCTGAGTCATTTTCCTCTTTCTGGCCTGCTCTTCTCTAACACTTGGGCACGTCGTGCTAGTCTTTGAGAAAATTCATCTACAAAGATTTCTTTTTTAATGTTCAGTACAGGAATTCTCACGGCTCTAGGATTCTGGGCTTCCTTTTTTTTCTTTTTTTAAAGATTTTATTTATTTATTAGACAGAGATAGAGACAGCCAGCGAGAGAGGGAACACAAGCAGGGGGAATGGGAGAGGAAGAAGCAGGCTCATAGTGGAGGAGCCTGATGTGGGGCTCGATCCCATAACGCCGGGATCACGCCCTGAGCTGAAGGCAGACGCTTAACTGCTGTGCCATCCAGGTGCCCCAGGGATTCTGGGCTTCCTTATCAGTTGCCATGAAGCTTGATGATTGCAGGCCCTGAAGAATCTAAAGTCACAAAATACTTTCCGGGGAGAAGGTAGAGTGGCATATGAGACTGTGACATGTGAAGTCTGGTTATTACTGCTTTTATAAAAACGTGAAGCTACGTAAGATTTTGGGGTGTTGTTTCCGTCATCAGAAAAGTCTCTGGCAATGAGCCGGCAGACACTGGATGAATTCTTTTAAAAAAAATTATTAAGGTATAACTTACACGCCATGGCTATGGCTCTCCTTTCAAGCGTACCATTCAAACATTTTTAGTTAACTTAGAGAATTGTGCAACTATCACCCCAATCCAATTTTAGAGCATTTCCATCACACCAAAGAGATTCTTCCTGTCCTTTAGGCAGGCACTCCCCATTCCCACTCCCAGTCCCTGGCAAGCACTCGTTTGCTTTCTTTCCCTGTAGATTTCCCTTTTCTAGAAATTGCATACAAATGGGTAGATGGGTTCTTAAGGGCAGATAATCATATCTCTATTACTGATAAATTCAATCAACCACTGAAAAATACATATTATGCATGCTAGTTGCTTTTCCTAAAGCCAGTGAAACAGACTAGTTCCCGTCCAGCAAGGAAGGCAGGAAGTCAAACAACTAAAACCAAGGAAGTTGATTATCTGTGAAAGGGGAGACCCAGGGCTCCCTATTATCTGGAGCCCATAAAGTAGTCTGGAAAAGTCCAAGGAGGCCTCTTGGAGGAAGTGGCATGGGAATGAAAACAGGAAGCGTAGGCTGGAGGTAAGCAGAAGAGTTGGGAGAGAACCCTGCAGGCTGGCTGTAGAGGATGTGTGTTGAGTCTGAGGGACCAAAGCGGGCTTGTCAAGGCTGAAATATAATGTGTGTGAAAGAGCAAGGAAGGCCGGAGTCATGGTGACCATGGGGGTGGCCTTGGAGGAGGCGTAAAGCCAGGTCACAGTTGGCCATGGTGTGACACTTGGATGGCGTTCTGAAGGCAATGGGGAGCTTCTGAGGAGTTTAGGTAGGGTTGGATGTGACATGGCAAACGACCGGGAGCCCAGCAAGAATTCAGGCAGAAAGACCAGCTAGGAAATGCTGGAATAACCCAAGCAAGAGATGCCACTGGGAGGCAGCATAGCCATGTGGTTAAAAGCTCTGGAGTTTTCCAAAGAAGACATACAGAAGGGCAACATTTATTGGGGGTGCAGGGAGAGAAGTAATAAGGAATTGGCTTACACAATAATGAAAGTTGGCAGATCCAAAATTTACAGAGCCGGTGTTCCAACTCAGGTCCGAAAGGTGGCAGATTCTCATACTACCAGGAAGAGTGGACGTCTCAGTTAAAAGGCCACCAGACTGGAGAATTCTCTCTTACTTGGGGGAGAGTCCTTTTCTTCTATTCAGACCTTCAACTGATTGGATGAGGCCCACCCACATTATAGAAGGCAACCTGCTTCCTCAGTCTATCAATTTAAATGTTAATCTCATTCAATAATACCCTCATAGAAAGACCCAGAATAATGTTTCACCAAATACCTGGGCACACCATGGCCCAGTCAAATTGACACATAATATTAACCATCATCTGGGTTGATAGGGAAAATGGTAGGTAGGGGTGCCATTTTATAAAGGTGATTCAGGGAAGGTATCTCCAAGGAGTGGCCGTTTGAACAGTGGCCTAAATGAAGTGAAAGCAAGATGCTGTGGTAGCGGGTCCTTCCAGGTGCAGGGAGTAATGAGTATCTAGGGCCAGTCCAGAACGTCTGGGCTGGGATAAGAAGCTGCTCTGGCTGGAGCAAGAAGCCAGTTGGGGAGGGGAGGGGAGGTGTGCCTCAGGGAAGGCGCTGAGGTTGGAGACGTGGTCAGCAGCGGGTTCATGTGAACCTTGTGGGCCATGGCGAAAATTGGGCATTTCATTGTAAGGGTCCCAGAAAACTATTACGGAGTTTTAAGTGCATCTCTGGCCACAGTGCTGAGGAGAGGTTGTAGGGGTTTGGGGGTAGAAGTGGGGACAAGAGTCACCAAGTTTATTGCCATAATCAGGCTAGAGATGATGGTGGCTTGGGCTGCAGGGAAGGCCGTGAGAAGCAGCTGGATTATGGACATACTTTGCAGGGAGAGCAGAGGACCTGGTGGGAGAGTGAAGAGACACATTAATAGACACATTAAGAGGAAAATACACAAATATTCGGGGTGGGCCCCATCAACCCTTTTCATGGACCTTGATTATGCTTGATGACAATTCAGCTTTCACAGAGGGAATCCTTTTGCTGGGGTGGCCTCTGTCAGCTGATTATTTTTCTGAATGGCTGTGGATGTGCTCACTCTTCTGGAAAGTGGCTCTTGCTTTCTTCCTCACTATAGGCTTCTGTCTGTCTGCCAGGAGAGCTAGCTGTGCACGTGCTGCCTTCACTATATCTTGGTTGCCCAGCTTTGCTTTGCGAGAGCTTCTTGGCTAAATATCATAGACTTGTTTGTTTGGTTTTGTCTTATTTTTCCGAAGCACTACAATGATAGTGAGTATAATTTACATAGGTCAAATGCACAGAGCTTCAGTGAACAGTTCAGTGTGTATACCTGTGAAATCTATATCATAAACGTTCCCGTTGCCCAAGACAGTTTCCCCATGCCCACTTCTAGTCTGTCTTAACACCTTGGTCCCTGTCCCTGCCAACCTCTGTTCTGGTATCTGTCACCATAAAGTAGTTTGGCATATCCAACCTCGTATACGGAAATCGGTAGAATGCCTGAATGTGTGCTGGGCTTCTTTCATTCAACATGATGTATTTGCGATTCGTCTATGTTACTGATTGTGTCGGTGGTTTGTTCCCTGGATGGATATAGCATGATTTGTTTATTCATTCACTAGTTGGTGGCCGTTGGAGTGGCTTACAGTTTGAGGTCATTATAATTAAACTGCAGTGAAGCATTCTTCACGACAGCCAAGATAGAGAAATAACCTGAATGTCCATTGAGAGATGAATGGGTAAAGAAGATGGGGTGTATACACACGAGGGACTATTATTAGGCCTTACCAAGGAAGGAGATCCTGGGATATGGGACAACTTGGCTCAATCTGGAGGACGCTATGCTAAATAAAATAAGCCATCACAAAAGGACAAATACTGCAGGATTCCTCTTATATGAGGTCCCTAAACTAGCCAAATTCATAGAAGCGGAGCGTAGAATGGTGGTTGCCAGGGGCCGGGGAGAGGGGGAAATTGGGAGTTGCTATTCAATGGGAGAAGAGTTGCAGTTACGCACGATGAGTAAGTTCTAGAGATCTTCTGTACGACATTGTGCTTGGGGTTACCAATACTTTTTTTTACACTTAAAATTTTGTTAAGAGCATAGATCTGATGTTCAATGTTTTTACTACAATAAAAAAAAATTGCAGTGAACGTTGGGTACATGACTTTTTACTTGCAACACATTTTCATTTCTCTTTGGTAAATACCCAGGAGTGGAATTGCTTGGTCATAGGGAAGGTGTATGTTCAACTTCATTAGAGTTTTGTTTTCGATTTAGCTTTCACGCGTGGGAAGGCACACAGGACGTCCACTTAAGGACTTTCCTCAACAGACCTTAGAAGGGAAATGATCCAAGGGGATAATGATAAAGGTACAAATGCTGATGAAGACAAAGAGAGGAGGACCGTGATAATGGTGATGTTGTTGTAGTACTTACCACGGGAGGCTTCCTATGTATTAATTTATTAAATCCTTACAACAACACTGAGAGGTAGGTATTATGTATCCTCATCTTACAGTTGAAGAAACTGAGGCAGGGAGACGCCAGTCAGTGTTCTCAAGGTCACTCAAACCCAAATTGAAAACATCCATGTTTTTCAACTAATTGTACCACCTCCTGTAAGGAGTCCTGTGGACGTCACCTCTCACATCTTCTCCCGATGCCCTGACCATCCTTCTGGGTGGCTGCTGTGCCTTTGACGGGACTTTCTGGGTCCTCTTTGAGTCCACTTTGCATGACAGCTGCTCTCTGGTGTCAGAAGTGCTGACCTCATGTCTGCCGGTCTGACAAGGTCCCTTTGACTAGTTTGTTTGCCCTCTTCCGACCCCTTCCAGTTGGTCTCCCCTCTCTTCCCCTCCCTTATCCCTACCCGCTGCACCCCACCCCTTCATCATCACCAACCTCCACCACCAAACCCCACTATAATTTACCTACGGCCCATAAACGTGTACCCTTGAACCAAGTTCTCTCAAGAAGAATCTTCCGGCAAAACTGCTTATTTGATCCTCAAAATATTTTGTTGTTTTTGTGAAGAATTGTGCCCAGAATCATTTTGATGATGAAAGTGTCATATGTCCTTGTTTTGGCAAAGTCACCATGTAACATCAAAAATATGATGTTGCTGAGTACAGACATGCTATCGACGTGGGTACCTTTCTTTTACTTGGTGGAGATTTCAAATAAATACATTTCAAAACAATTGGACTTGTTATGATTTCATTTTACCTTTTTCTTCTAGAAATATCTATTATAGTTAATGTAGTTAACATGCATTTTTCAGCAATAAACTCCTGCCTTGTAACAATACATTCAGGTGGTCATTTTCATCTAAACTCATCTCCATAAACCCTTGCAGGTAGATCAAGCGGAATTAAGTAGGAACTTGGTGAAGGAATGGGGATTCTCTCTAGTTTCGAATAGAACCTCAAGTCCAACTTCATACAAATTTCATATATTTCAGAACTCCGATATCATGGGTAAAGCAACAAATTCTACCAATTTGTGGAGATATTTCTTCTTAAAATTGAAATCAATCTGCACTAACAATTATGTTTTGAAATATCTCAGGAAGTTACAGGCACAGTTTACATTATTTATAATTCTTTGCTCACTGAAATTTCCCGAAATTTAAGAGAACGACTTCGGCGAAGCCAAGCCTCTGATGTTCAACTTGCTAGAAAGTGGGTGCCCCCTTGTGGTCTATAGAACACCAAAGAAAGGTTCCAGGCCTGAAGTTCTAAACGGTCTAACCACGTTGCACGTCCCTCACCAAAGTGCACACTGAATCCCTAGCGCTGAATTACGAAAGTAAGCAAAACCTTGCAAGTGGGTGGTTAAGTCTATTTAAGACATCAAAGAACCTTAGAATGTTGGCGTAACCTCAGACGTTGAGGTATATAATAACATCATTTCACAGATAAGGACACGAAAGCTCAAAGAATGGAAGTGACTTGTCCTCAAAGTGTAAAACCTCGCACCCTGAGGTGCTGATAAGAATTGGAGACCTTTCATGAAAACAGCATTAACAGCTAACTAACATGAACATAGATATGTGTCAAGAGAACCACATATAGATAGTACGGCAAATATAAAAACTTTTATTAGTAGCCTACTGTTCTGCATTCTTTAAACACGTTTGACGTTTCCCACCCCACATAGCGTGAGCTGGTGGGGGGACAGGTTAGGAGGGTGAGGCAGTCGTGGAAGGGAGTGGTGACACTCACCTGGGGTGGGATGGGGGGTCTTGGGGCGGGTGTGAAGCAGATGGTTTTGAGAGTTGGTTATGAGGGTGAATCCACAGACTTAACTGAGATTAATTGCTGGGAGAGGGAAAAGGCCGGGATGGTTCCTAAGTTTCTGGTTTGGGGCTATTGGGTGGATGGTAACTGAGGTAGGGAATAGGAGAGCAAGAGCAGGCCTGAATGAATGGTGGCTCGAAATGACGGCTAAAAAAGTTAATGGCTGGGTGATCTACATGTTTTTGTAGGATTAAGCAGCACAGTCTGAAATCTTTTGTGACTGTGTGTCCACGTGGATATTAATCAATAACCAGGGGATTAGAGAAAGTCTGTGCCTGGCTTGGAAGTGTTGATGAGATTTAAAAAATGTCAAGGGTATGATGGAGAACTTGTTCTTCTCTCTTATTTTCCTCCATAAACTTTCATTCTATCCCAGTTTCAAGATGAAATTGTGTAATAGAATTCAGTAGTTCTAAATTATATAATTATGTTTAGTTTTAATAATGATCACTTATTGATTCAAGCCTCCTCGTTTGATGTTTGTAACATCCTGGCATTGGGGAGCAACGGGTTAGGCCCATAGTCTTGAGACTTAGACAAAGGCAGTATTCTGACCATTTCAGGTGGGCTGTACCTTTGGGGAGGGGCTACATGTCCAATTCTTTGCTTAAAATAATATGCTTTCTAGGGGTTTCAGAGTTTTATAGGAGGTTCCAAAAAGCAGGCAAAGACTTTGGAACATTGGACAAAGATTGCTTAATGGTGGATTTTCAGGAACTGAGACACGTGATAAAGGACATGTCTTGGGGCCCAGAAAGGCTGAATACAGTGTCTCAAATCACACTTGAAATTGTCACTATTTTCCCCTCCTAGAGCAAAGGGGATAAAGCAAATAGAACAGGGACTGTGGTATCAGACAGAGCTTGAATTTGAGAGCTGGCTGTGGCTTACTGTGTGACGTTGTACAAATTATTAACCTTTCTTGGTCAACATTTTCTCATCAGTAATGTAGCCAATAGTGATGATACCCATGTGATCTTAGCTCTTTGGGGTTCCTATAACCAAATGCCCAGACCGGGGGGCTTAAATAACAGAAATTTGTTTTCTCACAGTTCTGGAGGCTGGGAAGGCCAAGATCAAGGTACCGGCAAATTTGGTTTCTGGTGAGAATGCTCTTCCAAGATTGTGGATGGCTAATTTCTTGCTCTCTTTTCACAGGAGCTTTCCTCGATGCTTGTATTCAGACAGAGAAGGAGTGCCTCCCCGATGTCTCTTAAAAGGATCAAGGCCCCACCCTTACGATTTCGCTTGACCTTAATTACTTCTTTGGAGGCTCCATTTCCAAATACAGCCACACTGGGGCTAGGACTCCAACATTTGAATTTAAGGGCAGTGGTGATGGACACACACATTCAGTCTGTAACTTATATCCAAGGGCTTGAGTGAAGATTAAGTGGAGTAATGATATTGAAAACTGGCTGTGTTCTGGTTGCAGCACACAGATAACACAAGCTGACTTCTTTGGCTCCTTAAGAGATCTGTCATCTCTGAGTTCATACCTGTTAGCTCATTTGAAGGATTTACTGCAGGGAACACATTTTGCCACTCTTGCTAAATCTGTTATTACTTGTATCATAGCATCTAACAGAGAATGGAAGAATAGACCTGGCCTTGTCCATGTTATTTATCTAAATAGTCTTCAATTTTGTGTTGCCTTTTGTAAGCCACAAAACCATTGTACAATGATTTGTTTTCCTCTTTTTCTTTCCTATAAAAAAACCCAAAAAAACAAAACAACTACTAATTTTAGGCTTTGTTCTTTTTCTTTAGGTGTAAATTTGACTGTTTACTTAAGATATTTCTTATTTCTTTAAGGAGGCCTTTATCACTATGAACTTCCCTCTTAAAACTGCTTTTGCTGTATGCCATAGATTTTGGTAAGTTGTATTTACATTTTCTCTTTTTCTTTCTTTTTTTTTTTTTTAAATTGCTTTCTAATCATTTTGGTCCAAAGAATCTGTAAGAGTAATTCAAAACAATGCCTCCTTACTTAAAAACCAAAATTCTGAATAGTCTTTTGTCTTTTGCTTTACAACCCAAGTCTGTGATAATAATTTCTGGGCATTTTTAGAGTATTTTTTTTTCTCCTGGGTAGTTTTAGCAATATCCTACGCAACATGACAGACTTTAGCAACCCTATGTGTGCTAATGTGGAATTTTTGGCAGCTTAACAAATGAAAACTTGTGACTCAGAAGTCCATAGAATTTTCTTTTCTTCTTTTTTTTAGAGAGAGAGAGCAAGAAAGCAGGGGAGGAAGAGAGAAAATCTTAAGCAGGAGGACATGGGTCTCGATCTCATGACCCCAAGATCATGACCTGAGCCAAAATCAAGAGTCAGTCTTTTCAGCTGAGCCACCCGAGGGCCCCAGGAGTCCATGGGATTTTCATAACACATGCAATTGAGAATCATTTTTCTATCGTTAACATCCCCTGATAATCAACCTTATGTAAGGCATTAAACATTTTTCTTGTGTAGTTTTTATTGGGATATTTAACTGAAAGTCTCCTACTTAGTTCATCATTTAAAGTTTGGCATAGGAAAGAAGGGCTTTAACAGTAGTTGTTGTGATTTGATAATATTAAATATATTGACTGTATCGAGCCATATTTGGGTGTTGTAAACTTTTTTTTTTTAAGTTTTTAATTCCAGTTACTTAACATACAGTGTTATATCGTTTTCAGGTGTTCAATACAGTGATATAGATATATTTTCATATTTATTTGTCTGAAGGTACTTTTTTATTTCTCCTTTGATTTCTTCATTAACCTACTGATTGCTCAGTAGCGTGTTACTTAATCCCATATTTGTGATTTTTTTCGGTTTTCGCTAGTCATTGATTTCTAATTTCATATCACTGTGGTTGGAAAAGATGCTTGATATGGTTTCAGTCTTCTTAAATTTATTGATTCTTGTTTTGTGGCTTAACATGTGATCTACACTGGAGAACCTTCCATCTACACTTGAGAAGAATGTGTATTCAGCTGCTTTGGGATGGAAGAGCCTGTATTTATCTATTAAGTCCGTCTATTCTAATGTGTCATTTCTGGCCAATGTTCCCTTATTGATTTTCTAGATAATCTACCCATTGATGTAAGTGGAGTATTAACGTCCCCTATGATTATGTTGTCACTTTCTCCCCCTTTATGTCTGTTAATATTTGCTTTATGTGTTTAGATGCTTCTATGATGGGTGCATACATATTGACAAATATATTCCCTTATTACATTGACCCCTTTATCATTATATAATGCCTTTCTAGGTCCTTGTTATAGTCTTCGCTTCAAAGTTTATTTTGTCTGATATAAGTATAGTTTCCCTAGCTTGCTTTTCATTTGCATTTGTGTGGAACATCTTGTCCCATCCCCCCGCCTTTAGTCCGTGTGGGTCCTTACTCCCGAAGCGCGTCTCTTGCAGGCGGCGTAGAGATGGATCTTGCGTTTTTGTTTGTCTCTATCCATCCAGTCATTCTCTGTCCTTGGATCAGGGAATTTAGTGCATTTACATTGAAAGTAATTATTGATAGGTATGTACTTATTGCCATTTTGTTCACTGTTTTCTGCCCGTTTTGTAGTTCCTATCTGTTTGTTTCTTCTTCTCTTGTTCTCTTCTCCTGCAATTTGATGATTTCCTCAGTCTCAGGCTTCGATTCCTTCCTTCCTACCTTTCGTGTATCTAGTATAGGTTTTCGTTCTGTGGTTATCCTGAGGCTTGCGTCCCATGTATATAGCAGTCTCTTTTAAGGTGATAGCAATTTAAGTTTAAATGCGTTCTAAGACTCTACATTTTTATCCCTCCTTTAATGTTTTTCATAACACATTTTACATCTTTATACTTTTTGTATTCCTTAGCTGATTATTGTAGCTAAAGTTATTTTTACTACTTTTGTCTTTTAACCTTCATTCTAGCTTTACAAGGGATTAATCCACTACTTTCACTGTATATTTACCTTTGCCAGTAAGATTTATACTTTCATATGTTTTCTTATTACTAATTAATGCCCTTTCTTTTCACCTTAAAGAACATTACATCACAGTACATTAATTACATTAGCATTTCTTTTAAGGCCAGTTTAATGGTAATAAACTCCTTTAGCTTTCGTTTATGTGGAAAGCTCTATCTCTTCTTCAATTCTGAATGATAATCTTTCCAAGTAGAGTATTCTCAGTTGGAAGTTTTTCCCTCTCAGCACTTGGGGTACATCCTGCCATTCCCTCTTGCCTACAAAGTCTCTGCTGAAAACTGCCGATAGTCTTATGGGGGCTGCTTCGCATGTGACAAGCTTTTATCTCTTGCTGCTCTTAAGATTGTCTCTTTAATTTTTAACATTTTAATTATAATGTGTCCTGGTAGGAATTGTTTGGGTTCATCTTATTCAGAACCTTCTGGCATTCCTAGATCTGGATGTCTGTTTCCTTCCCCAAGTGAGGGAAGTGTTCAGGCATTATTTCTTCAAATAAGCTTTCTATCCCTTTCTTTCTCTCTTCTCCTCCCGGGAACCCTATAATGTAAATGTTATTCTGCTTGACATTTTCCTATGGGTCTCTTAAGCTATCTTCACTGTTTTAAATTCTTTCTTCTTTCTGCTGCTGTTTGAGTGAGTTCCACTGCCTTGTGTTCTAGGTAACTTATCCTTTCTTCTGCTTCATCCATCTGCTATGAAACATTTCTCGTGTACTTTTTGTTTCGGTTATTGTATTCTTCAGCTCTGCGTCTTCTGCTTGCTACTTTCTTATATTTTCTATTTCGGGTGAGGTTCTCACTGTATTCATCCATTTTTCTCTCCAGTTCGGTAAACATTTTTATGACCGTTGCTTTAAACTCTTTATCAGATAAATTGCTAAACTCTATTGCATTATGGCTTTTCCTGAGGTTTCATCTAATTCTCTCATTTGGAACATATTCCTCTGTCTCCTCATTTTGCTATCCTCTCTACGTTTATTTCTGTCTGTTGGGCAAAACAGCTATCGCTCTCATTCTTCAAGGAGTGGCCTTGTAGAGGGGATGAGACTTATCTTTCAACTTTGTCCTAGCTCTTGGTTGTGTCTTAAACCTTTGGATTGTCTAAGCAGCTTGATTTATTCTTGATCGGTCCCAGTAGTTGAGGGTGTGCCAAGACCTGTCAATTTTTCAAAGCATAGGGCAAGGAGTATTTCAGTCAGCACCTAGTTTCAGGTTGATTGGAAGCCAGGGCTTAGCAGAAGCTTTTAAAGTATGCAAGTATATACAGTCCTGTGGGGCTGCAGGAGTAACCCCTGCTGGCCTCCAGACCAGAGATCTGGGGGCAACCCCTGGGTGAAAAGCTCCTTTCTAGGAGATACCAGAAGCTGCAGCAAGGCCAAGGAAGAGCACAAACATGGCATTTCCCAGCCTGTATTTCCTGAGAGCTCCTCCATAACCTCTAGATATCTGGAAACCCTGAATTCTACCTCTTAGGCAGAAGTTCTAAGACAAGTAAATAGGCCTTTTTCATAGAAAAGGGGGTATGTTTTTAGTCTGCTACTTATGTAGTGCCCTGGGGAGCATTAGCCTGATAAAAACTCTCTCTCTAATTACAGTTACAGTCTCTTGGGACCCAGGAACACAAGCCCCTTGACTACCAGAGTCAGGCAATCAAGGAGCATCCCCTGTGTGGGCTGCACATGCCCACCACCTCTAGCAAGGTTGTGGGAGAGTGCAGGGCTGGGACACCTGCTCTCAAGAAGTGGGACAGCACAAAAATGATTCCTTCCAGTGTCCCCGTCCCTGGAGAGAGTATGAGCAGGCCTCTGCTCCTCTGGAAGGCACTTTAAGATCAGCAAATGAACCTCCTTCCCATATAGTCTAGGTGCCTGTCAAAGCGCTGCTTTTGCACTGGTCTCTGGGGTGAGTGAGTCTGTGCACAAACACTTAAAGAGATGTATCTCCTGAACATGAGCCCCCATTGGTTTTCAAAGTCAGACATTTTGGGGAGCTCATCCGTCCGCTGCAGGTCCCAAGGGTTGGGGTCAGTTCTCAGGGAGAAGCTCTGAATTTGTGAGACCCCTTCTCATTGTGGGTTGCCACACTATGAATGGGGTTTTAGGTGAGACCATGTCTCCGTCACTCCTACCATCTGGATGTAGCCCTTTTACTCTTTGTTTTGAAGAGCTGTGCTGCTAGTTTGTAGGTCTTTTTCAGAGGGGACAGATCCATACGTAGTTGTAGATTCAGTGTGTCTACAGGAGGAAGTGAGTTCAGAATCTTCCTATGCTGCTTTGAAAAGTCTTACCTGTGTCCCTCTTAAAGAGTTAATTCTGCGTTCTTGGGATCTTTGGCTAAAGGACTTCAAACCACCTTCACCTTTGTGACATGCTTTCAGAGGGTGGGGAAATGAGACATCATTTTAAAATTACATTCCTTTAAAAAAAATAGAACAGCTTAATACGTTTGATTCACAACCACTTATTGGAATTTGTTCCAAGGCAATAATCTAAGGTACATACAATTGGAAATGCAAAGATCTTTCCTGTAGCATTGACTGTGATAAGCAAAATCAACTGAAAAAGCCTCTATATCCACAATACAGACTTGATAAGTTAAATTCAGTATATCCATTCAGCGGAATTATATGTAGCCCCTGAAAAACATGTTGTTAAAGAATATCGACTGACATGGGGAGACGTTTATGAAGCCAGGCTATGAATGTAATGTAACTTTTTGTATGGGGGGAAAAAAAGCATAGAGAAAATTCTAGGACCTATACCAAGATGCTAACAGTGGTTATTTTGGTTAATGGGATTAAAGTTAGTATTTTCCTACACTGTTTTCGAGGTTTTTTTATATTGAATAACTACTAAGTTTATAAAATAAACTGTTAATTAAGTTTATAACTATACATTTATAAGAAAACTGAATAAACATTATTTCTAAAAAGCTGAGGCATCTGAGGGCCCACAGTTTTTTTGCTGGGGCTGTGCACTGGTGGGAGCTTGTTGAGGGAAGATTGAGCACTGATAACCATTCTCAAGAGGGAAAATTTAGGAAAAATAGATGACGTTCTAACTCACTGTTTCCTTGAAAGACCTGACGGCCAAAATTTAAGTGAATAAAAAGTTTATATTATTATAAAATATACATATACAAATGTTTTTTTAAAAAATGAAAGGTAACTGACTATATGTCAAAAGTGGGATTTGGGGTGATTTTTCTCCTCTTTTTAATGTATTTAAAAAATTTTAAATATTAAATACTCCATAATGGGCATGTTATTACACTATATATATATATTTTTCCTGACCCAATAAACGAAGAGGCTGAACTCTCAGGAGAAGCTAAACTTAAGGGCCTTGAGGACAAAAATGTGCAATATTCTTCTTGGTTTTCTCCTTGGCATCCACCACGGACCCAAGTACATTTTGGTAACTGGGTCAAATACCAGCTGGATGGTTACTATATCAAGCTGGATTCCTGTGTTACTCATGTTCCTTCTTAGTGCATGGAATTGAGAAATCAGTCACATATTAAACTAAATAAATACAATACAATACAATAAAAATGAGTAGCGTGAGTATTGCCTTCAGAATTTCTGTTTCTTCAGGAAAATAGCTGGCTGTAGAGAGATAAATCCCTGGAGGTTTAAGAATCAAGAGCTTTTCTAAACATACAGCCAGCCATCAATTGCTTATTTGGTTTTGTGACCAGGATCCATGGATCCACCGTGGGCATTTGTCCCTCATCTGGCCAGACAGGGGACATGGACTTGTTAATCACGCAGGGATGTGTGTGGTGATTGGGACAAAGCTTCAGAACATGTCGTTTCCATTTGCTCAGCCGCATGATGGTCCAAATCCAAAGCAGATGGTTGGGTCTTCTCTAAAACATGTGGACGCAGGACCATGAAACCCTATCTGAGCCTCAGAAGCTGCTCTTCTTACAAGAAGATCAAAATCCAAGCTGTCATGAAACCTATGAAATTAAATTCATTCCAGGCCTCTGATTTGAAGATAGCGCAGCCCTCAGTGCAGAAACAATAACAGTTAAAGTACATCTTTACAAAGCATTTGATATATGGGAAGACATCTCTCCATATTTAAAATTCTCTTGACATAGTAATAAAAGAGGCAGAACAAGTCTCACTAGCCCCATATTATAAAAGAATAAACCAAACCATAGATTGCGGATTTTGCCCAATGTTATCCAGTACCTTTGTGGAAGAGGTGGGATGTGGACCCCAGGGATCCCGATTTTTTAAACTCCGTTTTATTGAGATATAATTTACATACAATAAAATCTACCGATTTTAAGCATGCAATCCCTTGATTTTTGACAATTCATAGAGTTACATAACCACCAACACAGGATACAGAATATTTTCATTACTTCACAAGTTTCTTTTCGTCCTTGGTAGTCAGTCTCCTTCTACTCCCACCCTTTGGTTCCTGGCAACTGAATTGGATTCTATTACTAGAGTTGTGCCTTTTCTGGTGTTTGATATAAGTGGAATCATACAGCGTATGGTCAGGTATTTGACTTCGAGAGCTCAGCATAGGGCTTTTGAAATTTATCCATGTTGTTGTGTGTGCCGGTAGTCCAATTGTTTTTTTAATTACTTCGTAGTATTCCATAGCGACGGTATTTTATTGTGCATTCTATTTTATTCTAGGAGAACTCTATCGTGATCTATGAATACATCACAATTTGCTCATCTATTTACCTTTCATCCATCTCTACTCTAACATCTACTAAAATCCTGAGGGATGCTTGCCCTCCCATGACCTTCACCTCTATCCAAGCTCCATGAGAGCAAGGGGAGTGTCTGTCTGGTTCATGGCTGTTTCCCCAAAGCCTAACACAATGCCTGGCACCGAGGACATGATCAATAAAAAATTTGTGGACAAATGCATGGATGAACAAATGGATGAATGAACACAATATGGCAGTCTAGGTCATCACCTAAGAAGGAGAGCACCTGGAAAGGGAACCAAGAAAGAGAACCACAACATTAAACTCACATTCATATTTTTCAGGTTCTGGATACCATACACAACCTCTCTGAGTTCGGTCGTATAAAATGAAGACTGTAATTCTTATCTTATGGGATTGTTATGAGAATTTAATGAAATGGCTTATGTAAAGCATCTTGCACAGGGCCTGCCAGGTCATAAGTGCCTAATAGGTCATCTGGTTATTATCATGATAATTGCTATTATTTGGAAAAGAAGAAATGACATTCAAGGTAGGAAACGTTGTAGGCAGTTAGCAAACTGCTCTTCCCAAAAATTTAACTGAAAACCCCAAGGTGTGGCTAGTGTTCTTTCTTTCCTTTAAGTGGAGTCTCTTAGCCCATCCATTCACAGGCTGTCAGTGGCTGGCGTCCTTGCTTGTATGTTTGTGCAGAGCTGTCCTCATGTGTGTTGTGCAAAGTGGCTGCCACGGTAGTCTTCCTGCTCTCACCAGTGGTTATTAGAAGATGAACTGATGTTTACAAATTTGATTCAGTATATCAGTGTGAGCAGACCTGCTACTCAAGAAGACTTCTTAGCTAGTCTACTTACTTTGACTAATGACCCTTAGAATTTCCCATAATGCCCCCGCACAGGGCCTCCCATTACTTTCCCCCTGTGCTAACTCAGATTCCTGTTAAGGTGTGAGGTAACGCAGCTGGCCCTGAACCGAGCTGCTGGCCCCTTGCATGAAAGAATCTGCTGTCCCCAAAACAGTTCTGTGGTTTTCAAGGGGAAATGGGACTATAATTCCCATTTGTTTTCTAAGAGGGTTAGCCTTTTTGTTCTCTGGATCAAGTTACACGTGTGACTTACCACCATCTTGCTTCCATTAAATGACCTCAAAACGGAATGACTTCTCCCAGGACAAAGAAAAATCCCCAAACCAAGTCCCACCCGTTCTTTCTCCAACATCATCTCTTTCTGAAGAATTTCATCTGTCGGGGCTTGCCTCACCCCAGCCTGTGGCGTTGGCATTAGTCTCTATGACTAACACGGTCTCCCTCCTTAAAACGTTTTAGAGTCCAAGAATCCTCAGATGACCAGGAAGGTCTTTGTAGCTAATAATTAAATGTCCCTTTTGCAATTTAAGCTGGCTTCTTTGTACCCTAATTTCAGGGACAGTGGTGTTGAAATAAATTTCCAAGGCTAGATGGAGCCACTCTTGTCCAGGGTGCCTCATCAGTAAACCCAACTTCTGTGATCGTGCGAGTGTTCCAACTGTGACCTCCAGTCAGCCAGTCCCCAAACGCCAGGCCAACTCGGGGCTCTCTACTTTTTTCCTTGCTCCTTGATCTTTCTAAATAAGGTCAGATATGCCACCCCAGTTGATCATGTCCTGTTTCTGTGTTGCTGCTTGTAATGCTTTGTAAAACTCGCTCTTGCCCCAAATCCCTCGGAAGAGAACTCCACTGCTTATGAGGAACAGTGCTCCCCCAATCTGTGGACTGTTTTCCCTCGGATCAAGCATGTCGAACTTATTCCTCAGTTGTTTTGGTTTTGGCATTTGACAGTAGAAAATAGTTGGACCTCTTTTCCTTTAGAATCACATTTTCTTTCAAAGAAAAACCCATTCCCAACTGTGTCTTCCCTTTACTCAACAATTCCCATTGGTTTGGTCTTCCTCCCAGATGCCATGGTTGAACTTGGCCTCTTGGACAGTGATGACCCTTGCAATTAGCAGAGGTTATAGACTTTTCCTAAAATCAGGGGGCAATCCTGTAGCTCTCTGCTGAGTCTGTTTTAAATGCAAGTACTCTATAAGGGCTCAATAAGTGGGAAAAGAATTGGCAAACTATGAAGTAAGCCTCTTGTCTGATTCTTCCCAGCAGCATGAAACATGGGCAACTATGTGCTCTTTAGGTCCTATAAAGGAGGAAAAGCTGAAACCAAACCCACTGGATGCCCACCTGGACATGGAGAGGAGTTTATCAGGGATCTCAGTGCCCAGGACCATAGGAAGTCTCTGCTTGGCTCCCCAGTGGAAGCCGCTGGAATTGGTCTTGGTGCAGTGCAAAATGGAGTTGCCTGCAAAGGTCAAGGGGTCTCCCATTTTCCATGTAGGATTCACCCTCATGCCTGTTAAAAAATGTGAGTTTCCAAACTACACCCCTGAGAGGCCATTCTCAGAGGTGTTCTGAAGTGGATTTCTGCACTGAAGATCTTTCTAATTCTTAATGTCTTATATGTCCTCACTAGGAAACTGGAGGCGGCTATGATCTTCTGATTTTCTTATAAGAAGGGAATTGGAGGAAAGCTAGCTACAAAGCACAATCAGAGTGGAAGCATCTGGTTAACATCAACCCCCTAGAGCCCTGTTTATCACAGTGTATTCCATCGACTACCTGCATGGGAAGCATGAAGGTGTTTATTGAAAATGTAGATTCCTGGGCCTCAGCCCTGACCTGAATTAGAATTTCCAAATTCTGGGCCCAGGAATCTGTAACTTAACACACTTTCCAGGGGATTTTGAAAGACGCTATAGCTTGAGAACTGTTTTCCTCTGGGCTCAGTCTTCTTAGTAAATGGTTGGAGATGGATGCTATGCAATATGGGGCCTGCATGTTACAGATTGGTGGGGGAGGCCTCACCCCTGGGCTTTGGGGGCCAGTTGTAGAGAAAACTGCCCGCCCAGGTAATATTCTAGGAGCATTGCCAGGAGCTGCATGGCTTTGGGAAGGTTTCTTAATCTCTCTGTGTCAGTTTCTTAATCTTTAAAAGGGGCATAATAGTAGCGACTGCTTCATAGAATTGTTGTGAGGATTAAATGCATAATTATGCTTTAAATCCTTAGAACAGTGTCTGGCCCACAGGAAAAACTATGTATATGTTGTTTGCTGTTGCTGCTTCTTCTATTACAATTGTTATCCCAATCTCAACAGTCTAGGGGGTCTGTTCTGTAAACCCAGGAGTCAGCAAACTATGGCCCTTTATCTGTTTTTTTAAATAAAGTTTTATTGGAACACACCCATGCTCATTCATTTATGTTATTATCTATGGCCGCTCTCCTGCTGCAACAGTAGAGTTAAATGGTTGCTACAGGGACCATATGACCCACAAAACCTAAAATATTTACTCTTTGACCCTCTTCAGGGTCAAAGTTGGCCAACTCTTGCTCTAAATGCCTTTGAGCCCCTGTTAAACGTTGATCACCTGAAGGAACAGCGAAGGTGGTTGTGTCGGAGATTAACTGATGGTCTGATAGTCTGTTAAGAGCAAACCTTGTGAGTGAAGCAGAAAGTGGCAAGTGGACGAAGCAGAGGGCAGAGAACATCCCTGAGAAGAGCTTGGAGGGATAGGACTTTGCCAGTTACGAGGGGGTCCTGGCCTCAGCTTTTATGAGGCTGGAGCCTGTCTGACAACAGGAGAGGGCTTTCCTCTTCCCACCTGCCAGTAGCTTTTCTCTTCCAATCTTCAAACCCTTTCCTCGATTGGTCAGTTCATAAAATGTGCTCACTGAGATCGAAGCAAACCTCCATATCCAATAGCTTCAAACAAAATTATATTTTACTGTATTTCATCCAGCATAATTACTAAGTGCCTACTGTGTTCTAGACACTGGGACAGGTACGGAAAATAAAACATGACCCTTGCCCTGTGGAGTGTCTGATCTATCTTTGAACTGCAAAGCCATAAACTCTTCAAACCCAGAACTTAAGACTCCAGGCTTTCTCACTGGACACCCCGGGACATAAAATGCCTAGGGTTGCAAATAACTGGTAACTAATTAACACCCAGAGTGAAGATCATAAAAAGGAAATCACCTGGGGCAGGTTATTGTCTGTTGAAGACCTATGATCCCATCAGTGGACGTTCTGCTGAGCAACAAGTGCGCCGAGCACTGTGTTCTTCTTGCCTGTCTTCTGCCAGAAGGCAGTGTGCGTGGATAGAAAGAGCTAGAGTTGTCCAGATGCTTCCTATGTCCCTGGTACCTGTGTTTTATGTGGGTCATCTCACTGAATCCTTATACTAATCCCATTAAGTAGGCACCACTATCCAATTTACACAAGGAAAGCAGGTGCTCAAAATGGCACAGCTCGTCAGTGGCAGAAGTGGGATTTAAATTCCTGTCCATCTGACTCCAAAGTTAGAGTATATCACTCAGGTAAGTTTAAGAAGGAAGGGAAAGATAAAAGCATATCAGGGGGTGGGGAAAGGTGGAGAGAATTCAACAGCCCCATCACTGCCCGTTTGAAGAACTAACACCTGAGATTTAGCAGGAGGGGTACCAAGGCAAGAGTGTTGCCCATCTCTTTAGAAAACAGAATAGCAAAGTCCTAAACCCCTACTTCCTGGCTCCAGAATGAACAAATGTTCATTCTTTTTAAATTACGTTTAAGAAGTAAAAGTCTTCTGGCTTTTCCTCTCGTATACTCAGAGCCAATTAGTCTCATGACGTAGATGTTTATCAAGTCCGTCCCCACCCATTTTTTAATCATTAGGATTGTATTTGCTGACCTAAGCCATGTTAGCTGTTGGGCAAGTTCAGGTTCTTTTGGAGAACACGGGCGGCTTCCTGTGGTTGGAGAGCGTGGGAGATGGCTCTCTACACTCTCTTACAACCTCACAGTCCGTGGCTATAGTGGAAAGGAAGCCATTACAGATTTCCTCAGCCCATCGGAGGCTAGCCCCCGGCTGTCATGGCTCCTGTTTTATAGCTCACGAAACCCCACGTTCGGCCTCAGGAAATGCTTTTCTGACAGGAAGTGCCGTTCTGACCACAGGACCAGCCCATGTGCCCACACAGGAGGTCTGAGGTGGAGACAGGCAGGCCCTGGACCTTGACTATTGCTCTGACACCAAAGACTCTCAGACCTCTTGCATGCAAGAGCTGGAGGGTGTCTACATACACGCAGTACCATGCTGGGGCAGGTAGCGCCCACAGTGCACACCTCTTTCCAGCACCGCATTCAGTGACAGAATGTTGGCAGCTTGAAACTGACCATGGTGGGGGTATTTACATCCCAGAAATCAGCAAACACTACACATAAAGGCTTGTTCCCTCTGAGAACTGGTTGTTGAACATTTATCCGTGCAAGACTGAATATACCCCATTTTTTTCTTCCAGTATGAATACATTTTTCTAGTTCTTTACTATTACAAAAATACACCACAATGAATATGTTATATGGTACTTTGTGTACATATGTGTGTATTTCTTTAGGGTATACACCTGGAAGTGGACTTTTTTAACTTATGAAAGATGGACATTTCAACTTACGAGATAGCATCGGATTGCTGGTCTACCAGCAGTATGTAAGATTTCCTGTTTCCTCACATTCTTGTTGACACTTGGTACGGCCAGCCTTCTTCATTCACGCCAATCTGAGCTTGAGGTAGCATTTCATTGTTATTTGAACTGATTTTTTTTCTTTTTTATGTCCTTTGATAATTGCCTTAAAGTATTTCCATAAAATGTTTATTCGTTCTTTATTGGATTTAAGTTCTTTATGGTTATTTTATAGATTATTTTTTATTTCTATTGTGAAACGGATCTTTTATCTGTTATACGGACAGTTTTTGCTGTTGTAGAGGAATGTTATTGCTGGTGTGTAGAAATGTTACTGATGTTTATATGCTCATCTCGGTATTAACCTTTTCAAACATTTCCCAGGTCTGGGGGGCTTGAGATTTTATGTTAAACTTGGTATCTGTTCTTAAAAGGGTCAATGACATACTCTTTGGTTACTTTTTTTAATGCCACAGTACATATGTGAGGGTCAAAGTTTCTAAGATGACAGCCAGGGCAAGGTCCAAAAAGTATTTATTACAAGGTGTCTTTGTTAAGTCTGTTCATTTGCAACAATGGTTTGGACGAAATCCACTTGTGTCCTCTCTTTCATCTTGTTTTTTGCCCACATTGCAGCTGTATCAGTAAGTAGAATTCTGTTCTTCTGGTTATTTAGAAATATTAATTCTAGTATATGTCATGTATTTTCTGTATGTTCATTTTCTTTCAGATTAAGCATCTCTCTAAAGGAAATGGTAAGAATCAATTGAAATGCATAGAGTGTTTCTGAACTTTCTTTCTTTCATTCAGCAAGATTAGTAACATTTTTTTCCCTACTTTTAACAGTACATGATGAAGAGTTTCATGAACAGAAGGCTATTTCAGAAATCAACTTAGGTGGGTTCAATTTCTGCCTTATTCATGCTTTGAAATAATTTTAAATTTTGTGCTACAATTGCTGTAAAGCTCTTACCTTCATAATAGGGTGTTGGGTAACTTCAGGGGAGCAATATCTATTGGTGCTTCATGAGAATTTGCAGAGTTTCTGAGAAATGGAAATGTGGAAAGAGAGTGATGGTTAGACCAAACTTTCTAGAGGAACCAGGGAGCGCTCCAGGGATCTAGAAATACATCACACGAGTTTTGGTTGTAAAAATGTCACTTTTCCTGTTTCTATTTTGAAAAAATGAAAGAAAAGTGGATGATTTTTCCGCTTGCTACATATACACACGCATATGTATGTATGTATACGCGTGTAGTATATGCCTAGATTTATGTTTAGGGGGGACCCTAGCCCCTCTACGGGTGCATCATAGTCATTAACACCTGTTTGCTCAGGACTTAGGGAAGAGTGGAAAGCTGTTTCCATTTCGACATCTTGTCTGCAGACATTTTTCTTGAAGAACTCTTTCAATCTGGTCCATTACTGAGAGGAGAGAGAAGCTGGGTTATCATCTCTTTTCTCTCACTTATCCTGCTTCTAAAATGAGGGAGAAGCCTTTACATTTTGGGTACCTTTGGTTCGGATTGGCAAGCAGCAGAGATACTCATGATCTTAAGCACCATACGCTTTTGAATACCAATTGCATGTTTATTTGTCAAATACTGCGGGAGAGTAAGGGCTGTTATCATTTTGCAGGAAGGGACAGGAATTTCCTTGTGGTTGAGGTGAACTGTCCGGATCACAGATGGCAATGAGGGGGCTCGCCTCCAGGTCTTCTGATTCAGTGCAGTGCTATCCGGAGACTACAAAACTGAAAAAACCCATACCTAAGGGTTGAATTTCTGTGGCTTTGTCCCACTTACAGGGAAGGCAGGCTTGTTGCTACATAACTGGAAAAGCTTGAAATGGTTTTAAAGAACTAGTTTGGTAAGGTAAATGGGTGAATAGGCCCCACGACTTCAGAACCAGCTTCAAATGATCTATCTTTAGTGTCAGGCAACCAAGGTATATGGACTCGAGGGGGATCTGCTGTAGTTTAAAATAGGGCTGGGACTGGAATTAGAGTTTTCCTGATCCCATCCTTATTGGTCTAGACCAAGTAATTCTTTTACCTTAGGGCCATTGTTTGTGCGTCTTCTCCACCACCCTCTCTGAGCTGTGACTCCAATGAAGAAATGTTACCATGTGGGGTTTTTCTCCTTTTAGGTCATTCCAACCCAGCTACCGTGATTGTTAGGGTTGGCCGCACAGCCAGGTCCTACATCACAAAAACTGTTCAGGAAAAATCACAGAGAGGAAATTGTCACCTTTATACCTATCTTCTCTCCATGCCTCCCAATTTAACCTTCTACCCCAAGACTTGTTGCTTTTAGTCTTTTCATTTCAGTAAAAGCAATTCCTCCCTTCTAGATCCGGAAGCTCGGAACCTCTGAGTCTTACCTTTTTCTTTCTTTCTTTTTTCTTTTAATAATGATTTTTTATTATATTATGTTAGTCACCATACAGTACATCCCCGGTTTCCGATGTAAGGCTCGATGATTCATTAGTTGCATATAACACCCAGTGCACCATGCAATACGTGCCCTCCTTACTACCCATCACCGGTCTATCCCATTCCCCCACCCCCCTCCCCTCTGTGGCCCTCAGTTTGTTTCTCATAGTCCATAGTCTCTCATGTTTCATTACCTTTTTCTTGACGTACACATCATCAGTCAGCAAATGCTGTTAGATCTATCATCAAACTAGATCATGGGTTGCGACTTCTTGGCACTTTCTCTTTTCCTGTTCCTGTCCAAGCCATCTGGTCTGGCCAGGTTCTTGCAGCCTCGTAACTTCTCTTGCCTTTCTGCCCTCACCCCGCACAAGCTATTGCTCAGAGTAGACAGAGCTCTCCTTCTGATAGGATTCAGGCCATGTCACTTCTCTTATCCAATCTTCCAGTCTTCCAACGCTGGCCAGCGCTGATTGACATCTCATCCAACACCGAACAAATGCCCTAGAACCTGGATTCCCGAGGTGTGTTCCACAAGCCAATATCACCTGTACCACCTAAGAGTTTTCTAGAAATGCAGCACCTTCAGTCTCATCTCAGACCTACAGAATCAGCACCTGCCTATTGAGGGACTCCAGCTGATTCCCTGCACATTAAATTTTGAGATGAGCTGACCATGGCCAGCCATCTCGTCTCACTTCTTACCGCTCTCTGCCCTACTTACTTGGGCTCTCAGGCCTCCCTGATTTCCTAGCTATTCCTCTACAGAGATGGTCCTCAGTGTGTGCTCCCCCCACCAGCAGAGTTAGCATCACTCGAGAACTTGTTAGAAGTGAAAATTCTCCGGCCTTGCCCCAGACTTGCTGACTGAGAAACCCTGAGGGTGGAGCTCCGCGGTCTGGATTTAACGAGCCCTCAGGAGATTCTCAGGCTCGTTCGAAAGGTGCTCTAAGACAGCAAGGCTTTCCTCCCTCACTCCTTTTTTTTTTTTTTTAATATTTTATTTATTTATTTGAGAGAGAGGGAGAGAAAGAGAGAGAGAACACATAGGGAGAGGGAGAGGGAGAAGCGGACTCCCTGCTGAACAGGGAGCTTGACACAGGGTTCGATCCCGGGACCTGAGCCGAAGGCAGACACTTAACCAACTGAGCTACCCAGGTGCCCCGTGCCTCATTTCTATTCGCTGTTGCCTTTGCCCTCAATACTCTTCCTTTATTCCCCACTCTGTCAGATTTCTGCTTTAATGCCACCTCCTCAGGGGAGCCTTCCCTGACCACCTTTATAAAATATCAAACACCCTACCCCTCACCACTTTTCTCCCCTACTCTTCTTTATTATTATTATTATTGCTCTTTACACCGTCTACTTCTCAACATTTGCTTGTCTGTCCTCCTTCCCCAGTCAAGAATGTCACCTCCCTGAAGCCTTTGTTTTATTCTCTGCTGTATCCCTAGCATGGAGAACAAAGTCCAGCACACATTAGGTGCTTAATAAGTATGTGCTACCTGAGCAAATTGGTTAGTGAATCTCCTGAGGCTTTTTTTTTTTTTAATTTTTATTCTTTGGAGAGAGAGTACATGTGTACTCTTGCATGTGAGTGGGGGAAGGGGGGTGAGCAGAGGGAGAGAGAGAGAGGGAGAATCATAAGCGGGCTCTATGGACAGGGGGCTTGATCCCACAATCCAGAGATCATGACCTGAGCAGAAATCAAGAGTCAGATGCCCAACCGATTGGATCACCTGAGGCTTATTTTTAATGGATATGTTTTTTTGGGATGTGCTACCCCTCCCCCCAACACATACACACTGCTGCACTTTCTTACCCCTCCATGACCCCATCTACACTGACCAACCTGGGGGCCAAGGTCTGAATGAGCTTGTTCATATCATTCTAGAAGAGCCCAGCTCTCACCTCCACCCCTAATCCAGGCCAGTGTCAGAAAATGCAAGTGTCGGGGCACCTGGGTGGCTCAGTCGTTAAGCGTCTGCCTTCAGCTCAGGGCGTGATCCCGGCGTTCTGGGATCGAGACCCACATCAGGCTCTTCCGCTATGAGCCTGCTTCTTCCTCTCCCACTCCCCCTGCTTGTGTTCCCTCTCTCGCTGGCTGTCTCTCTCTCTCTCTCAAATAAATAAATAAATAAAATATTTAAAAAAAAAAGAAAAGAAAATGCAAGTGTCTGTTCTTGACAAGCCTGAGCCAGAGTGTGGATAGATGAGTGCATATTACCCCTACTGAAAAGTCAGTTCAAAACCTGGCTCCTACTGCCTGTGGGGCGGTGGTATCAATGCCATTTGTTTTTGCTTGGTTGTGCCGTTATCATATACACAGGTTAGGCTTGTAGAGGTTAAGATATAAGGACATGGGGAAAGGGATCAGGGTGCCTTAGTTAGTCATTAGCAAGTGAAACCTCGACTTCTCCTAATACCAAGAACCCCAGTGGTGTCATTTACCATGAATGAGCCGTCAGCTTTGTCACCTGGGACCTTTGTAACCATGTGAGGCTGTGGTGATAACTCTCTAGCTTGATTCCCCAGCCGTAAATCGGGTGCTGTTCTCAGAATGAAGTACGGTGCCCTGACCCTGTTTGAAGTGCTTTGTGTTTTACAGGGAAGATGTTTGTCAAACGTGAGAGTTGTCGTAAGAAGAGACATTCTTTCAAATGCTCATCAAATTTTCGCACAAGGATCTTCCCTTTTAAGAATCCTCTTTGCAAAAACGCCAGGAGGCCAGAATCAAGGAGTACCATAAGGGAGAAAGTTTATCACATGAAGCTCCTGATAGCAGATACCTGGAGATAAAGTTTGAGTGGATCTGTCCATATTTGCCTGGTCTTTATTGCAAGGGCCTTCTCTTGAGCTCGGCTTTGGAGGCTACCATTGTTTTTTCCTGGGACAGAGCAAAACCAACCCATTTACCTAGAGTCATGAAGAACGATGGAACGATAGCAGAAAGGGCTCTGGATAGGAAGTCGGAGTTCTCAAGCCTGCTCAACTGCTGACCACCTCGTGCATTACTTCCTGTCTCAAGACTCCCTTATGACCTCCTAAAGTACAAGAGGTTTGGAGTCAATGACCAAAAAGATCCCTTATAACTCAGAGGATGTGATAATACGTGATATGGATGGGCTATTTACATTTACTCAATTAGAGGGAATTATGCATTGTTTCAAAAAGACTTTGACCAAAGATTAACAACACAAGAGTTACAATGGAAAATATTAATTTTATTATGAGAAATGCCTTTTAGTAATGCTCATCCAAATATTTCTTTTCTTTCTTTCTTTCTTTCTTTCTTTCTTTCTTTCTTTCTTCTTCTTTTTTTTTTTTTTTAAATCTGTGTCTAGCTGAGGGCTTGGACCTCTTTGAAGGAGACATCCTCCTGCGGGTGAGTACCTGCCAAGGACACGATAACGTTCCTCAGGACTGGCTGGTTTTTATGACTGGGAGGCTCTGCTGTGTCCAGCTCTGGGCTGGGCACTGTGGCAAACACGAAAGAATCTAATCTGTCATCTGTATCCACAAGGGCTTCCACTGTGGTTGATGATGACAAAAACAGATGAGAAATTAGTAAACAGTACAAAGAATCTATAATTATCACATTACTTGTTCACCCAATTTTCATAGTAAGTGAAGAATGAGAGAAGGAAATGCACCAATATGTTTAACGTGGCTATCTCAGTTTTTGGAAATTGCAGATCTTTCAAGTTTTGTTCTTAATAATTTCTCTGAAGTTTCCAAATTGTCTGCAATGAACTTGTGTTGCTTTTATAATCAGAATACAAACACTTTTGCTTGAATTGTATGATAGGTTGTTTGTGGTGTGAAAGTTTAGGGACGGAGGAGGCCAGGGGACCTCGAAGACTGACCTTCCCCGCCATCTTTGCCTTGTTTCCGCAGAAATCCAGAAATGGCCTGAGAGACCCTGACGCCAGGTGGAAGTTCCCCATTCCTTACATTCTGGCTGACAATCTGGGTAATATTAATTGTTTTAATTAGGAATTTGGGGTTTTACTCTTCTATTCCCCTGCCCACTCCTGTTCATCGGCTTCAGACTGGGAGTAACACCAATGCATATGAGGGTTTCCAAGCCCTGATCATTCTTTATCCCATGGGATGAAAGGCATAACATTCTATTGACCCAGTCCTGCTTAACGAGTCTGCAATACAGTGCATCAAATAGTAATTTTAAAAATTACAGAGTATCAAAAAATAATTTTAAAAGTGCAGAACACATTAACATGTTAATAAAACCAAAAGCACCATAAAGAACAAAAATACAATGAAATATAATTTGGCTTCACAACCACAAAAAATGTATACTTTCAATGAGTTTGTTTAGGTGAACCTAGATATATTTTCAGCATACTGATTTCTTCCCCGTTTGTTATGACACACACATTCCACACTTTTGAGAAATAGAGAAGTCTGTATTTCACATGCTCAGAGTCCTTGTTCCTCAGTGTTAATAATTTCAATTCTTTTCTCTCTCAAAATAAAGGATTGGTTAAGTTATAGTTCACTTGTTGTTGGAAATAATACTCGGAGGGAATAAATAAATATTCAAAGCCGCTTGTGGACACTGGCTGACTGCAAGCAGGTGACTGACACCTGAGCAGCCATGATGATGCCATGCCTGAGAGGCCCATCCCACAGGAATGGAGGGAGATCAGAGGAGAAGGGAAGCTGGGACAAGCTTGCTCAATCTTAATGCACCGCTAGTCTCCTCCCACTCTCGGGAGATAGAGCTTATGTTTCAATATTTGCCATCACTGTTATTATGCTGATCCATTTTCTGGAGGAGAGCTAGATAGAAACAAATGCTGTTGTTCTCAGCGATTTTTTTTTGAGATTTGAGGTTTTATCTCCCCCTCCCCCACCCTGTGTTGCCTGCACGCTTGCAAATTCACAGAGCACCCATATTTATTGGACTGTGATTTAAGAAACATCAACTTTGAGAGGGGTGTTTTTCCCCATTACAATTTTTCTTCCTATCCGTCGCACCTGTGCTTTCCCCCCTTCCATCAAGACATAGGCACACTTATTGCATCACCAACATATGCGGGATGCTGGGCCTTCACCTAATATTTGATCTAAGCTTCACCACAGCTCTGTGAGGCGTTAAGTCAGTGCCTCTCAGCCTTTTACATGCATAAGGCTCCCCTGAAGATCTTGTGGAATTGTGCAGTAGATCGGGGGTGGGGTCTCAGATCCTGCACTGTCCCCCAGGTGATGCTGTTGCTTTTGGTCTATTGGTCACAGCTTGAGTAGTAGGTCTCTTTAGCTGTAAGTTGGTGACAGATTCAGAGAGCAAGATGGAAGCCGGGAGGCCTGAAATAAGATAGCAGCAGTAGGGACACCACGGTGGTTCTCAAGTAGCCCCAAAGGAGAATCACCTTTAGTGTTAGGAAAATTTCAGGTGCCTGGACCCATACCATTGCAAAAAGCAAACATCCTAGAGTTTCGTAATTGTATGCAATTCTTTTATTAAAGTTAAATTACACAGAGTAAAATATACAAATCAGTGTAAAAGTCAATGGCTTTCGGTAAATGCATAAACTTATGTAACCCAGTCTCCCATCACTCCAGAAACTTCCCGTGTGCTTGTTTCCAGCCAATCCCTACCCCCCTCTCCAAGACACTACCATTCTAATTATTTTTCCCTATAGATTAGTTTTACCTGAATTATAGATAAATGGAATCATTCGGTATCTTCTCTTTTGTATGTGGCTTCTTTGCTTAACATATTTTCGAAGTTTTTCTATATCATTGAAGACCAGTAGTTAATTCTTTTTTTTTTACTACTCAGTAATATTCCTCAGTGACATGGCAATTGTTTATCCATTTTTCAGTTGATGGACATTGGGTTGTGCCAAGTTTGGGCTATTATGAAGAAAGCTGCTATGATCATTCTTGCACAAGTCTGCATGGATACATTATATATATACACATACATATATATTATATATATACATATATATTTATTTGTCTTGAGAAAATGTCTAGAAATAGAATTGCTTGATCATAGGGCAAATGTATGTTTAACTTTAGTAAAAAAAGACCAAGCAGTTTTCTGAAGTGGCTGTACCATTTTTCATTCTCACTAGCAATGTAGCAATGTCCCATTTGCTCCACATTTTCAGTAACATTGGTGGCGTTAATCTTTTATAAATGTAGCCATTCCGGTGATTGTAAAATGGAATTTCACTGTGATTTTAATTTGCATTTTCCTAATGACTAACGCTATTTCCCACATTTTCATGTGCTATTGGCCATTTGTGTATGTTCTTTTATGAAATGTTTGTTCAACTCTTATCATGCTTTTTTTTTATCGTACTGTTTGTCTTTTCATTATTTGTAGAGGAACTTCATATATTATGGATGAAGTCTTTTGTCAAAGATAGATAGATAGATGATAGATAGATAGATAGATAGATAGATTGATAGATAGGTATCTTGAATATTTTCTCCCAGTCTGTGACTTTCTTTTTTTGTTTGTCTTGTTTTTTTGTTTTTTAAGCAGTGCGTTAATTTATTAATCTTTTCAAAGAAGTAACTTTTGACTTGTTTATTTTCTTTCTTCTCTGCTTTCTGTTTTGTTGCTTTTTGCTTGTCTTTACTATTTCCTTTCTTCTGGTTAATTCTTTTTTTACATATAGGTGGAAATTTATATCATTGATTTTAAACCTTCATTTTTCCAATAAAATATAATGTTATAATATGGCATCTAAAGCAATAAACTTGATTTGAAGCTCTGCTTTTACTGTTTTTTACAACTTTTGATATGATTGTATCTTTATTAAAGTTCAGATATGTTCTAATTTCTGTTGCAATTTTTTAAAATCCATGGGTCAATTAGAAGTGTTTCTTTAAATTTACAAATGTCTATAGCACTCCTAGATATTCTATTATTGATTTCTAGTTTAATTTTGTTGAAGTCAGGGAGCATATTCTATAAGATTTGGTCTTTTGAAATTTACTGAGACATATTTTGTGGCCTTTTTTGGTGACTGTTCCATGTGCACTGGAAAAGAACTTACATTTGGCTGGTGTGGGATGTGTTATTTTATCAATGTCAAATAGGTCAAGGTGATCATTTGTATTGTTCAAATATTTTTATCTGCAAGGAGTTTTGGACTAATTGTTTCATCTGTTACTGAGAGAGAGGTGTTAAACTCTTTAACTGTGACGTGTGCTTGTTTATTTCTTCTTTTAGCATTTTCGTGAAACGGCTCTTGTGGGCAAGCACATTGCCGTATCATCTTGCTAAATCGACACATTTAGAGAAATTTCTCTTTATGTCTGGTAATCCTCTTTATTTTGAGGTCTACTTTGTCTCAGTTAAATGTAGCTACACCAGGTTTTTAAAACTTCTGTTTTCACTGTGTATCTTTTTTAGGTTTTTACTCCTATCCTTTCAATGTCTTTCTATTTAAAGTGTCTCTTTTAGACGGTATGTATTTGGGTCTTATATTTTATCCAGTCTGTCATCCTCTGAATTTCCATTGGAACATTTGGTCTATTTACATTTTTTTCAGTGGTTTTTCTTTTTTAATTGTAATTTTTAATTTTTTTGATTTTTTTTTAATTTAAATTCAGTTAGTTAACATATAATGTATTATTTGTTTCAGGGGTACAGGTCTGTGATTCATCAGTCTTATATAATACCCAGTGCTCATTACAAGACATACCCTCCCCAGTGTCTATCACCCGGTTACTCCATCCCCCCACTGCCCTCCAGCAGCCTTCAGTTTGTTTCCTAAGATTAAGAGTCTCTTATGGTTTGTCTCCCTTTCTAGTTTCGTCTTGTTTCATTTTTTTCTCTCTTCCCCTATTTACATTTAATATAATTATCGATATAGTTTGATTTAGAACGATCAGTTATTTGTCTTCTATTTTTTCTTTTCTTTTCCTGCTTTCTTTTGGTTAAGTCCAATAATTTAATATTTCATTTGCTTCTTGTGGTGGCTTTTTAGCTCAATCCCTTTGTATTATTTTGTGATGCTTTGTTGTGGGGATTACGATTTGTAGCCTTAAAATGTGACAGTATGCTTAGACTTAATATTGTGCCATTTTGCATAAAATGTAAGCATTTTACAACAGTATAATTCTATTTATACCCCTTCCTTTTGTGCTATCATTGGCTTATACTTTTCAACTATACACTTTATAAACCTCATAATACAGTGTTATCTTTTTTTTTTTTGCTTTGATCAGTTGTCTTTTAAAGTACTTAAGAAAAGTAGTCTTTATATTTACTTTTATGCTTGCAATTTCTGGTGCTGTTCATTCCTCCTGGAGATCTGAGTTCCTATCTTGTGTCATTTCTCTTCAGCCTAAAGAACTTCCTTTAACAATTTTTTTTTTAAGTAGGCTCCATAACCAGCATGGAGCCCAACATGGGGCTTGAACTCACAGCCCTGAGATCAAGACCTGAGCTAGATCAAGAGTTGGGTGCTTAACCGACTGAGCCACCCAGGTGCCCCTGTCCTTTAGCATTTCTTGTAGAGCAAAACTGCTGGTGATAAAGTCTCTTCTTTCTCCAAAATAACCTCTTCATTGCCTTCATTTTGAAGGCATATTTTTACTGGAAATAGAATTTAAGTTAACAGGTTTTTTTTTTTTCCTTCTTTAAAGTTGTAATGATTGTTTTTTCTTTTCCACGTTTTATTATGAAAAATTTTAAATAGACAAAAAGCTAAAAGAATTGTACAGTGAACACTAGTATACTCATCACCTACGTTATACCAACAACATTCTGCTACATTTGCTTTATCTTATCGACCCACCCTGTTCATCCTTCTATCCTTCTTTCAATACATTCTATTTCTGATACATTTCAAAGTAGATTGCATGGACCAGTACGCTTTGCCCCAAACACTGCAGCTTGTGCGTCTTTAAGTAAAGTTTAAGGTTTCTTTATGGTTCTTTTTTATGTAAAATGTACATAGAGTAAAATGCATGGAGTCTTAAGTGTACAGGTCAATGAGTTTTAAAATATTTATACACCTTGTGATTTATACGTTACACTTATACAATGTAAAAATATTCATTTTTTTACATTTACATTTTTTACATTTTACATTTTAAAAAAGAATTACAGTTTTTACATTTACATTTACATTCAACTCCTATGAAAACATGGAGCACTTTCATCATCCCAGAAAGTTCTCTCCTGTTCTTTCCCAGTTACTCTCACCCTTCCAGAAATAAATTTTTTGTTGTTGTTTTAATCCTAGATGAGTTTTGCCTGTTCTAGGATTTCACACAAGTGGAATCATATTTTATGGTTTTGTTGATTACTCCGTAAAACGTTTCTGAGGTTCACCAATGTTGTGGCGTGCATCAATGATTTGTTCCTTCTTACGATTGAGCGGCATTCCATTGCATGAATACAGTATATCACAGCTCGTTCAGCCGATCTCCTGGTGACAGACACCTGGGTTGATTCTACGCTTGAGTTATCGTGAATAAAGCTACTATGATCGTTCTTGTACATGCCTGTTTTGAATATATGTTTTTATAATGTCTCTGGTGTAAACATCCGAAATGAAATTGCTGGGTTAGATATAGACGTAGGTTTAGAGTTGGATTTCTTTCAAAGTGCTTGTACCATTTTACAATCTTCCATGAACAATGAGTGAAAGTTCCTTTACTCTACATCCTTGCCAAAATTCGTTGTTGTTATTCCTTTTAATTTTAGCCGTACTGGTGGACATATAGTGTTATTTAATTGTGGTCTTAGTTTATTATTGTTTTACTTTCTGTTTTGTTTACTTATTGGTCATTTGTATGTCTTCTTTTGTGGAATATCTGTTTAAATAGTTTGCCCACTTAAAAAAATTAGTTATTCGTCTCTTCTCCTTTGAGTTGTAGGAATTCTTTATATATTTTAGATACAAGTCTTTTGTCAGATATGATTTTGCAAACATTTTGCCCCAGTTACATTGTCTCTGGTCTTTTTTCTTGCACTTTTGTGACAACCAATCCATCTTGGGTACAAATATTCATATTATAGATGCCACTAAGAGTACGTAAAATTTCATAAAAATCTAAGTAGGCTTAATGCATACGCTTGTTATCTGTGTTGTTTCCACAAGTAATTGACTGATGATTCCATTGATTATTTATTTAATGAACTTAATATAATTTTATGACTTCTGAACTGTGGAATCTCCAACCTGGTAATTTATTAAATGAAATGAGGGCCAGGAAAACATTAAGTAAGTACTTGGTAAACTGCCAAGAATTATAAACTCTTTGAAAGAATGCACAAAATCAAATGTACAAGAAATACAATTTCACTTTATATAACCTAGCTTAATTTTTAGCTTAGAGCTCTACCTTCCGTGAGTTGATGGGAGGAAAACACACACACACACACACACACACACACACACAAAGTAAAATATAATCTCTGTTCCTCTGGAGTATCTTTCCTCCCACCGCATGCTTGTCTCATGCGATGACAGGGTGTGTGCATGTTAGGTGAAAGAAAAGGCATTTGATCTTTGGTCCCTGGTCCTAACCTACAGGCGAGCATCTACTGTTCTGGCCTCTTTGGGCCCATTAGACTTCTGCGGCTTTGAGTCCAAGTTTGAGTTGTAAAAATCTTTTCGAAGGCTGTTTCAATGCTACCTGTGTAGTCTTGCCATCTCCCCAGGGTCTTGCAGGGAAGCCGGGTAACATACCATCCATGCTCCTTATGCTTTCAAAACCCATACAGCTCTCTAAACTCTGCTCTCTTCCTCCAGCAAGAGGGGGTATCTTTTTAGACTGGTGTAAAGTCTTCTCCCTGCTTCTCTCCAGGTGCTTTACTCACACAGGAGACAGAAATGGCTTGCAGTCCCTACTGTCTTCTGCTCTGCAACGTGACTCTGCTGAGACAGCGCGCTCCGGATCTCCGCTTGAATGGGGGAGGGGGAGAGAGGAAACGAGGAAGTTAGTTTATCATTTTGTTCAGCTGTGCGTACATGAGCGTGTTCTTATTTTGTAGGTATGTTTACGTTATGCGTTTAAAGTTCGCACTTCATGTTTATATACACGACCAGTAGGACTCTGGTTCCTACCAAAAAATATGTCACGGACCTCTGTGGATTTCATGTGGTGGCAAGATCGTCTCTAAACTATGTTATGTCTATTATCTAAGATCTAAGAAATGCTCATTGATGTTTTCACTGATTTCTGCAGCGCTGAATGCCAAAGGAGCCATTCTTTATGCCTTTGAAATGTTCCGCCTCAAGTCCTGTGTGGATTTCAAGCCCTATGAAGGAGAAAGCTCATATATCATATTTCAGAAGTTTGACGGGTAAGGATGAAATTTTACAGAGTGTGTAATCACGCACCCTTTTGTTTACAAAAGGGATACATGTCTTTCGAAAGAAGAAGCTGGAGAGAAACTAAAAGCGAAATCAAATCTTTCCTTGTGAGTTTTTAAATTCCGTAAGATTTTTAATGGTCTAGATGGAGAATGAGTTGTTTAGATAACTCTGGGCCTAGGGAGATTTATTTCAATTCTTTTCCTGGGTTTAGGTCATGTTTTAAATTATAGTACTTTTTTTTTAAGTCAGGTCTATTAAAGTATAAATTATAAACCTTTTTTTATGGTCCTGGTTTTAATTACGGTGCTCTGTTGGCTGGACCTCTTTGAAAAGTTCTAGAGGTCGTTTGTAGTTATTTATTTCCTGGGAGAAATAAAGGATATATCAAGAAAGAAGTGGTTTTTTTCCCATGGTACTTATGGCAACCAACCTGGGCCAGATGAGCGTGGAAGTGAAGCCACCATCCACCGTGACTGCACGTGTGCTCTTAAAATTGATGAATTTCATAGTATGTAAATTACACTTTAAAATGTTATTAGAAGATAATTAAGACCTGCCTTTGAGTAGAAATCAAAGCCATTAGCATTTGTAGGCATATGATATTAGCAATCTCCGGGAAAACAATGGCAGGTAAGACAATGTGATTGTCATCAAAGAACTTGGAATCCATCGGTCACATTTAAAAGTATGGGCAAATCTCGGATTCTGTGGAACACTGGTTAAAGTAGAGACGCTCTCCTACAACGTAAAGCAGATAAGGAAACAATTTGTGGAAAGCTTCAAATTTACTTAATAGAGGTAGAAAGTTGGATTTATGAAGAAAGACAAAAAAATAGTTGGGAAATAAAGAGGCAAGAGGCTACACCATGAGGAATTTGGAGAACCTGCCAGCAGTTCCTGAGTCTACTGTTTTCTGTGGGAAGTTATGGGTCCTTCTTGCCTGGAGCTTTTCCAAAATGGTAGGCGGCCAGCTCTGTGCTTCCGTAATGCTGCACACCGGCTGACAGCCCAAGGAATGGACTTGCTTCTTTAAGGAGGTTCTTTTTCATGATCATAAAACTTACACCTGCTCGTTATAGGAAATTTGGAAATTCATTTCAGTATAAAGCAGAAAATGTAAATCAACCATAGCCACCACCCAGAGACAACTTAATATTCTGGTACAAAATCAATAGTGTTATTCTCTGGAATGCCCTCTGGGTTTGTGAAGGTGAGAAAGAATGCCCAATTTTTACATCCTTCTACTTGGTGCATTATTAGGATTGATTGGCCTCTGAGTATATTATTACTTCCATAATGGACCACCCCTTTGAAAGCCGGCTTATTATTCCCTCCAGGAAACGTTGCTCATTTAACCAGTCCCCTATTTTGAACTATTAGCTTATGAGAATGCTATTGATAATTTCTTTTTTTAATCAAACCTAACTTCCTTCAGATTTGTGTTCTGGAACCCCATGAATTACAGCCACTTGAGAGTTCTTCAGGAGAAAACTTCCTTCTCTTCTTTAAAGGTGCTGGTCTGAGGTTGGCGATCAACACGTGGGACAGAACCTTTCCATTGGCCAGGGGTGTGATTATAAGGCCATCATTGAGCATGAGATCCTCCATGCTTTGGGATTTTACCATGAGCAGTCAAGAACTGACCGAGATGACTATGTGAACATCTGGTGGGATGAAATTCTTCCAGGTGTGTAGAAACCCAAGGTACTCGGGTGGGATTTGCTATTATCTTTATCACTTGCTGGGACCAACCCTGGCATGTCTGGGCCACATCTGTGTGTGGATAGAAGCTTCAGCTGGGACTACCGAATAGGAAAAGGGTACAATTTGTTGGCCTTTCCTGTGGGCTCTGCTCATCTGAGCATAACAGACCCCAGATAAGGGCCTTAGGGAACGGTACATGTTGGCTAACTCAGTATTAACTGAAAGTTAATCAGAAGCTTTGCTTTGTTTCAGTGTGTTTGTTGAAAATCTATCTAAAAAGCTATCTATTTTCCATCTGCCTTCGGCTCAGGGCGTGATCCCGGCGTTACGGGATCGAGCCCCACATCAGGTTCCTCTGCTATGAGCCTGCTTCTTCTTCTCCCACTCCCCTGCTTGTGTTCCCTCTCTCGCTGGCTGTCTCTATCTCTGTCAAATAAATAAAAAGCTATCTATTTTCCTGCCGTAGTCACCTGACATTCTCTGAGGATGTCATAGTCATTTTTCTGGGTGTGAGATCACATGTAGGACTAGGACTCTGCATGAAGCTTAGTTGAGCGTACGATGATCCTAATATGGACACAAGAACCTTTGTGGTGCTTTACCAAATCAGTGATGGGTGTTTAAAAACAAACTAAAACCACAACAAAAATGAATTCTTTCATCTGAAATTGTTGCCCCAATTGTGTTAATTCTGGTTGATAGTCTGAGTTCTAGTTAATTGAAATTTACTGGCCTTTCTTCCTCCTGTCTTCCTCCTTCCTCCTTTCCAAGTACCTCTCTCCTTCTGCCTCCAGCCACGTTATGCAAAGGATAACGTGGTCTTATTTTACTTATTGTTATGCAGGTGTGTTATTCTAACAATTTCTTATGTTCTTTAGTTTCTTTAGACTTCCTTGGACACCACCTTTCCTAATTGTTGGAGACAACTAAGTAGAGTGCTTTGAGTATACTAAAACACTTCTTTTTGAAAGATTTTATTTATTTGAAAGAGAGAGAGAGAGAGCACAAGCAGGGGGAGGGGCAGAGGGAGAAGCAAGTTCCCCACTGAGCAGGGAGCCCAACGCCTTGGGAGACCAACCCTGAGACCATGACCTGAGCTGAAGGCAGACGCTTAACTGACTGAGCCACCCAGGCGCCCCCATCCTTTTATTTATTTATTTTTAAAGATTTTATTATTTGAGAGAGAGAGAGTAAAACACTTTTATTGAACAGTTTCCTAATGTGCTAGAAAAAAAGTCAATACTGCATTTCTGAGAACACCTAGTTTTTAATTAGGAATTAGTTCAGGAAGTAGAAAATCATTCTTTTTGGCAGCAAGAGATTAATAAAACCTTAATATATTAAAATGCCTTATCTATTGCTATATGTGGCTTTCACAAAGTAAATAATTGCCTTGTAATTATCTGTTCTATTTAGATGCCAATTTCATATATGCCTTCAAACATGGCAGAGCATCTATAATAATTTCACTTTTAGGGACTTGTAAGATCTTGTCATACTTTAAAATTAAATACAAGTCTCCAAAGGACTTCTGCCAGAATTAGCTCATTTTGAAGTAAGGTGAATCAATGGTTCTCCCATGAGGTAGGGTTAGGGATGGGTGATCCTATCAAAATTACCTAAGGGGTTTCTCGATCTGGATCCCTCCCACTACCTCATATTCTGTCTATGAATGTGAGATAGTGGGAAAGGAAGAAAACTGTGTAGTTTGTAAAAACCTAATATGACCAGGATTGTATCCCCACACACACTTCCACCCAACCTACCACCCAACCGCTGAACTAGAGGTCAAGTAATATTCTTCTTTGCCTCCCAGTCCAATCTAGTAAAGTACTAGCGAGTATTCACCCAGATATGAAATAGCAGATTAAATTTAATGTGTTTGTCTCCTGGATATAATTGTGTTATAACTGGGTCCATGTAGAAGGGGAAGGATAGTGGGGTCATTGGTCAAAGGACCTAATCTCCACTTGAATGACTCAGGGCACCATTAGACTTTGTCTGTATTCGCCTAGAGACTTGGATTTCTTACCTTCCTGGACATAAACTAGGTTCTGCTGAGCATTAAATAAGGATGTAGAGAATCTTCACATTTTTAAGTCTTGAAGAACACAATGATTAAGTGCTTTTAAAATGATTTTCAGCCAAATGACGTTCCCTTTCTCAGAGGGAGCCAACCCATTTGCCCAGGTAATTTTCAGACTTGCTTAGTTCTTGGTTGAGCCTGAGTTATTCCACACACGTTGCTTATCTCCTACTGTATTTCTCATCAGGTATAATTTCATGTATCTAAATTGCCTGTTATCTCGGGAGAACTGTTCTCAAATGAGATGTCCAGTCAATAAGAGGGTAAGCCAGGGCGGGATTATTGCTCAGGGTAATTTCCAACTTTTATTGCATCTTGTCTTCAGTTGATGACAACCTTACCCTTCCACCTGGGATGATACAGCACTGACAACCTCGTTCTCTCCGCAAATACATCTCCATCTCTTAAGCGAGAATTGTGTTTTCTGGATCTGTTCTCTTCGACCAAGGAAAGACCTCAATTTCTGGGGTCTAGCAGGAGTCTGCAGACAGCAGCCTGTGGGCCATACTCACTTGCTTTTGTAAATAGAGTTTCGTGGGAACACAGCCATGCCCGTTTATTTACATATTTTCTATGGCTGCTTTTGTGCTACGGCGACAGAGTGGAGTAGTGGGACAGAGACCACACGACTTGCAAAGTCAAAAATATTTTCTATCTGACTCCTTACACAAAAGATTTGCCAACTGGCCTCTGGTTTACAATATCACTTCCTCTTCAAGGCTCTCAGCTTCGAGAGTTCCCTGAAGGCAGGACCTTGCCTGTCCTATTCTCTGCCTGGAGCCACCACCACCGAGCACAGCTCCCAGTAGGTAGACAGTAGGCACAGCAAAAATGTGTTGCATAAAATTTTTTAAAATTTGTATTTGGTAAAGCCTACTGATAAAAATATTTGAATAATAAAGAATAAAATGACCTATTCTAACCTGATGATTTTAGTGAAAGTTAGGGAAAACCTATGCAGTGAATTTGAATGTGTTGTTCTTAAGATTTCACCAGGAGTCACCAGGAGAGCCCAGACCAAGCCCCCAGTCCTCGCACTGGCTGGATATTCTTTATAGATCTATCCCTTAGGGAAGGACAACCTAGGACCAAATGCTCTAGAAGGAGTTACTTCTCTCTTCCTTGTTTGGGTCACTTATTACAGTCCTGCACCACCTTTGAAAATGCTTTGATCCCTTTCAGGTTCAGTCTCCAGAAAATCCCATGATTTGGGAAGATGAAACACTGGTATTCTCATTTTATAGTCGAAGTTTTGATCAACGGAGTTCGTTGGCTTTTCCAAAAGCATTTAGAGACTCCCTCCAGCACCTGCTGGCCCACGTTATGAGGCTCATCTTCAACCCTAAATGCACCTGCGTTGGTGTCTCTGCAAGGTGGTGACATGTTCTTCCCTCTAATTGTTAAAAACAACTGGACGGGAAGCTAGAAAAGGAGAAGAAGATGAAGATGGGAAGCCATGATGGGGGAGTCATGAGCATTCTCATTCAGTTTTCCTGTCACAGCCTAAGAAGGAAATAAAAAATCTGTGAACTTCTTATTATTGCAACTGGAACAGTAAATTTCTGATGGCTAATGGATTAAAAGAATATCTGCTTGGTTTCTCATTTCAGCATTCCACATTGCGGCATATATTATCTTGTGCTAATCTCATAAAAATATTTTCCTTTTCTATTTTGAAAGGAAAGTTGATTTTCTTCTTCCTATTTTAATTTTCTCTTCATGAGGCTATTTCTGGAAAAAGATGTGAGCCTTGATTGACAGGATGTCCCTTTCCTCACAGCTGCTTACCTTTCCTTATGCCCCTGGGATTTCCTTTTCCTAACCCATGAAAGAGCTGGCTGGTGGATGAGGTACTCGCCTATTAACAGGACGTATTGATCCTATTTTCCTGAATTCAAAAATTCCTTCCCTGCCATTTGGAATACCTACCTCCACTTTGATATTTTATCTTCTCCTTAAACCCTTATACATACACACACATTTGTTTGTTTATTCATTTATTTGTAAAATGAATCTTTGATTGAAATATATACATATATTTAATAATTTGTATGTAAAATTTATCTTTTAATTACAGGATGTCTTTTTATATTTATTTTTAAGTGTATTTTTAATTTTTATAAGTGTATATAGTATTATATAATTTATTAACATCATTATATTGTTACTATTAATTAATAATATGTGTTAATTTTATGTACATCATGCTAATTATAAAACATGCTCAATATGTATATATATTTAAAAAAACCATTCATCCTTTTTATTTTTTATTTATTTTTTTGTCACTGGGTCTCTGCTTAACTATCTAGGCAAAGGAGGCAGGACAGACAAAATAATATAACTGAACGAACCTGTGGATTCTCTCTCTGATAGGTTACGAGCACAACTTTAACACCTATGATGACACCTTCATCACAGACCTCAACACGCCCTATGACTATGAGTCTTTGATGCACTATGAGCCTTTCTCATTTAATAAGAATGACAGTGCTCCTACCATCACGGCCAAGATCCCGGAGTTTAACACCATCATCGGGCAGCGTCTGGATTTCAGTGCCACTGATCTGGAGAGGCTGAACCGAATGTACAACTGCAGTGAGTACCGCTGGGTCTGAGAAATAAGTAAACAAACCTTAACAGAGTTTCCCCCAGCCTTTCAGTTTCCTGTACATTTCCCTTCACTATTCCTTCCGGTTCTAGTTAAGGAAACTGGACAAACTGCATAACCTTAGTTTATCTCTAGAGTAGAAAAAAGTGTAACACCCACCTCGTTACAGGATGGTTATGAAAATTAACTATGTGGTTGTGTTTTAGCAAGTAAAAGTATCGGACAGATGATGTAAGAGCTGTAATTGTCCAACTTCTTCAGCTTCAGGCTGGGAGATGGGCTTGAAAGTATCTTTTATTCTGCAATGTTCTTTACCCAGGTTAGTTGTTCTAGGGTCATCTAGTGCTCCGAGATGGGATGTTTTCTTTTTTTTTTTTTTTTTAAAGATTTTTTATTTATTTGACAGAGATAGAGACAGCCAACGAGAGAGGGAACACAAGCAGGGGGAGTGGGAGAGGAAGCAGGCTCATAGCGGAGGAGCCTGATGTGGGGCTTGATCCCACAACGCTGGGATCACGCCCTGAGCCAAAGGCAGACGCTTAACCGCTGTGCCACCCAGGCGCCCCAAGAGATGGGATGTTTTCTAAAATGACCCTATTAGTCTTCAGGGACAACACTTCGGAATTCCGTTCAATATGTACGTACAGAAGACCCACTAACTACAAAGATCTACTAGGTACCGCCTTCTTGGTCTAAAGGAGTCCTTGGCTGACATTTACAGCAAAGCATGACGACAGGCCTTCTTCTCATTTGACTCTGTGAGGTGGGTAGGGCCACATCAGTGCTGGCTGTTATAAGGTGTAACAGGTGACGACAGGATTTGCATTTGACAAAAATCAAGAACACGTGCTGTATCTAAACAATGAGGTCTTTTTAGCTTAGGACATTGGGTACGTGAAATAAGATGACTTAAATTTTTAACCAGGGGACAAAAATATCATTTGCAGCCACAACTCACACGCTTTTGGACCACTGTGCCTTTGAGAAGACAAACATCTGTGGGATGATTCAGGGTACCAGAGATGATGCCGACTGGGTCCATGAGGACAGCACTCAGTCTGGACAAGTGGATCACACCCTGGTGGGACAATGCACGGGTGAGTGAAAGCAGAAAGTCACCACACTGAGCTGGTTCACCGGGTCCAATGAGGAAATGGCAGCCTGCAGGTTTTGCCTCAGTTGCAATGTTAGTTATCAAACTTGGAAATCCGCACAGGGACAAAGAACATTTCTCATATCTTAATTATTAACTCTATAAAAAGTATGCAGGTTCCGGGTATGCCAAAGAAAGATGCATTTAAGGGATGACAAAACTAATACAGACATATGGTTGATAAGACATGATTTTGTAAATAAAGGTCACGACACTAGAGCAGTGCCCTCCAATAGAACTATAATGCAAGCCACATACATAATGTGAAATTTTCTAGGAGCCACATAAAAAAGAAACAAGAGACATTCTTTTTAACGATGGTTTTATTTAACCTGATATAATCAAAATATTAGCATTTGACATGTAATCGATAGTAAAGTTATTAATGAGCTACTCCATACGTTTTGCACTGGGTATTTGAAATCTAGTATGTAGTTTACCCTTATGACACATCTCAGTTTGGACTGGCCACCATTCAAGTGCTCAGTAGCCACGTACGCTGGGCGCCATATTGAACGGCATGGCCTCAGATAGTTCTTACGCGCGGTTTGCATACCGAAAAAGCCATACGATCAGACCGACGTGGAGTGGAAAACTGGCTCCACCACTTGCTAATTCTAACCACAGAGAGTTGTTTTTGTTGGTGTCATTTTTGAAGTCTTTGCGTTCATAAGCCTCTCTGAGCGTTCCAGGATATTGTATACTTACCAGTGAGGATGGAAGGAGCTAATGCATAGAGGGCTTCCCACTACAGACCAGAAGCTTCCCCCCCCCCATTTTTCCCCCATCTTCCCTTTCTGTTCAGAGGTTCCACTTATTTTTTTATTTCTGTTTTAGCATCCTTTTATGTTGTGCCCTTCTCAGAAATAATCTTGGCCCTATAGATTATAATCAGTTTCTAAAGACTAGACTGTTACAAAGTCCCTCAGTCCCTGCCTATGGGAGTTGGTTGGATTTCCCTCACAGAAGGGACCCAGCTTGTCACCCAGATTCCAGGCCACTGGGGTCAGAGGTGACAAATAATTGCAGCTCTTCTCCGACCTTGGCCAAGGGTGAAAGTCTCTGTCACCCATTGTATTATCAAACACATAATCTCAAGCATGCAAAGAGTGATCTAAGTCCCAAGTTCCCTCTGAATTTCTGTCATAGTATCTCATCCAATCTCTCCTCTGGGCTTGCTGGGCTACTATCCCATTTCCAGCTGAACAGAAGAGTGACGTCACATGAGGGAAACATGTTAGAACAGCGTTCCAGCACCTTAATAGGAAAGGAAAGGACCACACCCCAGAAGAAATATCTAGAAAAGTTTTGCCAGGTTAACTTGAGCAGCCATTGTGCTTCTTCCACAGGAGTCAGTTAATGGTGGTGCGTTCCCTCCTCTAGAGGGCACCAGTGGTGTTAGGTAGTTGTGTAGACTCAATGAGCTCAAAGGATCCCTTGGGATAGAAGCCACCTCCCATTTGAAACCAGGAGAGATGAATGGATGCCTTCGATATAGTGGCAGCACCTGGGCAAGAATTCAGGTCTCTGGACTCCCAAGCCTGGGTTATTAGACTTCCCTTTCCTACCCCTGAGCACACGGGGGTGGAATTCCTCAGCAAGGACCATCTGGAGAACTTCTTAGCCCTGTGAGCTCTTGTTTTATTGAACCCAAGCACTCAGTAATTCACAATGCCGAGAGCTCAGGCTAGTAAGTTCAAGTACTGAGAATAACATGCAAGAACATATAACTTTTCCTGATATAATATTAAAGCCATTAGATATTTTTAAGGCTTTGTGGAATGCCTATTCAAACACTGATGCTTGCTGCCATCGTGGGAGGTAAACGCCCCGCATATGACGCAGGATGAAGCGGAGAGCCATATTGCCAACGTGCCTAGAACCACACTGGATGCTCCCTTCGTCTTTACTTTGTGAGCTATTTTGAGTGGATACTTTGGTAAGAAGCTGAGCTCTGGAGTACAGTTTAAAGGACTTCTTTACATGCGAGAATTATTCTTTGTGCTTCACTGTGATGTGCCGATTTTCCAAATGACATATTCCTTTAGCTGCCTGCTAATTTGGGGGGAGAGAGTTCCGAGATATAGGAGTTGAGCAAACCTCAGCTTGGTTACAAACCTAGACACTTTTCACCCTCCTTTTCAGTGTCTTTTTATTTTTTTTATTTTTTATTTTTTTAAAGATTTTATTTATTTATTTGACAGAGAGAGAGACAGCCAGCGAGAGAGGGAACACAAGCAGGGGGAGTGGGAGAGGAAGAAGCAGGCTCATAGCGGAGGAGCCTGATGTGGGGCTCGATCCCATAACGCCGGGATCACGCCCTGAGCCGAAGGCAGCCGCTCAACCGCTGTGCCACCCAGGCGCCCCTTCAGTGTCTTTTTAAAGCTTTCTTTACATTCAGGAGAAATCCTCAACTAGTTCCTTAATATGCCTTGAATGGCCCTTCTTATGACACAGTAAAGATGACTCTTGGGTACTGATAATACACCCAGTTATAGGCTAGAAACAGGTGAGACCAAACCTTTATCATTGTGCAAATTTAAATTCCAATTCCTAAATGCTGGAATCCCGTAGTCTGCTTTACAACCAGGGGATCAGCTTTTTCCTTAGAATGGATCTCTAAACAAGAAAGCCAATGAGAAAAATAGTATTCATCTCAAAGACACTAAATTCCAACAAACGTTGCTTGAAGCCTGTGTGTCCTCACATCAGAGGAATACGTCTCACGAGCTTGGGGACAGAGGCCGCGGAGAGCTGGGGCTTTCGCCAAGGAGTCTGTCCATGGAGGCAGAAAGAAGACACACCACCCTCTTTTCATTTTCCCCGGGAGAGTTCTGGCTTTTGTTGCCCGGGTAATGGCTGCTGCTCACTGCTTCACTTGGCGGGAGCACAGGGCTCCCTGCGTGTGGGCCGCTGGAGACGGGTCATTGGGCTGCTCTCCCCGCAGGTGCCGGCTACTTCATGCACTTCAGCACCAGCTCGGGGGTGGCAGAGGAGGCAGCCCTGCTGGAGTCTCGGATTCTCTACCCAAAGAGGAAGCAGCAGTGCCTGCAGTTTTTCTATAAAATGACAGGAAGTCCTTCAGATCGACTCGTCATCTGGGTCAAGAGGGATGACAGCACGGGCAACGTTCGCAAGCTGGTCAAGCTGCAGACCTTCCAAGGTACCTGGAGACACTCGTGCAGGAGCTGATTTGGCTTACATCTGGGATCCCGCTCCTTCTTCTCCTTCCCCCCCCCTTTTTTTTGTTCCCTTCCTCTCCTCTCTTTGTTCCTTTTTCTCTTCTTCCTCCTCTTTTTCCTCTTCTTCCTCCCTTTTCCTCCACCCCACTCCTCCTCCTGTAAGAGCCCAGCATAACATCTGGTACATTTTAAGCCCTCCATGAATATTTGAAGCCCTCAGAAGTCAGAAACCACATCGAGAATTTAGGTGAGGCTGAAATATACTTTCATAAGAGGCCAATCAGAGCATAGAAATCCGAATTTCACTATAGCTCTGGAGACAGCCAGGGCAGAGAAAATGAGTGATCTGGGGTAGAGCTGGAAATAAAGGGAAGCGGGAGCTGACGCTGCTAGGGAGAATAGTTCAGTAGTTGACAGGTGCTTCTGCACCTGTTTCAAAAAACTGAATGAATACCGTGTTTAATACACTGAACTAACGTGAAGCCTGCTTGTGAAGTTGGAGGGAAATAGGACGTGTGCATGTATTAACTTCATTATCGGCATTTCCATATTCCTAAAGATAATTTTATGTGTTTCTATAAAGGGTCAGCACGAAAACCTTAAAATACGAAGGGAGGTAGCGGGATTTGAGGGTAATCTGGGTGTAAATGGAGATCCAGGTTTATAAAGCTAAGTTTTTACCATCTTTTGTGGTGGTGGTGGTTCATTCACAACCAAAAAAGGAAAGACAACATTCCTTTTTCTATTCAACAAAGAATTTCCCAGTTAAAATGAGTCTCGATAGAGGAAGAATCATAAGAGTACTTCTAGAAGAAGCTGCTGTTCTGGAAGTGTGGAAACTTCCTTAGAGCTGGCCCCTTAGAACAGGGGCCTGAATCACCTCTACCCACGCCCTCTGCGGGCGACCTGGGAATGCTACAGATAATGGTTTCGGGGGGTTCACTTTTCCGGCTGAAATATACAGAGCATCTTTATCAAATGGAGGGATGACAGCTAGGTGCTCCCAAAGAGTTGGGAATTCGCTATGTTACCACGGATCGTACACATTTAATGAGAAAACGAATTAGAGTCTCCGTAATATTGATGGGCTCTATTACGGCTCACTTCTATATAAAGCTGAAAATGTCATCCTCGTAAGCATAGAATCAACCAAACCACCTGCTCAAACTTAACTTACTTCCTTACGCTGCTGTGCTTTGAGCTCCATGGAATTCAAAGTGTGTCTCTGTTCACAATTTCCTGGAAGTGCAAAAAGAATGGATTTTTAAAGTAGCTCATTCTGATACTGACTTGTCATTGAAACTTTTCTAAAATATTAGTTGAATATCATTTAATGGTTGCGTGGTATTCAACTTAAGAGAGTTAGAACTTTTTTTAAATTTTAAATACATGAAATTTTACTTATTTATTTATATTTTTCCAGGTTTTTATTTTATTTATTTATTTTTTAGTTTCAATTTCGTAGTTACCATGCAGTGCAATATTGGTTTCTGGAGTAGAATTCAGTGATTCTTCACTGATACACAACACCCAGTGCTCATCACAACAAGGGTCCTCCTTAGTGCCCATCACCCATCTGGCCCATCCCCCGCCCACCTCCCTCTGTCAACCGTCAGTTTGTTCTCTATTATTAAGAGTTGTTTATGGCTCGTTTTGCATACCTCTTCACTTTGGCAAGATGTCTCTTTTAACCAAAATACTTACCTACCAAATATGTCTTCCTCTCTCCGTATATATACATATGGATATGTAAATATAGATAGATAAACAAAATCTATGCAATCTTAACTGCAAAATACTTGCACACAGATCTGTGTATGTCCACGCACGTTTCTGCTTCTACTGAAGCTAGGATCCCCTTGGAGATGACAAATCAGAACAAACAAGGATGAGATTGGTGTCTCCAACAATCTTAGGACTATTTATTGTCTGCCTGGTTCAGCAGCTCTGTGGAAGCAAGGAAAGGAGACATTCTTAAAGACTTCGCAGAGGAGTCTCTGCCTACGTGGTAATGGACCCTCGGGTCTTCCTTCCAGCACCACGTTCCCACGTTGCAATCTCAAGGTGACAATCCGTATGAAGACGGTTTCACCCTGTTAAGTAAATAGCAAAAATCGTGTACGTCTGTCCCTGTTCCAGACATCCTGACACCCATGACATCTCAGATCCTTGTGTCCCCCACACGACTGCTTTCCCGTCCCCAGGAGATGGCACTTACATCAGTTCATAGGTTACAGACGTGGTCGGTGGACCTTCCCCGCCCCTCTCCTCTGAGTGCAGGTAACCTAACAACACAGGCCATAACCGACTCCGCTCCAGAAAACAGAACATTGCTAGACCTGTCCCTCGAAGTCGTCCTTAGAGAGAATGACTGAGAACAAAGGGAGATAAAGGTACTCTTCAGTCTTGGGAGAGCAGAGCTCTGTATATAGATTTCTGATTATAACATACAGAAAGAGGAAAAATACTTCCAAAGTCCTCTGGCCAATTGCATTTCAGACTAAACTTCCATGACATTCATCTGTTTGAATTCATTTTAGCCAACATGATCCCCACTTGGGAGGTAGCATTTTTCTTTTCCTTTCTGAGCTCAGTGCTAAGGCACGCCCTGTCAGAATATCAAAGTAGGGGCACATCTTTAGCGAATTATGCATTTCTCTGGCCTGGAGGTTTCCTCTCCTTAGACCCTCAAGCTCGTTTCTGGTTTCTTATGCTGTGCAGCACAGGACCCCATGTTCGAGGACAGCCTTCTCAACTTCTTACTTCAGCTCTTTGTTCAAAATTCTCATTTCCAGCTCAGTCTCAGGAAAAAAGCAAGGAGACCTAATTTTCACTAGAATGTGAATATCTGTCTGGATAGTGGTAACTCTTTGTGTATTATTTGTTTTTTAAAAAAAGGATGGATCCCCTACTTGGTGGGATTTCAAATAATATGAAGAGAAAAAATTGAGTGTTGGTAGGTGAGTCAGTCTCGTGTAGGGGAAGATCCAGCGTAGCCTCTATGAGAACATTTACTGCGGAACAGACCATATCTCTCTCCGGCACCAAGTCATAGGTTGGACCATATAAAATTGCCATGATTTGACTCTGAGCTTACAAAATGACTATTTTTATGGTTCAGCCTATGACTTGGGTATTCGGCACAAACATTAGGGGATGGGGTGCATTTATACCATGAAACCCAGGGGGAAACACGGGACCTACAGAATTGAATAATAATGGAAAACAAATTCTGATTAAGATTTGAATATGAATAGAAATAAACCATAAGGTACCTTTTTATAGCTATTTTCCCTCAGAAGGTATGTGACTTTGGAAAAGTTCCTTACCAGTTTATAACAGTACCTATCTCAGAGGGATATTGTGAGGATTAAATTAAATTAAATTAAATTAAATTAAATTAAATTAGATAATTCATGTAAAGCACTCGGCATGTGGGGCACCTGGGTGGCTCAGTCAGTTAAGCGTCTGACTCTTTTTTTTTTTTTTTTTAAAGATTTTATTTATTTGACAGAGATAGAGACAGCCAGTGAGAGAGGGAACACAAGCAGGGGGAGTGGGAGAGGAAGAAGCAGGCTCATAGCAGAGGAGCCTGATGTGGGGCTCGATCCCAGAACCCCGAGATCACGCCCTGAGCCGAAGGCAGACGCTTAACGACTGAGCCACCCAGGCGCCCCAAGCGTCTGACTCTTGATTTCAGCTCAGGGCATGATCTCAGGGTCTTACTCAGCACAAAGCGTGCTTGTCTCCCTCCCTCTGCTCCTCCCCCTGCTCTCTATCTCTCTCTGTCTCTTTCTCTCAAATAAATAAATAAATAAATAAATAAATAAATAAATACAATCTTTAAAGCCCTTGGCATGCTACTAGGTTCATAGGACTTGCCTAATAAACGTTGGCCACAGTTGTCACCAACATTCTTCTCTGTGTTCAGGAGATTCGGACCAAAATTGGAAAATTGCCCATGTGACGCTCAGAGAAGAAAAGAAGTTTCGCTACCTATTCCAGGGCACAAAAGGTGACCCCCAGAACTCGAATGGGGGAATTTACCTGGATGATATCACTCTGACGGAAACCCCATGCCCTGCAGGCGTTTGGACCATACGGAATTTCTCTCAGGTCCTTCAGAACACAGTTCCAGGGGAGAAGCTCCAGAGCCCTAGATTCTACAATTCAGAGGGATACGGTTTTGGGTTGTCCTTATACCCTAACGGCAGATTCAGCTACAGTAACTCTGGCTACCTAGGACTTACTTTTCACCTGTGCAGTGGGGAGAATGATGCTATCCTGGAGTGGCCAGTGGAAAACAGACAGGCGATCATGACCATCCTCGACCAGGAACCTGACGCCAGGAATAGAATGTCCTCGAGCATGGTGTTCACTACCTCGAAGTCCCACACCTCTTTGGGTAGGTGCCCTATTCTCTGCCCCTCAACTCGAAAGGGCCAGGGGATGTGATTCCCATCTGTATACAAGAGATTAACGTTCCTCTCACATTTCCTCCTTGGGCATATCAGCAACAGAGTCATGTTGGAATATTAAGTCACATTTTTCAGTGTCCTCGTATCTCCCTTCTCTTTTCCGAATTCACTGATCCAGCATTTTTTTAAGGGCTTGCACTGTGCCAAACTCAGTGCCAGGTACCTAGACTGTAAGCCAAGCAGTTCCTACTTCATTGAATGCAGTCTAAATGAGAAGACAGATATCGCTTGTCATTTATCAAATACTCAGGATTTGCGAGCCTCTGTGCAGAATTAATGCACTGACTCCTAAGATATCAGTGACCATCGGTATGTTAATGAAATAAACTCGCATCAAAAAGCAATGGGCACACTTTTTTATTTTTCACGTGAAAAGCCTTAAGTCTTAAAAGGAAGAGGCTCTCCCTGTCCCTCCATCTTCACTGAGGAAGTGACTCAATAATGGACAATTTGACTGTTCAGCGCTCTGGTTCCTGCCCCTCCCCCTTCCCAATTCCGAGTTTTAGTTCTCCTGGAAAGTGTAAATAATCTGATTTTTTTCCCACATATTTTTTTTCTTACAAAGTTCTATCTGCTCATTAAAAATCTTTTGGAGAGTGAAGTATAAAGAGGTAATGTGATGTTCTGTTACCTATAACTTTGCAGCCATAAATGACTCCGTCATCTGGGACAGGCCATCCGTTGTGGGAACCTACGATAAGGACTGTGATTGTTTCAGAAGCATCGACTGGGGCTGGAGTAGTGTCATCTCCCACCAAATGCTAAAAAGGAGGAGCTTCCTTAAAAATGACGACCTTATACTTTTCGTGGACTTTGAAGGTACTTTCGCGGATCTTGCTGAATAACTCATCCTCTGCTCTGGGGTTTCTACTGATTTCGCACTAAGTTTTGAGTAGCTCATGGAGGATGGGGATTTTTTTTTTTTCTTTCTTTTTGAGGACCAGTTTCAAAAAAAAAAAAAGGTGTGCTCTAGGAGAGCCGTTGTTCAAGGACTCACATCTTTAGTTTAACTGTCCTTGGGAGCAACTAAAACTCTGGTGTGATCTTTTTTGATTACTTATCAAATAGGACAGTTTGCCGACTTCAGTTTAGTTTTGATCAGTCTATCCATGCTAGCTTCGTGCTTCTTTTTTTCAAGTTAAATAAATAAAAATGTGATTGGATCACTTTGAAAATAAAACAGCTAGCATGAGAATCAGCTGGATTCAAACCACCTTTCCATGTCGCTAGAGGTGGCGTCGGGGAGGGAAGGAGGTGGCCCAGGGAACTTTCTCCAGAAGGGGAGGTTAATTGTAGCCAGAAAGTTAACTTCTTCACCGCCCTTTGTCTATTTCCTCAAGATATCACCTACCTTAACCAGACTGAAATTCCAACTCGAGACACAAGGCTGATCCCCCAAGGCCTCATTCTCCAGGACCAGGAGCAGCAGGCCTCAGAAGAAGGTTCGGGAAAGGTCTTGTTAGAGAAGGCGCTCCCCAGCAGCCTGGACCAGGGGCAGCCCGGCCGACAGAAGCGGTCAGTGGAGAACACAGGCCCTCTGGAAGACCACAACTGGCCACAGTACTTCCGAGATCCGTGTGACCCGAACCCTTGCCAAAACGAAGGCATCTGTGTGAACGTGAAGGGGATGGCGAGCTGCAGGTAGGCTCTGTGGCCCGGGGGAGGCGGGTGGTGGGTCAGCAGAGGAGAGCCAAACATTTGCTTAACCTGGTAAAAGACACTGCCTTCAGGTAAGGGCGATGACGGCATCAGAGGGTCACCTGGACGTGGCTGTCCTTGACTCCACAAAGCTGTGCTCTGATTCAAGGCTTATGCTATCAGGGCAAAGGCGGGGTCCTGCCAGGGCAGAGGGGTCCCAAATCTCCCAGCTCTTGGCTTTCATCCCTCACCCACCTCTGGGATGTGGTCAACAATATCTTGAATGTTGTTGGGATTTTGAACTCCACTGCAGCGCTCACAAATAATCCAGACGTTTTCAATAACAGTAATATCTGATTTTTGTGACTATTGGCATTGTGTCAAGTGCTCTCCTGAGCAGTACACATGCATGATCTAAATGATTCCTCATGGCCGTCCTGTGACATAAGGACCCTCTTCCTCCCCATTTGGTGCATAAGGAAGTTGAAGCTTAGAGAGGCTAAATAATTTGTCTAACATTTCCCAGATGGCAAATACCAGAGCTGAGACTTGCATCAGGTCTGTCTGTCTGCACAGTTTGCTAGATTTAATATTTCTTTTTAGAATGTTTGTTGTTTGCATAAAATATTTCATGAAAGCATATACGTGATGACGGAAGCATCAGTTTCAATTGGCAGAATAATGGCAGAGGGAGCAACTAGCCTGCTTGGCTCAAAAGAGCTACGTTTCTTCTGAGTCCTTTTCAATCACCACTTTGTTTCTTGATTTTTAAGCTTTTATGTTGAAATGATTTTAGATTTACAGGTGCACTTGCAAAAACACTGCAGAGCTTCTCGTTCCTGAATGTGAACATCTTAACACAACCGTAGCACAATTAGCAAAGCCAAGAAATGAACATTAATGCAACTAAATGCAATTCACAGTAACATTTGCTAAACTACAGACCGCATTCAGATCTCTGCAGTCTTTTCACCAATGTCCTTTTTTTGTTCCGGGATCCAATTCAGGGCCCCTCGTTATATTCAGTTTCACATCTCCTTGGCCTCCTTCACCCTGGACAACCTCTCAGTCTTTCCCCTCCTCTTTCACTACCTTGACACTTTCGAAGAGTCCTGGTCAGCTATTTTGTAAATTGTTCCTCCATTTGGGTGTGTCTAATGTTTTCTCATGGTTCTATTGAGATCATACATTTCTGGCAAGAAGAGCAAAGGTGAGGTACGCCCCTCTTCGTGTGTCATGTGAGGGGCATGTGATGCCTGAGGAGTTATGACTGGTGATTGTAACCTTGATCACCAGGCCACGGGGTATCCATTCCTCACTCTGCGATTGAGACATGTCTTGGGAGAAACCATGCAGGCATCCTGTTATTTCTCGAATCCTCACCCACTAATGTCATCGTCCATTGGTGGACCTGTTGCCACAATTGTCCTGAAATATTCCGGGGGTGATTTTCCATCTCCCCTACTCCCTCCATGTTCAGTAAGTGAAATTCTTCTGTAAAGAATAACGGTCCACTCCTCCCCATTCATTGATTCATGCAATTCTTTATTTATATGACGAAGGGCACATAACCGTTTACTTTCTTCTCTGGGCCGTAGTTCCATAATGCTAGTCTTGCCTTTGTTGCTCATGGCGTCCCGGCGTTGGCCTTTGGGAGCTCTTCCAGATTGGCTCCTGTGCCCTTTCAGCACCCATTCACTGTTTCGTGAACACAGTCTTCCTTTCTGGCATCACAGGATACTCCAGGCTTATCTTTTACTTTCCCCATCCCAGCCCAGGAATAAACCACTTTTCCAAAGAGCGCTGGTTCTTTTTATCAGAGAACGCCCTCTTTGTTTCTTGAGGGCTCCACAGCCGTGGGTCTTCACCTCTCAGCCGATGGGGCCTTGGATGCCAGATTTCCATATGTGCCCCAACTGGCCTCACCCTTAGAGTAAGGAAGGCCAGCGATTCCCATGTGTGTATCACCCCCTACTCAACCAAATCATTCCTCTTACATGAACCAGCAGCTTGCGGGATAAGCTCCTCTAAGGGCATGTTTGAGAATATCATTAAACTGTGTTTGGAGGGGACTAGGCCAGAGAAAAATGGAACGCACTTTTTATTATGCACTGATTTTTTCTAAAGATTTTATTTATTTATTTGACAGAAAAAGAGAGAGAGAACACATGCACAGCAGGGGGAGGGGCAGAGGGAGAGGGAGAAGCAGACTCCCCCACTGAGCAGGGAGCCTGATGTGGGGCTGGATCCCAGGACCCTGGGATCATGACCTGACCTGAAGGCAGTCGCTTAACTGACTGAGCCACCCAGGCACCCCTACTACACACTGATTTTTAAGAAGCCGATGTCTAGGCTAGAGATGAGGAAGGTAAAATAATTCTAGAATGAGTAAAAGGAGTCAGTGACGTCTGATTGTCATATTCAGCTCTGTGGTTAGACCTTGCGATGAGAATGTTGTTTGAAACAAAGACTAGAATTGCTACCCTAGAAGCGAAGAAACATCACCCTCCATGCCTTGGGTCTGAGATTAGTTGATGTCTCCACCAGATGACATTAAAACACAAACCAGCAAGCCCAAGGTGTGGCCTCTGTGCATCTGTGCACCAAACGCAGCTCATGATCTTGCAAATTTCAGGGCGGCCTGGGAGCCAGGTGGCACGATCCTCACACTACAACAACATTTTAATTGATACCGTCTAGAAGTTCCCGAGCTCCAGCTAATGCTCGTGGTCAGACTCCATCTGGAGAATTTCCCTTGTAACTTACAGTCTGAACCGGTGTGGGCCACACATTCTTTAAATGCCCCACACCTTCTTCCTGAGCCTCACATGTGATGGCCAAGGGCACCCGGTCTGGAGACAGGCTTCCAGGGATTAGACTTCAAGTGTGAAACACTAACTGGGTAACCATGAGCAGGTGATTTAACCTCTCTGCAAAATGAGGGTATGAGAATGGCCTGGTAATAACCACCCCCTCCTCGGGCTGTTCCAAGATTGAACTGACCCCTATAAAGCCCTTGGCACCAGGCCAGGCACGCGGGGCCACTGAGTCCGTGTCCCCGCCGCTGTGGCTGTCGGCGCTTGTCGCTGCAAAGCACTCGAGGCTTGGGTGCCTCCCGCACTCCCCCTGTGTCCTGTCCCCCCAGGTGTGTCTCCAGTCATGCCTTCTTCTACACCGGGGAGCGCTGCCAGGCCATGCAGGTGCACGGCGGCATCCTGGGCCTGCTGATCGGAGGCACGGCTGGCGCGATCTTCTTGACCTTCACCGTCATCTCCATCCTTTCTCAGAAGCCAAGGCCGTGACCTGCCTGCTGACATCAGCCAGATCACAGAAGCACCTTCTCTACTCAGACCTCCCTTTCTGGCCTCAGCGCGGTTTGGGGCAGTTTTTATCAGCCTTGCTTTGAACAGGCCTCCAAAGACCACAGCCTCCAGCCTCCTGTGTGACCATTCTGGTTTTTCTGCATTCCTCCCGGCCCCAACCCATCCCCACGTGGTTCTGTTACCCTGCTCTGTGCTCCGAATGTAGCTCGTGTGTCTTGTGACAGCACTCACCACGCTTCATTGTCAGTCCCTTGTTTAATCGACCGTCTTTGCCATCGACCGTAAGCTCCACGTGGGCAGGCCCGCATTCGCCATGTTCACACTGATGCCTGGAAGCGTGCCTGGCCGGCCCATCGTGGGAGCTCGACAAACGTGAACGAATGAGCCGATAATGAATGCAGAACTAAGTTATAGAAACTCTCGTTTCTACTGCAAATAAAATATATGGGATGAAACCTGCATGTCATTTATATTAAAATCAGATACTTATTTTTCATCAGACACAATAGTACTCTTTAACGGCGTACGTGAGAGGACAGATTCCTCCTTGCAGCGGGCTTCACGGCACTTGCTTTCCTTCTCCTCTGATTCTAAAAATAGGTCTTTATAAATTCAATAAATATTTAGTCGGTACCTTCTGTGTGTCCAGTATTGTGAGTAAGTGTGTGTGTGTGTGTGTGTGTGTGTGTGTGGAGAGGAAGAGTTGTCCAAAGCTCTTCCTCAGATCTTTTTAAGTCTAAAACATATTTTATATACTACTCATGTATAAAATTATTATATTAACAAACTGACAGGAGCTAGTAGAAGAAAGTTTTAAAGAAGTAGTTTTAGACATACTTTCTTCCCACAGTTCCTAAGGAGATAAAACTATTTGGGGCAAGAAAGTTCCAAGAGAGATCAAGTCAAAGGAAACCTGGGATTCCCCTCCCCAGTCGGTACAGTCTCCACAACGTGCTGGCTCTGGATGTTGAATAAAAGAAAATGTTTCAAGCTGCCTGAGTGGCCCCAGCTTTAAGGGGGTCAGCTTCCTGAGTCCACACTTTATGGCCATTCTAGAAACAACCATGATGGGTTAAGAAGAATCCGTTGCATATGAAGGTATGAGGAGAGCTTGTAGCAGGTGCAAACAGCACCCCGTGGGGACTGACTTTCCAGCCTGAGGCACATCGGAACCGCCTGGAGGGCTGGTTTGAGGGCACCAGTGCCAACATTTCTGATTCAGTAAGTCTGAGGTGGGGTCTAAGGATCTGCACTTCAAGCAAGTTCCCTGGATAGCGCTCAGAACTGCTGCTCTGATGGAAAACGGGTCTGGAAGTCACGTACGCCAGTCAGGCACATCTAACCAGCTGAGCAATTTTAGTAAAGTCACGTAAGCACTTGGTCTTAGTTCCCTAATGTGTCAAACAGAAGTAATAGTTAACCACCTCCGCCCACCCCACTTTAACACGTCCGGGGGTGCAGAGTAATAAAATGGAATAATGGGTAAGAACATATTTCAGAGTCAAACGCATGCAAATGATACTGTTCTATTTTCAGACTAGATAAGATACTATCCAGCCCCCAGCCTGGACTTCTATCTCCCGAGACCACATTGAAAATAGACAGCTTTTTCTCCATGGGCTTCCGGCCTACAAACCCACACTGCCTTCGCAGCTAGGCCTGGAGAAGGCTGTGGCCTCCACAATTTCTCACTGTCTCACTTTAGAAGGGAGCTGCAGGCTCCAAATGCTATTGTTGTTTTCTTTAGTTTTATTAGAAAGAAATGTGCTCTGGACCAAGCTTGGCTTAGATGTGGTCTAGTTCAGAGGAAGAGGCCCCATTCCTAACTAAGGACAACATTGATCGTACACGTGAGTTCTCTCTGGAAGTAGCAGAAGCTCAAATACCAAGAGTAACCTAGGATTTTGATCTGGTGCTGTAAGTTAAAACTGCTAGTCAAATCAATGATAAGAAGGTGTCAGACTGAGGGTCAAATATTTTGATATTTCCCTGTAGGTTCTCAGATCCAGCAGCACACCTATTACCTACGAGTATCTCTGTTGATGACTGATGGTCATTTCTGTTGATTGATTGATTGATTGATTGATTAAGAATCCATTACGTCATAGATGGGACATTGCATTTACCTTTACTTTGAGCCCGAAGTTGTCAATCATTCCAGGAAGATTAGCAGATACTTTATTCTCTTGAGGTGTTGGGGTGACGATGGAAAAGTAGGCTTTCACGTTGAGAGAGAGACAGAGAAATATTCATTTCATCCTCTCTAGGCAGTGTGGGATTTGGGATTTAGATGAGCCACGTGAAAAAGCAGGGAATTTTCTCTGTATCTGGGTGCTTGGTTCCTTGGTCAACATAGTGGGAAGGAGTCAGAGTAGTTTGAAAGTCTGAAAATGTCTCACACTTCTCCCCAACCTATTTCTTATCCTTCCCCTTGCCCCCCACCCCCACCCCCTCGCCCCTGGCTTGTTTCCTTCTGTGAACTGGCCTGAGCCAATCTGGCCATTCTTGAATGTCAAGTTCTTTAGTATGCTCTGGAGCCTGTGATAGCAGAAGTGGGTGGGACCCTTACCCCCCTCCCTCAAAGGTCACAATGAACATTAACATATTTATTACCTATCAAGCCCCACGAAAGTCTACATTTTGTCAAAGTAGTAAAGTCTCTGCTCTGTGATTTTGCTTTCCAACAAGCATCTTGGGTTAAAGGTTCACTCTAGGCATGTGCGACCAAATAATCCGAAGGCCAGCAACAATTGGCTACCCCAGAGTCTCTCAACCTGAACACTACTGACATTTTGAACATTAGTCTTTGTCGTGGGCGCTGTTCTGTTCCTGGCCTCTGCCCACCTCCCTGGTTACAAAAACTAAAAATATCTCTAGATGTTGCCAAATGTCCCTCGGGGAGCAAAGTCACCCTGGATCAACCAATGGAATATTCTAGCAAGTGAGGGAGATCAGAACCAAAGAGAGTTGTGATCTAAGTCTTCCACTCCAAAGTGAGCTCACCGGGCCTGCGGTGTTTCGTACCTATAGCTGTTTGTTTGATAATTCCAGTTTATTAATGCAAAGATGGTTTCTAGCATCCTTTAAACGAACGAAGACCCTCCGGTATGGTTTGGGACAGCAATATTGAAAAGTTTTTGCTTACCATCTCTGCAGTACAGGCTTTTGTTCAGGGTCCTTCCATGCTAAGGACCGTGGGAATGGTGCAGAGTCCTTTGACAAGCATCTAACCTCCTCCAGCTCGGGATGACTGTGGACCTGAATGCTGTGCCCAGTGTAATATGATATCGACGTATCTCTGCAAGCAAATGACAGCCAATCGAACACCTTCTCTTCTCAAGCGCCTCCCTTCTGATCAATTATGTCATCCATTTCTATGGCCTGAAGGAAACCTAGGGATACTGAGGTTCTACTTCGGTATTCGAGTAAAGTGAGCAGATTCTAGAGAGAATGAGCGTTGCAGTCAGGTCAAAGGTCCATTTAATAGGAGAATCTATTGACCCCTTTTGGCTACCAGGGAAGCTTACTAAGACCAGTGAGTGGTCTGGGGGGTGGAGGGGATATGCTCTGTAATAATCAACATCTAACATGATATGAAGATCTTTTTGCTTGGTTTTCTTTATTGTGAATATCATTTGATGTCTCATTAGTCACACACTCACATTTCCATGTATTTATGAATATGGCTACAAGAGCTTTCCTATGTTAGCTATATAAACATAATGTATTTTTCCAAGATCTTCAAGCAAAATCAATTTTCAAAGATATGTATTGTGTTTAGCTATGAGTACTGTTTAGCAAACTATCACAAACCCTAATGGGTGGGGGATGGGAGACAGTGGGAGGGGATGCGAGATAGTGGGGCGGGATGGTAGCAATCTGTAATGAATACTGATGTGGAAGAAATGACAGAAGACAGGGAAATACAAACCAAAACCACAATGAGATACCACCTCACACCTGTCAGAACAGCTAAAATTAACAAGTTAGGAAATGACAGATGTTGGAGAGGATGCGGAGAAAGGGGAACCCTCTTACGCTGTTGGTGGGAATGCAAGCTGGTGCAGCCACTCTGGAAAACAGTATGGAGGTGCCTCAAAAAGTTAAAAATAGAGCTACCCTTTGACCCAAGAATTGTACTACTAGGTATTTATCCAAAGGATACAAACGTAGTGATCCGAAGGGACACATGCGCCCCAGTGTTTACAGCAGCAATGTCCACAATAGCCAAGCTATGGAAGGAGCCCAGATGTCCACCAATGGGCGGATAGATAAAGAAGATGTGGTGTATGCATACAGGGGAATACTCCTCAGCCATCAAAAAGAATGAAATCTTACCATTTGCAATGATGTGGATGGAACTAGAGGGTATTATGCTAAGCAAAATAAGTCAGTTAGAGAAAGACAGATATCATATGATTTCATTCATATGTGAAATTTAAGAAACAAAACAAATGAACATAAGGGAAGGGAAGGAAAAATAAGATGAAAGCAGAGAGGGAGACAAACCATAAGACACTCTTAACCATAGGAAATAAACTGAGGCTTGCTGGAGGGGATGGGGTAGGGGATGTGATAACGGGGTGATGGGCATTAAGGAGGGCACATGATGTGATGAGCGTTGGGTGTTATATAAGACTGATGGATCACTGAACTCTACCTCTAAAACCAATAATACACTATACGTTAACTGATTTTAAAAAAAACAAAAATAAAAAAAGAAATGACAGAAGAGATTTGACATGAGTGAGGCAGCCCAACAGGGTTCCTGTGCGTGTGTGTATGTGTCTGTGTGTGTGCGTGTGTGCACGCACGCGTGTGAACACATACATGCATATTAGTGCATGTAGGAGACAGACCTAAAGGACAGATGGGACAAGATAGTGAAGACAAGACCCGTCTCTCTCCACTTTCACAACCTGGCCTAGAGCTCTGCAACCGCAGCATGGATTGAGACATGGCTTCACGTGGGACACCAATTGCCTCCGGCCTAGACAGATTTACGGCAGCGTTCCCTAAGCGTGACTCGACAGCTCAGTGGAAATCATCAGTAACATTCAAAGATTTCTGTCTGGTCAGGAGAGTAAAAGGAGAGTAGAAAAGTGGGATCACCCCTCCCTACTCCCGAGATTGGCTATCAATCAGTGCTGGAGACGGCCCGATGACCTCACCCGTGCAGAAGGAAACAGAGCATCCAAGTAATTCACATAGCAGGGCAGCTGCTGCTTCCGCGTCACCAGGGCAATCAGCACATAGCCAAGCGTAGTAGGACGAATGTCTCAATGCTTCATTTGTGTTTAAACACCACATTAGACGCATACTTTGTTTCAGAGAAATCCTGCTTTTCTTGTGTGTTTAAATGACACCCAACACTGCGAGAATGCTTGATCGATCTCTGGCAAGAGGAAAAGTAATACCACTGGCTATGGGAACCTCATGGAAACTCATCTGAATGAAGATGAAGGATTAAAATGGCAGGTGCAGTCAGACTGCTCTATTTGGGGGGGGCAAGTAGGTGGCTAATGTGAGACCTACTTTCAGTAAAGCATCACAGTGGGAGTCCTTTCATGCTCCATCAGAGACTGGAGAGAGAAGTGGGCCACCCCCCAAGTGTGCCCAGAGCACTGGCCGTTGTGTGTGTTCTGGGTTGCCCCCACATGAAATCATAAAGTGACACTAAGATTGGACACGCTTTACCTTCTCCACCGTTCCCATCACTGTGTTCTCCCTGGCTCAGTCTGTGTACTTGGAACTGCCCCCCTCCATCGGATGATACATGCATCAGACTGCATGAAGGAGTGACAGAGGGAGGGGGACATGCACACATTCCAGGTCAGACCGTCTGCATTCAGCACCTGGTTCTCCCATTCCTGAGCTCTGTGACCCCGGGCAAGTTATTGATTTCTCTGGGCTTAGTTTATTCATCTGTAAAATAAACGAGAACATCTACTCAACCCGGGGTTGCTGTAAGGCTTAAACGAGATTATATGCATAAAGAGCTTAGGACAGGCACCAAGCACATGGTAAAGAGCTCAATAAATGTTGGCATAGTTACATAGTTATCAGCCATTTTCACTGGAGGGTAAATTTCATTTCATTTGCTGTGCACCTCTCTCCCAGAAGTTTTTGCATGCTAAACCTCATCTCTCCTTGAGATTTGGTTTTCTGTGAGATGGATGTCCAATATAAGGGAGAAGGTAGAGGCGGTGGGGGAGGGTAGGAGCAGTATCCCAAAGCATATGATATTCTCGCACGTTCGGAAGTTGTCTGCCCCATTACACAAGGCCAGCTCACCGTGTCCCTCTACCCCAAGGACCAGCTTTCTCGGCTGTGGGTACTGTTTACTTCGTCTGGGTCGCACTCTTTGGCTGGCAAAGCCAGCAGCCTCCTCTTGAATGCGTGTCTAGAGCCTCGACTAGAAACTTCCCAGCTGGCCTCAGCATGGGCTGGTGTGTCAGACAGCCCTGGGGCAGCTGCAGGTTCAGCGTGGCTTGAAAATGAAAACCCAGCTTGGCAGTAATAGTTTCCCATGGATGAATTAGACTAGGGAAGGGGTCCATCCTAGTTGATCCTGTTGAAGGTGCATCGATGGGGAAAGTGTTTAAGGCCCTGTGAGACATGGAAGACACCCCTTTTGCTTCCTCAAACTACCTTCCAAATTCCCGTCTGGGATGGGGAAACCAGGCGATTTGCGGCGGGGGGAGGGGGGTTGCCTTTAGCTTTGCCTTCGGTTCCATAATAAGATTCGGTCAGTAAGGGAGGAAATAAACAGGAGGGAGCTATCCCGGCAAGTGTATCTCAGAAGGATACACCTGCCTGCAAATCCTCGTGCACACATGAACTGTCCGCTCTCCCCATAGCTCCACAAAGCTTTCTGGCTCCCTCGCCTCCTGCAAGGACCATAACATAAAACGTGTCAGGAGCTAGGGAGTGAGGGTGATTCTTGCATTCCTGGTTTCTGTCATCTAGTAGACCTCTATCTCACCTTCGCACCAAACGACTTCTCTGCACGTTGCCCACCAGGCACATCAGCGGCCTGAACGCTGTGCCGCCTCAGAGGTGCACCCCAGAGGCGGCACCCCCTCCGACGACCACAAGGTGGCGATCGAGCCTCAGGAGAAGCCGGCGGGCCCGGGCGAGGGAAGCCCCGCGCCAGCCGCCAGCTGTCACTCAGTGGCCCAGCTGGAGATTCCTGTCGGTTCCGCTTTCACTGGGACAGCTGCGAGAGAGCTCCTCCGGGCCTGGGAACCGCTCGCTGTTCCAGAAAAGCAGTGAGTGGATGTGCGATTCTTCCCCGGTGAATCCAAATCAAACACCTCCTTCCACCGCACCCCGGGGGCGGAGGCGGGCGGGCAGGATGGAGGACACAGGATGGTACCAATTACACCTGCTTCCAAGAAGGCAAGGCCCGCGGTCGCTCTTGGCTCTCCTGGATCGCGCTGCCGAGCGAAGGAAGTGGGCTGGAACAGCCGTCTTCCCGTGACTTGCCCAATCAGTTCCTGTTGCTTTCAAGCTAAGAGAAAGCCTTTTTTCTTTTCTTTTCTGGGCCCCTGGGTTGATTCTGTGTCGTTTGTCAGTCGCCAGCATACCTCGTTGGGACTTGGCTCTGCATGAAAGAAGGAAAACCGTGGGGCGTGAAGGGTCGCTCGTCTCCACGACCCACAGCCCATTTGTGCAGAGGGATGGCGGGGGCCTTGAGACTCTTCGTCCCAGAGTTTAAAGGGAAAAGATTAAGAATGAGTATCTAGACAGTCGAAAGATGACTTTAGCTGAATCGTGGCTCACACAGGAAAACGGTATTTGGAGAGAAAGCACAGGGGTCTGGCACAGGGCAGGCTCCAGTGATTGTGCCCCTCATGTCTCTCTTCTTGTTCTGTGTGCTCATTGTCACTGAGCACAGAAAACTTAGGAAAAATTGGTGTTCTCTCTAGAATGTGCTAGAGGATAAAGTTAAGTATCCATCTATGCAGGACATAAGGAAAGATGGTGGGGGGGGGGCAAGGGGGAGACTGGATAGAAGCCTAACCCTTGAGGTTGGTAGATGGGAACTAATCAGGTGCTTTCTGACTGCCCCACCCCTGCAGAATCACTGATGGGAACAGAGAGAAGGGATGGATACGTCACAGGCCTGGCCCAGGGGGCCGGTTCCATTCTCTCAAAGCCCACTGCTTGCCACCTGCCACTACGAGGGATACTTTGCTCTGAGTGTCCTTGGGGGCAGAGCTGTATTCGGATGCTGCTGCCTGCTGCTTGCCCCGGAAGGAAGGGGGTACCTGGAAGTCTGCCACGTGGACCCATTTGATGCCGGGAAAGCCGTCCTCAGGGCAGGACTCCCCTGGGAACCCTCTAATCACACTTGCAAAGCTTTCCTGCTTCTCCAAACTGTCATCTTCCAGGACCATCTGGTCTCCAGGCGGGGGCTCAAAGGGCCCAGAAGGAGTTGCAGCCAGAAGTTGATCCACAGGGGCGCCCCCGTCCTCAAGGGCTTCTGAATGCCCCTGGGGTTGTGGGATGGGCCTGGGCCTCTGTCAGTCCTCCTTATACTCATGCGACAGCAGGGGTCCCCTTTGCCCCCTCTGGGCTGAGTGTGTGTGAGGGGCTGATTCCTGACCTGTGACCCAGATTCTGAGGCAAGCAAAAGGGTTGGACTCTTGCAGGAAGTGCAGAGGGTCTGTGTGGAGACATGTCTGGGGATGGGCCTTCGGGCCCTGTAAGAAAAGTCATGTCGTTACACATAGGATTAGCTTGAAGGAAATCTGCAGTCGGTACGTTGTTTAGGACGGCCTCATTTCCTCATAGGTGCCTGATGAACTGTGTCCTGATCCAGTGTCCTCCGGATGACCCCCTCGATGCCCAGGGCTTACAAGCCCCCTGGAATCCCATTGGGGTCACCAGAGCTTGATGCCCCTGCCAGCTCTCTGTGGTCAGCCTTTCAAAGAGATATTGGAAATAATCTTTTGTTTGCATAATACTTGACAGTTTACAAAGCCCTTTTATGTAAACTGTGCTTTTTGAGCCTGACAACAGCCTGGAGTGACAATCTGAACCATCCCTATTCTACAGATAAGCAAACCAAAGACTAGAGTGGTGCAGGGAAAGGCTCAGGTGAGCGGGGGAAGTGTCTTTCTGTTCCAGGAGCTATGTTCTTTCTGCCATACCGCACTGATGAGACGGAAAGCTCATTCTCCAAGAAAGAAGGCTGGTGATTCCAGACACTTCTTCCTTCCTGGGGAAAATGTGGAACTGCAGTTTCCGGGGGCAAATGTGCCATGCTTGTCAGAAATCTCGGAGAAGAGTTTTGAACAGTGTGATGCTCAGGCCAGCTTGGAGGGGCAGGGGTCATATGGAAGAGAAGTATTTGGGCCTTATGGATTTCTACCCTGTCCCCTGTGCCCCAGTATGTGTAGGGTCTCTGCACAGACCAGAGCGGATAATGTGGTACAGGCCTTGTTTTAAATTCATTCTCCTACCCTGCTGTCAGTATATAGCAGCAGAAGGGCAGAAAGCTTTCGCCTCTGGTTGATACCCTGACACTCTGTTGTGCAGGGCGCCCGGGTGGCTCAGTCAGTTAAGCGTCTGCCTTTGGCTCAGTTCATGATCCCAGGGTCCTGGGATCGAGTGCCACATCTGGCTCCTTGCGTGGCAGGGAGCCTGCTTCTTCCTCTCCCTCTGCCTGCCTCTCTCCTGCTGGTGCTCCCTCTCTCTCTGACAAATAAATAAACTCTTTAAAGCTCTGCTGTGCAGCGCACTAGAGTCTAGGTACGGGTGGCTATCGAACACTGGCAATGTGGCTGGACAACGGGCGCGTTCGGTTAGCGTAAAGTACATGCTGGAATTCCAACACTTAGAACAGAAAAAAGCAAGGAATGTACAATGTCTCACTAAGTTTATCCATTACATCTGGAAATGATAGTATTTTGGATATACTTGGTTACACAGAAGTAGTACTGCAATTAGTTTTACCGATTTACTTTTTTTTAAAAGATTTTATTTATTTATTATTTTTTTTATTTTAAAGATTTTATTTATTTATTCGACAGAGATAGAGACAGCCAGCGAGAGAGGGAACACAAGCAGGGGGAGTGGGAGAGGAAGAAGCAGGCTCATGGCGGAGGAGCCTGATGTGGGGCTCGATCCCAGATCGCCGGGATCACGCCCTGAGCCGAAGGCAGACGCTTAATGACTGTGCCACCCAGGCGCCCCCGATTTACTTTTTTTCATGTGGCCACTCAAAATCTAAAAGCGCAGGGCTCAGGCTCTCGTTGCCCTAGACCTTGCAGCTTACACTGCGTTACCGAATAGTACAAAGGAAGCTGTGTTCACGTTCACATGAAGTATTCCTGGGAAGCACGCTTTTCTTCCTGTTTGTATGGAGAGAGCATAACTTCATAAAGCCAGGGGGAAACGTCTTCAAAATACAGAAATAAACCTCTTCCTTCTGAATGATGTATACGTTATCTTACAAAGAAAAAAAAATCAGTGCAAAAGAGCAGAAAAGTCCCAACCAGCTCCTGTGACCCAGGCGAGCATTCGAGGGGCGTGCGGGTCTGTGGGGGACAAGCCGATCCCAGCCTCCGGCGTGACCCACCTGTGGGCTGCAGGCCGCCCCATTTCATGGGAGCCCTGAAGGATGAGAAGTGCACAGCAGAGGAGAAGCATTTTGACTTTATTTTTAAGGACCCGGAGGTCAGAGGTACAAATGCTTAGAGGACTGGCTGGCCCCTGTGTGCTTAGGTCTCTGATCCGTTGGCCTGAGTCACGTCAAGGGAATATTTCGGCTCCTGGACTCACCCTAACTCGCACCCCAGACACACCACGCCGGGGGAGGTTGTGGGCCTTGGCGTTGGTGGGCCTCTTTTCATCTGGACGAATCAGACTTTCCCAAACAGCACCCTTTCCCTGAACCCCCCCAGAGCCCGAGGCCATCCCCTCGGGAAAGGTGACTTCTTTCACATTCGCATAGTCAGTAGAGAGAGTTAACAGGGTATTTGAATCTCAGGAGTTTTATTCGTGGTACAGCTGGAGGGACCCCTTTCAGTGTGATTACTGCTGTGGATAAAGAAATGTTTGCAGGTCACAAAGCCACAGCCAATGCCTCAGACAGAATCTACAGAGCGGTATTGGGTCTTCAATGCTGTTTGCTTAAACAATCTGATGAAATGTCTTGTATAATCCTCTTCCATGAACTGTGGGCAGGACCCATAAAGATCACTCCCAGGAGTAGAATAGATTATACGACAAAGGTGAAGGAAACTGCTGGTGTAATCAAAGCCCGTAACCACCTGACTTTGTGTTCATCACAAGGGTGATTATCCTGGATGGGCCTGACCTAATCCGGTGAGTCCTTTAAAAGAAGGTCAGAAACTGAGGAAGTCAGAGATTCAAAGCAGCACAGAGTTTCTCCTGTGGACTTTGAACAAGCAAAGGACCACATTGTGGAGAAGGCCACATGGCAGGGGATGGCAGGACACCCCTAGATGCTGAGCGCCTCTGTCCTACACCTACAAAGACTGGAATTCTGCCTGACAATCAATGAGCTTGGAGGGGGAGCTCAGCTTTCAGGTCAATCCATAGCCCTGGCCGCCAGCCTGAGTTCCACCTGACAAGACCCTGAGCAGTGGACCCAGTGAAGCCATGCCCAGACTTCTAACCCTCCGGAACTGTGCAATTGTAAGTGGGTGCCTCTGTGTTTGTGGTAACATGTTATGCAGCAATAGGATATGAAAACAGAAATATGGCCCCACGTTGCAAAAATAATCTGTCACTAACAAAACTCACAGGGCTCTGTTTTTAGCCGTCCATGAAAATTCCAAATTTTCACACACAAATGTAAGAATAGATATTTGTTTATTTGTTTCCCGGGCAGTTAGGTCCTGAAAGTGTTGCTTCAGGGTCCCTCGTTTCAACCCTCTGTAAGCTTCCAGGCTTCACACGCTGCATGGGAGTGTGGATGGTGTGAGGAGTGACGTCATTGCTGTCAGCCAACTGAGCTCAGCCGGGAGCTTCTGGTACCCAGCCCCCCACCACGCCCGAGGAACAGAAGCAACCACTCGCTGTGTGGAGAATGGCGTTAAATTCTGGCTGGATTTCTGATAGGGAAGCCTGAAACAGCAGCACCGGCCTATTTACAAAAGAGCAGACAATTTATATAAAGAGATCTTGCTAGATATTTTATTGTTACAAGCATGGACAGGACACATAGCTGTACGCTGGTGTACTATTGTGACATGATTTAATATCCCAAGTCATACAGTTAGAAACCTATAGCATCTCATTCCAAAGCTAACATCTGTCAAGTCATGAGACACTATTTTCATGGACTTTTTAAAACATACATAAGAAAGATAACATCCATTGTAAGCCCCTCCTTTATTTTGGACACTCAGGGAATCAGACATCCATTGGCCTGCATCACGCTGTCTTTGGGTTTCTGTCTGACGTCACCTTCACGTGCCACAAATCAAACGCATTCCACCTACATGGGATTTCTGGGACCACACTTGTTTCCTTTCGTCTTCTCCAACGGTTGTGACTTCCTGCTCCTCTCACTTCCGGAGAACTCCCTCCCCGCGCCTGCACGTTCCGGGCACTGTGACCTTTCTCTTCCCCGTGTCACTTTTTTTTTTCTTTGACCTTCCAACACCGATCTGTCTGAAGTTCTCTACACAAACGGCAAAAGGCTAGGATTCTCCAGTGTTTCTTAATTTCTGGTCTTAGCAATGGATATCCTGAAAACCCCATGGGTCTTTATTTACCTCTTTCTCCATATATAAGAAACGGGGGAGGGGAAAGATGGCAGCCACGACCCCCTCAAGACATGACGTGCTACACCGGACTTAACAATATTCCCAGAGAATATTTCTGTAGCTTAGATTAAGTGCTCCTTTGTGAATGCTCTCACCTCACAAACTCTGAAGCATTAGCACAGATCCCTTCGCAAGAAACTGACTTAGTAGAAGGCCCTTTAATGCAACTTAAATTTTGGCCCATGGAACTGACTTTACCCACTGAGAGGCCAGGCACAGGGGGAAGCACTGGGTACTTTGTACCAACCTCAGAGCTGACATTCCTTCCTCCTCTTCCTCAGAAATCTGCTGTGAATAGTCTTGTAATCATCGTTGACTGAGAACTAGTGAACACAGGACCAGGAGGGGCTCCTGCTTTGACAGAGCTCACAGATTCATGCACAGCTCTCTTTTACAATTTTGAATTCTATTGTTTATTTTAGGATATTCTTGGCAAACAGCAGTGCTTGAACTACGTATCTTGCAGCTGAGCAGAAGACCGGCAAGTGTGTCTCTAAGTTTTTGTTTTCATAGGTTTTCTGGAATTTGGATCTGGCATTGTGTCTTGAAAGCTGGAAAGCACGTGCGCACGTGTGTGTGTGTGTGTGTGTGTGTGTGTTGGGGGTAAGGGAACGTGCCTCAGTTAATGCACGTAGGCAAAGGGCCAAATCCACATCCTAGGAACCCCGGGAAGGTTCCTGCCATTATAAAGGTTCCCTTCGCAACACAATGATTCCCAAAGGATCCCTATGGTCGTGGCTGGAAGCTAAGTGTTTCTTGTTCCTTGTTGTTTTTGAGTTCCTCCTGAGTGTTATGCTTTCTTTGGCCGATCATGTCACGATGGCCAGGCTCACACATTGTACTATGTAACCTTGCCTCTTATCCCTGAGATTGTTCCAGGAACCAGATTGGTCAAAGCCATTCTCTCTCGGACCTCTAATTCTCATCCCATTGATCCTTCAACCTAATCTCCGGCTCTGTCTCGTCGGTACTGAGTTCTCCCCAAAGCTGACCATCCCTGGAGAATTTTATAGTTTAATCATTTCCTCTGTGACAATTTCCAGGCAAGCGTGGGAGGAGATGTCCACGTCATTCGTGAACGTGTAGAAGAAAAGAGCTCATTTACTTGAAACACTATGAGGACTGACTTCTATCTGCCCCACCTGCTTCTCCCCCTGAAGAAAAGAGAGGCAGGATGTAGAATTTAAAATTCAAAATAAAAAAGAAGAGAGGTTAAAGAGTTAAAATACTAAAAGAAAACTCTTTCGAAATTCAATAAATAAAAGGTTGCTACATTGCAGCCTCTTCTGTCACCTTCCTGATGGCTGGATCCCTGCTAGTTCTCAGTCCTTATGAAGACCACACGGTCCACATTCCCCGAGGGGCCCCACATTTTTGTTCTGTTTCCCTGTGTCTCTGGGATCAGACTTCAATTTGGAATGTATGGTTGCTGTGGCTACAGCACATGCCTAACCTTAATATCGATTCAATTTTAATAAATATTTCTCTTTTATGAAATGCACACACCACAAACAACACACACACACGTGTGTAATTCACAGACAATCAAATCCTCGGGGAAAGTTCCACCATCTGCTCATCAAGGTCAAGTGTCATTGGGAGCAGAGAGTAGCCAACTGTAACGTTTCATTTCAGATTTCCGAGTGGGTGGAATAAACACAGATTAGACAATACAAAACTCTTACCGTATATGGGTCTTGGAACTCAAGGATTGAAAGAGCTAATACATAGGGCGCTAGACCACGCGCCAAGGGCCACTACATCCACGGTAGCAACAACAGTGATAAACAATGCCGGAAGATTCTGAAAATCTATTCTATGATGACAGAGATGTACCCGGTTAAAGCTGTTAAACACATGACAGTCGAGATCTGTTTCCAGAGCAATCTATCACATTTATATCACTGTATGGCACATTTGGCAAGTGATGGATATAAAAATATAATTTTTTTTTGCCTTCAAAAATTGAAACAAACCAAAAGATGAGGCTTTTCTGATAAACGGTAAAAAACGTAACTAGCGGTGGGATCTGCTTGGATCTGATGAAGCACGGCTCCCCCATGTGCTCGGCCTGCCCCTCGCCTGAGCTCAGACGCTCATGTGCACGACCATAGGGTGTGTGTTTAGCATCAGGAGAATTAGGTCTCCCTCCACGCATTTCTTGTAAATATTATTGTCCACTTGAAAGCGTGCTGATCTTACAATTTCCTCCCTGTCTCTTCCCACCGCCTTGTTTAAAAAAATTTTCTCTCGTAGCTAAGAAAATACCAAGAAAATAGCAAACTTTCACCATGATTTACTTCAGTTTCCATTTTTGAGCCATTTTTGTATTCTCCATGTTGCAGTATCAGAATTATTATGTTAACATGGAAAATTTTTTTAAATGTGGTTTTTATTGTTTTTCTCTATTTTTCCCCCTGTATCCACCCTTCTTTCCTTTCTTCTTTCTGAGAGCTCACTGAAGTATTTCCCAGGTCCTAGCCTTGTGCTTATTATTTTAATCAAAGCTTATTTTTGTGCCCAACGTGTGAAAAGTAAAAACGTCTCTTTGAAATTCTATGTTACAATATGGACAGGGAAGTGGGGCCTCAGGGGACTCGAGTTTTACTTAAATACTGTACACATTGAGTATCACACAAGAGGTGAGGGTGGGGCAGCAAATAAACTTAACAGTTACGTTTAGTCTGTCTTCACGAAAGAGAGCTCCTTTTCCCTAATGAAAGAGTCTCTTCAGCATCTGCTCCAGGAAGCCTGCGGAGGAAACATTTTACCCGTGGCTTTGAAAGGATTTTTTTTTCCGAGTGTATCCACTGTCCTTTAAAGAAGTCACATGGGTCGATTTTCCTGTTCTTAGTTGAGCAAGGAGTAAGCACTAGATGTGTTTTCCAGGGATGAGCTGGTCGTTTCTGGGGTGGAAACATTGTATGTTCCTGAAAAACAGAGTAGCAGCTCAGGCTTACAGACACGACAGCACAATCACGGCGGTGTGCACCTTTCCTGCTGTGGCCCGAGGGGAGCTCTCGCTCGAGAGCCGGGAAAGCTGGGCCATGCCTGGAAACGAACCCATGCCTGCCCCCCTCCCAAGACCCCGAAGTGCCAGAGAACAAACAAAGCTGTCGTTCTCAAGCATGCGTGGCAGCCGACAAGACAAGCACTAACTACTTCCCATCAAACCAGCAGCCAGGTTTCTACCAGGACAGGGAGGACGTGAACATGGGCAGCCCTCCACATGCCACCACATGCATGGCCCTGGGGACAACCGCGTGAGGGAAGCTCCCTGGTCCCCTTGGGTGGGGGTGTCTTGGGGGAAGCTCTTGGGAGGGGCCCAGAGGCTGAGCTGGAAGGCGAGGGGAAGAAAGGGGAAAAAGGAAAGAAAGGAGAAAATTACAGGGGTAGAAAAGGCAGGACTGGAAAAGAAGCGGAGGTCAGCGGATGCCAACGAAGGTGCAGCAGAGGGCGCAGCCGCGAGCAACCACACGGGCCGGCGTCAGCAGGAGGCAGGGACTGAGCACAGGGCGAGTGGGGCGGGGTGCTGGGCGAGGAAGGGACACGGTGCCCACCCTACCATCAGATTGGTGAGCTGCCACTGCTAACAAGGTTTCCATCACTGCCTGGGGGGCCCTTTGGGGCTGCTGACAACATAAACCAAAGTTACAGTGATTATGGGACCCTCAAGCAGGCCAACACGGAGCTGCATCGAATGGCAGTGACTGGGAATCGCAGGTCCCGGGACCTCAGGAACACAGCCCGAACTCCAACTTCAATCGGACTGATTCAGAAACAAAGAACACATTTTCTTGGCCTTAGATTGCGTAATTCTGATTCCGTAGACGCATCTTGTAGCATTTTCCCTTGGATGCAAATGGTCAGCATGCTCCAGTGACAGTGCTGGCCAAGGGCAAGGGTGGTACTATACCCAAAGATTGGATCATTCCCCAGCAGGCCCGATCAAGCACGCTCAAAAGGAAAGACCCTCCACTTTCATGAGTAATGCATCAAATCGAAGCCCCAAGGACCAAGTCCTCTGGAGTTTTAACAATTGATAGGCATTCTCCAAATTTGATTTTATAGGAAAAGCCTTAGTCTGGAGTATTGACACATTTCTAGATTCTGCCTTTGTGAAATCTGTTCATTTTCAAGAAGCTGGAAACAATTCTGGTGCTTAGGGGGCGTTGGTGGGCAGAGATTTCAACCTCCCAACATAGCTGAGACCCATTGCCCAAAGTCATTAACATTAGTGAATTTGTACCTCCAGGGGAGCAATTTAACTGTGCATGTCCCTAACAGAATGGATAACCGGAGTGATTCTTCCTACAACGACGTGTACAGCAAGCACACTCCAAAAAAAGAAAAAAAAAAGAGGAAAAAAAAAAAGGGAAAGAAACCCACAGCATGTGATCCTATCGTAGAGCTTTCTAAATATATTTTTTTCTACGCCTTAACCCATAAACATGACCTTCTTATTCCTATTTAACATGAATAGCAAAGAGGGTGCCTGGGTGACTCAGTCGATTAAGCGTCTGCTTTCAGCTCAGGTCACGATCTCAGGGTCCTGGGATCGAGCCCCGAGTCGGGCTGTCTGCTCAGCGGGGAGCCTGCTTCTCCCTCTGCTCCCTCCCCCCACTTGTACTCTCTCTCTGTCTCTTGCAAAAGTAAATAAATAAAATCTTAAAAAAAAAAAAAACATGAATAGCAAAGAACTCTGTGTTTGACAAGGCCAGCAATTCACAGTTCTCATTTTTGTAGCTGATACAGGTTTGACAGACATCTCTCCACAGGCTTGTCTAGATTCTCCACATCGTATCCTTTTAAGTTATTATTAGCTGCCCACCCAAGGCAGGTGCCCTCTGTGCCAGCCTCCCGGTGGTTTGGGAAAATGTAAGCAAGCTCCTGGATTTAACCTCAGCCCCAAATGAGGCTATAGTCAGTAAATGCCTCAAGGTGGGGAGTAGGAAGGTAGGCGTCTGAGGCTCCCCGTCAGGGCAAATTTGTTTGAGTCAGCCCTAAGTAAGTGCCCTAGGGAGTGACCTAGAAGTCACTACGTACCTGTTTTACCAAACAAATTGTTAAATCTTCTTGATATTGGAGAACTCATAGAAAATACGGGTGTCGATGAACCGAGGGACGTTGACTAAAAAAGAGAAGAAAGACAGTTACAAAGCAAATGTGAAACCAAGGCCCCGTTTTATCTCTAGGATGATTCGTTTGCTGCCCTCTAGTGGTCACTGTCTGAATCTCTCGGTCCACTTGAAAGTGAGAGCTTGGAGGAGCAGAAATTTCTACTTCAAACAAATCAAGCAGGAGAGCCGCTTTGAAACACTGGACTCTCATCAGAGTTAGGAAGATAACTTCCAAATACATGTTTTACTGTTCGCTAGGGTTTGGTATCTTCTGACACGTGACGACAGTCAAATGTGTTTGAGTGCAATAGTTATTTTCCAAAACGGACTACAGAAAATCTCTTCATCGTTATTCCTCACGTTGTGTTCTCTAGTGCCTTAAGTTACCCCAGAAGATTTCTTAATGCATCTTAATAGCAGTTCTGCGGCTGACTTTAATAGGCAGAATCAGGTGCAAAGCAAAAACAGTGAAATAAATCTATGCTGGACCTGGGTGTGGAGAGAGCGGGCCTTTCAAAAGTCTCCAAAGAGAAAGACTGACCTTTGAGTGCTGCGAAGACCATCTTGACAGTGAAAACTTCTTTAGCAAGGCTTCCTGGACCTACAATTGTTTAAAAGAAGCCATGGTAAGTTCCATCTGCCACAAGCACTTTCGACCTTTCTAGAAGCGTGAAACTGTCGTTGTTCTTACCTTCTGATCCCAGAGGCATCCAAAGAGTAAAATGAATAATCCCTGAAGAAAAGAATTGGGGAGAAGGACATTTTAATCATATTCTATTCCCAGCAAAATAGGAAGGATTGCTAACCTGGCATCGAGTTTGTACCACCTCTGCCCACATCTGTATTTATGGAATGAGTGCAGTGGACAGTACTGTTAAAAGGGATGCGGTCGGTCCACACCAGGAGACCTTAAATGTTATCACGTGAGAAGGATATAGTTCTATTTCCTTATCCCTGCCTCCTTATGGACTGGAGGGCCTACTGTTTGTGCTGTTGAGTCAAGCCATGCTACCCGCTTCATTAGACATGAGCCTTATAGTTTGACGCCTCGGGCCCTGTAGCAGAAGTTAGGATTTGTGTGGCCTTGGCATGAGCATCTGGGACAGTGTCTCCATTTCGCCTCCTCGCCCGCTCATGGGAACCCATGCTTACCTCCCACCTGCTGGTAGAATCAGAATTAAGCATTCCCTTCCTCGCTGCCTGTCCTTCTGCTAAAGCTCTTCTAACAATGTGGCTTGTATTATGGTTCATTACGTGCTACAAGAGAGCAACGAGCATAATAGAGTAGAATGTCTACCTTACGTAGGGCATTCATTCTCTCCTTCTTCAGCAAATGTTTCTAGAGAACCTACTATGTGGTATTCATTTTATTTACCAGTTTTCGAGCACCGACCCTGTGCCAAAGTCTTTTCTAGGTACTGTTAGGGATAGAGTGGTAAAGAAGACAGATGCTATCCCTGACTTCACAAAGAGAGAGCTTATTTAATGCTGGGGGAAATTAAGTGGAGAAATGACTGGTCTAATAGTGGTATTTTCACTTAGGGGATAATAGGTGGCATCATGATAATGTTGGGTAAATAGCAAAATCCTGTGTAGGGAAGGGACTTTCCTCTTACTTGTATTATCAGGGCTTTTCAAAGTGACTCATGCATGCAGCTAAATTATAATGCAGGTGATAAGAGGTATGAGGTTCCATGGGAGCAGGGGAATGTGTCCCTTCTGTCTCACTGAGTTCTTGTAATTCCCCCTCTTTAGGGCTAGGGCCTCCTCTGAACTAAAACCCTTCCCCATTCCTACCCCTGTTTGTGTTTCTAACATTAATTGGTCCCACCAGTTCCTGAGCGCCCTGCCCTGCAGAACTTACCTGAAAGGCGTTGAGGAGCGTAAATATAATATGGAACACAGCGTTGCTTCCTTGGAACACAGTGGCAAGCCCAAAACCCCAGGTGAGCCCCAAGAGTGGCGTGAGGACCCCGATGCTCTTGCTGATCTGAAACAGGCTACTCTTCTCCTGCTTGCTTGGCTTGTCTCCAATGGAAGGTCTCAGGATCTTGGAGATGACCACAACTGTAATGGTCATGTTCACGACCACAATGATTAGCGCTGGTATGACGAAGGCCAGCAGGGCCTTGGTATCCTCCCAGTTGAGCCAGCAGGCGTTCTTCCTGGTATAGACTTCTTGGGGCTGGGTGGCCCCCACTGTGATGACTGAGATGACAAGAGGGCAGCCATAGCCAAGAGAAAACGCAATGGTCTTCTGTATGGACTTGCTTGTGTCATGCAGGATGAAAACCAGGCGGTAGAAGAGCATGAGGCCCAGAGTCAGCATCCAGAAAAAGACGCTGAGGTAGAAGAAGTGGATGAAGAAGGTGGCAGCCACGCAGGCTGTCTCGTTGAGTGGGTAGAAATGGTCGTGGATGGCAGCGGCCACAATGAACCAGATGTCGGCCACCAGCAGGGAGGCGGCGATGTTCACTATGCAGGTGTGGCGCATATAGGAAGTCCTATTCTTGGTCACTGATTTCCACACCACGGCTTCCACCACTAGACAGGCTGCTAAGCTCAAGATGGAAAAGCACAGCCCAATGTAGGAAATGATATCCAGTAGGATTTCCAGGAGGGAACCAGGGTATGGAGAGTCGGGGGACATGAGGATGGAGAATGATGTGAGGTGGTCGCAGATGCAGGAGACACTGTCCCCATCGACTCTGTTCACGTAGCACCCACTACTATCCCACCCGCCTGTGTGGTTGGCAAGGTCGAAGTTCCAGAAGACACATTGTGGTACCCCCCCAGAAGGGATGATGTTCTTAAAAGTCATCGAAATCCGGAATGGCATGGTTATATTGTGGCTCACAGTGGTGGTCATCACTAAGCTGTTTGCAACATTCTTTCCTTGACCATCCTGGGTGAGGATGTTTTTGAGAGTTGGGAAAGCCACGGTGACAATGGATGAGCCCCACTGCAGACTTCCCAGCTCGCACTTGTCAATGGCCACATTGCCCCAGAGGTCCGAGTCTGAGAAAACAAAGTTCTGTTTGTAGGTTTTGGGATGGCCAGGTTGTATGACCATGCCCCTCATCTGCACATTCGTTTCGTTGATGGACAAAAAAGCGCTGTCCTCCGACCGTAACGCTCGGGAAAATCTTTCTACTGAGTCCAGGAGCTGTGAGCTGTGATTGGTCTGTTGCTTTTGGAACACCTTCCAGGTACTCAACATGGGCTTGCTGAGGATGGTGTTAACCGTAGAGAGAACATTCTGTAATTGACATGGCATGGGGTCAAATTCTTTCAGTCATTAAAGAGAGAAAGAGTAACAGCTCTCTGGAAACTGGTTGTATGGGTACAGGTAAGAGGAAATGAGAAGAGAAAAATCAGGCATCACAGGCTATGGGGATCTGTGTCCCTCCTTCTTATGGCAGGGACTTAGCAGAGGATGTGTCCCCAAGCCTAGGAGACCTCATTAATCATTTACCAAGTACCACCTCCCCCACTAAGGCCAATTCAGCAGGCTGGTAGAGATATGTATTCACTGTTTTATTTTGTTTTAAATCTCAAGCCTATAAAGAGTGATATTTTCCCAGCAAGGGTGAAGTTGTTTTGAAAGACCCTCTCCAATGCTGAACACGAAAGCCATCATTCTTTTCTTTTCTTTTCTTTTCTTTTCTTTTCTTTTCTTTTCTTTTCTTTTTTTTTTTCCTAAGCATTTTTATTTTCTCTCCCATAAACTTGGGCTTGTCATTTTCCATTTGGGCTTTCTCTCAATACAATTTCTTTGCCCTCCTTTGCCTTGTTCTATTCAATCTGAAACTATGAGTCTTGTAGTTTGTTGAATGGTGGTCCCCAGAAGAACATGTCCTAATACCCAGACCCTGTGAATGTGACCTTATTTGGGGAAAGGGTCTTTGTAGATGTAATTAAGGATCTTGAGAGGAAATCATCCCAGATTATGTAGGTGGGCCCTAAATCCAATGTCAAGTGTCCTTATGAGGGACAGAAGAGGAGAAGATAAATGGAGAAGAGGAGGCCACGTGAAAACAAAGGCAGAGGGTATATTGAGGTAACCACAAACCGAAGAGTGCTGGAATACATGGAGCTGGAAGAGGCAGAGAAAGTCTCCCCTGGAGACTTGGGAAGGAACGTGGTCTGGCAGACACCTTAAATTCAGGGTCCTTGGCAGACGCCTCTGGCTCTGTTTGGCCACTAGGAAGCATTGGCAGGAGATGGAAGGGTGGGAGAAGAAGTTGAAATATATTTTCCTACTACCCACCGCAGTCACCCCCTCACCCCCCATACACACATACTGTCTTCAGCACATCTTTGGTGATAGTTCTGTTGCTATTACTAGTGATCCCTCCTCCAAGGCTTAGTTCTCCTTCTGCTATAGGTGCACTCTTTCCTCTCCTTTCTGCTTTAGTCCTCAGGGTAGTACTGGCTTCTATTTTTTTTTCTTTTTTATCCCTGGCTTTACCTCTGTAAGTATCCTTTTATTAAAGTCTCACCATTTGAACTCTTCATTTGAATTCTGGGTGACTCCTCGCAGAGCCCTGATTGCCTCAAAGTTCATGTTTAGTGCTAAATCACAGAGAATCCCACCTTGTACGTATTCCGAAAACCTTTCATTCCTAGTTTTCTTAGAAAGCAGATAAGAACCCATTCTATTTTAATGAAGAAACTAAGATGGAGAGTCACTAAAGAAATCTTTTTAAGATCCCCAGATGAATACTAGAAACACTCCCTGCGACTCTAAAAGCCATAGCTGTCAAAGCACAAAGCATGCTATGTGACCCTAAAATCCAGAGTATTGCTCTGGAAAAGACAAAGAAGGAGCTGCAATGGGGAAGAGTTATGTTTCTTGATCACGAGTCCCAAGGGGTGAAAAGATGAGACTCTAAACTCCTATAAGGTCTAAACCAACTCACCGCCATCATTGCTGAATTCACTTGGGTTGGAACTGTTGAGAGCAAGTCAAGGATGTTAACGATGGCTCCCAGGCTCCCAGGAAATGAGCTGACTTCATGTTTCATCTTGACTGTGTTAACAGAAAGATCCTCCAGGTATTTTGGGAGCTTCTTATCCTGACAGGGGCTCTTGATCAAAGCCTAGTAAAACAAAAGCCAACATAAACAGACAAACAAAACACTTGCCAGTCAGCCCAGTTATCAAATCCTGCTGATCTATCCATGATGAAAACCTCTTATATGTGGTTTCTTTTTTTTCTCCATTCTTATAAATATATCCTGTAAGATAACTTATCTCTTAATTTAATCTCTCTGCTATTCGGAATAGAATAAGACCTCACACACAGAAGGGGAACAGTAAAACACATGTCAACCTAATGACTAGTTAAAGAAAAAGGAACGGAGATGTGATTCCTAGAGAACTAGATCAAAATTATATAAAATTATCCCTTGATGGTCTGTATGGAAGCACATTTGCCACTCTGCTTTTTCTCATCACCTACTTTGCTGACCATTAGGGGGGTGACTCTCCATCCCAATTTTCCTGGGACGGTTCTGCTTTATATCTGTTGGCCCAGTGTAATTATCACCAGCGCCCTCTTTTATTTTCAAAATGTGTCCTGGTTTGGATGCTAAATTATATGGTCACCCTATCTGTAATGATCACACTTCTGTTTCCTAATTATCTAACCCCTACTTATAATTAAAGAATGAACTCCAACTCGACCTCCTCCATAAAGAACATTGATGAGTATTCCAACCCAGGGGAGTTTCTTCCTCTGACTGCCTAAGTGTTTGTTATTTTTTTAAAAAGATTTATTTATTTATCTTAGAGAGAGAGAGAGAGCAGGAGCAGGAGGGGCAGAGTGAGAGGGAGAGAGACTCTCAAGCCCACTCTGTGTTCAGCGTTTAGCCCAAAATGGGGCTCAATCTTACGACCTGAGATCAGGGGCAGAGCTGAAACCAAGAGTCAGATGCTTAATGGACTGTGCCAGCCAGGCACTTCTGTGTTTGTTATTTACCATACTTTACATTTGTGACATTTCTATCAATGTCATCTTGTGCTTTAATTTCAATATCTCTCCAATTAAATGATAAGCTCCTTGGCAATTTGAAACATGTTATATTCCATCTGATATACTAGAATGCTGAACATAGTATAAGTCATAAATTGGTACATAGTATGTATTCAATAAATATACGTTGAATGGATGAATCTGATAGACCAACAGGCCCCCTTTCCATTGAAAATGTATCTAGGTTTCTAGAATTGGGACCACGGCCCAGTGTTGAGTTCAAATTATAATATCTCTATCTTTCTTGATTAGGAAAATTCTTATCACTGATGCAGCTTCTTCAAGGTCCAACTCAGAGGCCAAGTTTTTCAAGCAGAGCTTTCTGATTATCCTAAGCAAAACCAGTGTGCATAGAACTACCCAACTGGATTATGTCTTCTAGCAAATCAGAGACTCTTCACCCTGATAGCACCTACAAAAATGTTTTGCACCTAGTAGGTATTTTAATGAATTTAGTGTAAGACAAGAGGAGAAACAGAAGATAATTAGATGAGACACAAATAATTATGACTTCTTTTCCTCAATTCTTCTTCCAAGGGTGAGGGTATTTGGAACCACTTGTCTAACAATGCCGTTAACTGTAAGTCTCCTAGTTGCCTCGTCAGTATTTATTTATTGTAACTCACGGCATTTTAGGAGTCCCTACTCTCGACAACTTAAGTATGAGGTAACATTTATTTATTTTCATGAAAAGAAAGGAATATTCCCCTACCACGTGGCAGGAACCTCTCTTCTAGGTAAGAGAGGCAGGCTAGTTCCATCATTCATAACTAAAGGTTACCTCTAAAGACGGAAGAAATCTCAGACCCATAAAAGCATAAAGCCCAAGCATATTTTTTTTGCACCAATGAACGTTATTTTTTATGTATCTCCTCCTCCCGAGAAGATTAGAGCTACTTGCTTGATACCCAGATTATTCAAAGGAGAGTGGTAATACGAGAGGATAATCCCACCTCCACCTTGGAGGTAAAAGAAACAAGGCACTGAGAAGTCAAGGTAAAGTATACAGCTGGTCCCAGAGTAGAACACATACTTTGTTGTCTCCACATTTGTACTTAAGAAAAATATAAAGCATTTCTAGGATTGCATCTTCTTTGAAAATAAACACATAAAAGTAGCTTTGGGAGCAACACAAACCAGCCCACGGCCCATTTGCTGAGAAATATGATAAGCTAGACCAATCTCCATGCCAAGAGCTCCGAGTCAAAGATTTAAGGGTCACCTTGGCCAGCTGGAGCAGATTATTTATTGGGGCAGAGATGCAGTCATTTTTCTTCACCTCCCAGTGGGAGCCGACACATTTGTAAGTCACGGTCCCGCCAGTGGGACGTCCAGCGCCACGGGGCACATTGGAGAACTGGCACAGTTTCTGGATAACTTTCCCGGGCTCCCCAACACCTATTGTGGGATCTCGGCACATGATCTTCTCTCCTGCATTGGAAACACGGGAGTAAAAGGGACAATTTGAAAGGCGGAGAAAAGATATTCAAAAGAGGCCTAGCTGGAATGTGGCTGCTTGAATTCATTTTTCTCTTTAGTTTTGGTGACCTTTTCAGAGTTACCCACTTTCTTTATTTCGCCCCTGATTTTCCAAAGCCCCTTTTAGTGCTTTCGACACAAATCTGACTTTAACCTGCATTTGCTTTTCCTAACAGAATTGATTTCCTCCATGCTTCATCCCCACCTCCAATCCCTGGGAATCTTCTGCCTGCTGCCTGTAAAATCTAAGCCATGGAAAAACCATGAGAGCTTAATGTGTGCTCATCCAGATGAGGGATAATCAGGTTACCAGGAATCTCAGGAACAAAATGCCTCAACCCAAGGGATTCTCAGCTCTGGTGTGTATTTGAATCATCTGGGGAGCTTGGAAACTAACCAACGTCCTGGTTCACTCCAGCCCAAATAAATAAGAACCCCTTGGGGCTGGGATTTAGGCACTGGCTGTGTTTCTAACTTCCCCTGTGATTCCAACATGGAGCTAAGGTTGAGCAGCACTGCCTTACTTCACATATATAATTAAGAGTGAGAATTCCAGGTACCCGTGACCCGAATATTCTAAGCAATATCTGTAAACATTTGATCCTTCTGCCTTCCCTTGGAGATGACTCTATTTCATGTCTACTCAAGACCAGACTTGAATGAGAAAATGACATTTGTTGCAGAATCTCTGATCTCCAGGGGACCTTGATTCTCCGATGATAAGATCCCTTTCTCACCAACTTACAAATTTAACATTAATTGAGTTCTCAGTCATCGTATAAAATCTTGAAATATGTAAGTAATTTCTACTAGGAAAAGGAAGAGGAATCAGACCTGGTATGAAGAAAGAGGAGAATAAAGATGAATGAATAGAACGTTTCCGTGCCTGGGTGAAGAAGGTGGCATGGGGGACGTGAAGAAGTGGTCTTGGCTGCCCCCCGGAAGAGGCGTGCTTGGGAACAGTGACTCAGGGAGACAGGGAACACTAAATTGCTTCCAACTTTGGTGTCCAGGGCTCAGTTACCAATACATGAGAATTACCGCAAATCACTCAGTAAATCCAAACCTGTGGTGATAGAGCCATGAGTCCTTCGGATATCGGAGGTCCTATTACAGACAAGATTTCTGGGGGAGAGGATTGCTTCTAGTGGAAGCCCAGGACCATCCTTTATTCACTTGGCTCTCTGCTGCTCCTGAGGAGTGCTCTGGGTCATGGGCTATTACAGAAATGGCCATAAACCATGACCTCCTACCTTGAAAATACTACACAGGGGGGATATTGGCTCAGTGATGACAAAGGATGGGAAAGACGGTTGCCTATTTTTTAGGCTGATTCTTTTCATGAAGCCCTGTCTAATGGGGACACCCTTCCTTTGCTGAAACCTCAAAGGGGTCTCAGCCCCACAAAGACACTATGCACTGCCCGGTCCAGTGCTTTGTCTCCCAGACTCTGCTGAACTAGGGCTTCATCTGCAAGACTTTCTCGATCACTTCCTCCCCACTATCACCAGCAGAGTGAAACCTGGCAGCCTCTTCTGCCTGCCCACACGGTCTCTAGTACAACCCTTACCACACTAGATGTGATCACATTTTTTATCACACCCATCTTTCCCCTACACCCGAGGCTAGTCCCCGTGGCTTAGTTGTTATTTTGTTTTGCCAGACCCTCCACCCTTAGCCCAAGGCTTGCCACATGAAGATGTTCAACATCTCTGTATTGAATGGATGAATGAGGGAGCGAATGAATAAATGAACCCCTGCTCATGACTGTCACATTTAAAAAAAAATTTCAGGGGCGCCTGGGTGGCACAGCGGTTAAGCGTCTGCCTTCGGCTCAGGGCGTGATCCTGGCATATGGGATCGAGCCCCACATCAGGCTCTTCCGCTATGAGCCTGCTTCTTCCTCTCCCATTCCCCCTGCTTGTGTTCCCTCTCTCGCTGGCTGTTCCTATCTCTGTCAAATAAATAAATAAAATCTTTTAAAAAAAAAAATTTCAGATGCTCTTACCAGGTACCAGGTTCAGCTTCATAGATGAGCTCTGGACTGAATGATTAGCGGCATTGGTGAAGTGACAAAATACATCCAGCTTTTTTGGACACCAGGAAACGGAGCTTGCCATGAAATTGTATTTGTAACACACTCGCTTTCCATTAACTTCTTTTTCTGAGATAGAATTATTGAAAGAATCAAGTCACAAGATGAGTTTCCAAAGCACACATTTTGTTAAAATGATCCAAACTTTCCCAAGGCATGTGCCACATTCATTTCTGATGTGGTTTTAAAAATGCCCCAGCCTAGAAGTAAGTCAGCCCCCACTTCCACGGTACTCGCCTAAAATTTACCTCCACCATACATGACGCCATATCTGTGCCCAATGAGGTTGAACAATAACACCTTGCAGCGTCCTTCTGCTCCGTCTGCCTATCCAAATCCCGTAATGCCCTGTGCATTTCCCCTGTCCTGCCTTCAGCACATTGGTTTAGCGTCACCTCTTTAGGGGTCTGTCTCCTCCATGAGACCGTAATGTCTTGGCGAGAAGGTACCTGGTCTTATTTATCATTGTATCTCCCAATGCCTAGCTCAGTATTTGGCCCATAGGGAGCACTGAATGCAGGCATGTTGAACACGGAATGTTGAAATGCTTAAACACTCCAGTACCCGGACGGATTCTGTATCCTCCTATCACACAGCCTTCTCTAAATTCTCGTCTCTACTAGGTCCTGCTTTTCTGAATTTTCAGTGTTCTTCCGATCTGCATTGCTCAGCTTGGAAATTTAACATTATACGGATCATCCTTTATGACATGAACACTTCCTGCTAGATGGTAATACATGTGCCCCAACTCTAGTGTCCCCTTTTTATTGCCTACTGTGCTGTTTTGCAGTGAGTGTGTCCCCACGAATGGTTGTTCAAAGAATGAATGACCTTGTAAATCCCTAATGAAGGTGTCTCTGTTTTGAGATTTAGGGTTGTGAGCTCATATTTGGTTGACCTTAATCTGTAGGAATCTTGAGGTTTTCTGGATTGAGGGTATATTCTACCTTAGAAGACTTGATTTTTTTTTTTTTTTTTTGGCCAGGTACCATTGGGTGCTACCCATGGACCACTTTATGTTAGTTACTCCTCAGTGTGGAGTTCCCAGGCCACAGAGGCAGAATAAATTCAACCTCAAACCTGAGTGAGAGCAGGACAGTTGTAATTCTCAGGGGAAATTTTTGCCCACCCAGAGATGAAGCCAACATCTTAACTCAGGCAGACAAATTTTGTTTTTCTGCTTATCCTCTTCCCGAGTGAGCGTGTCACTCTTTGAGGGTCCTGACAGTGTGTTGGTGACATGGGGTGCCTTAGTCACTGCATAGGGAGCAAGAGGTTTCTTTCACACCCTTCAGAGCCTTAAAACCCAAGGTTCTGGGTTGCCTCGGTGTCTTAGTTGGTTAAGCGTCTGACTTCAGCTCGGGTCATGATCAAGGTCCTGGGATTGAACCCCATGTCAGGCTCCCTGCTAAGCTGGGGGTCTGCTTCTTCCTCTCCCCGTCTCCCTCAGATAAATAAAACCTTAAAAAAACAAAACAACACCTAAGTTTCTGAGTTTCTCACACTGACTGATGCCCTCCGAGAAGCCCCATCAGTGGCTAAAGCATTTCTATTTTGCTTTTTCTTTATGTTTTTGGCCCTTGGTTATTTCTCTCACTTTATTGGATGCTCAGCCGTTCATTTAAGAGGATTGTTGTGGGGGTTTTATAGCACGCTGACTCATAGCACGGAGGGAGGGACCACCAGAGTACCTGACGTATTGAGGGAGCAGAAGGCCTGTGAAGATGTCTTAACACTGTCTTCAACAACCTCCACCAAAGCCCATGGGCTCCACCCTCACAGACTCTCAAATTCTGCCACAAACCCACAAGCCACGGGCTACACAGCAAAACAGAAGGTAAAAAGTTTCATGAGTTTCCTTCCGTTACATTCTCTCTCTCTGACACAATCCTCGTGTCTCTTTACCTCTCTTTTAAGAGGAAATTTTGAGACTCCACATGAATGAAATAATGTGTCCTCACCATGCAGCAATTAGTGTCTTACCTGCAAGAAAGGATGAGGAATCCATTTGGAAAGTTACTTGGTAGTCTTTGTCTTCCTCAATGCAGCACCTGAAGTGACGGGAACCTTTGCACGGAACGGTAGCCTCCAGAGGATCCACCATGATGTCCGGCTCTAGAGGCAGTGGGTGAACGGTCACATCCTTCTTCGCGATACTGTACGAATTCTTATGTCTAAATATGCAGTGATAGGTTCCTGTGTGAAAGGAAACAAAAATGAGACGGAATGTGATCACTGCTCCAAAAAAGCATTGGCTGGGAAGGTTAAGAAGAGGCTGACTTTTCTCTGTCAAGGACGGGCAAGGGCACATCACACCTTCCTGGACACTGGACAAGAAAATGTTTGATCAACTCTCCTCCTGGGTTCTCTATGTATTTGAAGGACTAACCCATCGCCTAAATATTCACTTACTTTTAAATAAAATTAAGTGGCTTATCTAAAGTTATACAGCCTGTAAGGGTGGAATCACATTTCTTTCTTTCTTTTTCTTTTTTAAGATTTACTTATTTATTTAAATAATCTCTACATCCTGTGTGGGGCTCCAACTCAGGACCCTGAAATCAACAGTTGCGTGCTCTACCAACTGAGCCAGCCAGGCGCCCCTGGAACTGCTTTTCCAACCAGATTCCCATACCTACTCCAAGGCTCTTTCATTAACCCACGGGGAAAATGGGAATTTTGGTGTGTGCTGGGCTGAGGAGTTCTTCAAAGACAGCTGTCAGCCAGATGGAGCTCTGTGGTGGCGTGATGTCCCTTCACCCCACCTGTGAGTGAGTAGGCATTCCAGTTCCAGGGCACTGAGACACCACCAGAGTGTGGAGGGGGTAGGCTGAAATCCTTGAGAGAGCTTCCTCTGTGGACCCTGGAGCTGGACGTCGGATGTCTGACTCCCATCTAGAAAAATCTAAAGACGAGAGGCTGGCCGGCCTTTCTGGAGGACAGAAGGAAGGAGGCAGCAAGAGTGGCCTGTGCAGCCCATGCTGGGTGAGGCAGAGTGGGCTAAGCATGCCCGTTGGGGCGAGCTTCTAGAAAGGACCTTTTCCCAGTGGACTTCCTGCCAGGGTGTGTCGAAGGACGAGCCACCACCTGAACAGCTGCCGTGGGGACAGTACAGAGACATTATAACAGCACCTACAGTTGAGTAAGACCCTTTGACCTTCTTCACATTCCTTCTCTTTGCCCCAACTCTGGAGGACCAGAGCTGCAACCTAGCCAGAGGGAAAGCGGGTAGAACAAGGACAGAGAACAAACCCCCTTCTATTTCTGTTGGGAGAAAGGGAAATGTAAATTCAATATAAAATAAAAGTGTAGTTAATTTAGATGAGGACAGATTTTTTTTAGTACCCAAGTATGGGACTGTCAAATAGCTTATGTTCTTGGAAAAGCTCCTCCTCGGTTACGGCTCCTCAGGAGGAAAGAGCAATTGGACAGTGTTGGAATGAGCTCAGCACTGGAGAAAAATACTCGGTCTCCTGACTGTACCCTCCCAAGGCCCCACAGTGACTAGCTATCTGTACAATGTTGCCTAGGCCTTACATGAACAAATAAAGACCTGGGACTTGTGGGGCCTGGACTGATTAGACTTACACTTAATGAAAGGCTTCAGAGTGGAGTGGTCAAGGGTTGGCCAGACAGGCTCTGTTCCTCCGTGGCTCTGCCATTTACCAGATGTATAACCCCGGATATTTTATTTACCCTCACCGGGCCTCAATTTCTTCATCTGTAAAATGGGGACACTAGTAACACTGTCCTCTAGGTTTATTGTTTTTGTTTTTTAAGTTATTTTTATTTATTTATTTGTCAGAGAGAGCGAGTGCACAAGCAGGGGGGGTGGCAGAGGGAGAAGCAGGCTCCCCACTGAGCAAGGACCCCAAAGTGGGGCTCGATCCCAGGACCGTGGGATCATGACCTGAGCCTGAGCCGAAGGCGCTTAACCAACTGAGCCACCCAGGCATCCCCTAGGATTATTGTTTTAAATGAACTAATCCACTCAAACACTTAGCAGAGCGCCTATCACATATGAAGGGCTCAATACATGTCGGCTATTATATCAAATTCTCTTTTTTTCCCTCCAAATCGTTGCATTTCTTTCCAACATGAATAACATGTAGAGATAAATACGAAAAGCAAATGTTCCTTTCTTTGGAACCAGACATATAAATCCTTTACCTAGATTCTTTCTTTATCACAATAGGGTGAAAAACTCCTAAAAGTCTGATAAAACTACTTTTAAAAACAATCCTCTTGGGACACCTGGGTGGCTCAGTCAGTTAAGCGTCCAACTCTTGGTTTCGGCTCAGGTCACCACCTGAGATGGAACATGGCGTGGGGTTCCCTGCTCAGTGGGGAGTCTGTTTGGAATTCTCTCTCCCTTTCCCTGCCCCTTCCACTTGTGCTCTGTCTCTCTGTCTAAAATCAATCAATCAATCAATCAATCAATCTTTAAAAATAAACAGCAGGGGTGCCTGGGTGGCTCAGTCGTTAAGCGTCTGCCTTCGGCTCAGGCGTGATCCCGGCATTCTGGGATCGAGCCCCACATCAGGCTCCTCCGCTGGGAGCCTGCCTCTTCCTCTCCCACTCCCCCCGCTTGTGTTCCCTCTCTCGCTGGCTGTCTCTCTCTCTGTCAAATAAATAAGTAAAATCTTTAAAAAAATAAATAAATAAAAATAAAAAATAAAAACAAACAGCAAAACAACCCTCTTCACTTCACGGCAGGAGCACAGGCTCTTGAACTGGAGAGCCCCGCTGCAGTCCTGACTCTGCATCCTGAGATGGAGGATCCTAAGAGCATTCTCTCCGAGCCTCTGTTTCCACATCTGTACAATGGAGATTGCGACATCTCTCCCTAAAGAGCTCTTGCGTGAAGTGTGGTGGCACAGGTGCGTCCCAGGACAGCCCCCCCAGGGACGGTCCCTCTTACAGAGTGTTCCCAGGGGTCCCGGGGCAGCATGGCTGCAGAGAAGGGTCTGGGGTCTCGCACCCACCGTTCCACTCCCGGGTCGCCGTCTTCACTGTCAGCACCGACTCTGTTCCAGCAGCAGACCTCCTCGTGGTATAAAACTTTTGGTGTATTTTAATTCCAGCAGAAGTGTTCCAGTACACCTCATCATAGCTACTCACATCGCTGATGCACTTTATGGAAAAGTTTTGTCCCTCAGAAACAGAAATTGGGTCCGGGGTTATTGTTAGGTTGGCTGAAAGAATGCACACAAAACAGACAAAAGAAAAACCAACAACAAGCACAAGGTTTAGTCTTTCTGGTGACATCGACACACGAGTGAAATTTAAGACAGAGGCAGAGAGCATGGGCCATCCTGACTCCACCGGTGTCAATGCGGGATGGGTACCTTGCGGCTCCTGGGCTTTCTTTGATTCTAGGCTGTTCCCGGTGGTGTTCTGAACTGTACTCATTTTCATCTCCTGCCTTGGAAACTCGTGCACTTCCCCTTTGTGGCTGGAATTATCTCCTGATGATCGGCAGGGCAAAAGGCGGCAAACTTAGAGCTGTTGACTTAACCCAAGCCCCCCTCCAGCCTCTTCCACGCCAAATGGCTCTGTTCTTGTAACTACGCCATTCTCTACTCCTTTAAAACATTTTTTAAAAATAATACCATGTTGTATTTTAACTTCTCTCTTTCTATACCTCTTCTTCATCAAAGTGTGAACCCCTCAAGAGCAGGACTCTGTTTTCTGTGTCTTTGCATCCCCAGGACTTAGCACTGACTATAGTACACAGTCAACACTTACTAAGCCGAAGAGTGATTTCTGGAACAGCATTTACAGTAGCGGGATCATAGAACTTACTGCCCAAATGATTATACCAGGCCTGTCACGGGCAAAGTGGGAGGGACAGGTCCCCCACCTACAAGTCTCTCTGCATTTACTCCTCCTTATGAGAATGTCCTCATGCATTCATGAGGAATTGTTCATCAAAAATGATAACAAGACCCTTACAAAAGCAAGAGCTTATAGGAACAGTCCACTTCTTTTTTTTTCCCCTCTGCTTCTATCTTTCCACCTCTCTTTGAGCATGTCATTGACATTTCAAAATGCCATTCCCTTTTATCTCCTAGCGGTGAACAGTTTCATGCCTTGAGCCCACTGACACCGGCCGGTTTTTCCCATCAGTGTAAAATCTTGCTCTTATCACCATCAAAAGAACTCAGGCCTTCCCATAGGGCCCTTTAGAAGCTGGGATCCCAACATTCAGATACAGTCCCGCAGGCCCCTCAGCATGGATGGCTGTGTCCCTCCCATGGCCTCACTGGCTGTAGGGACCTGGTGTGGAGCTGCCTCTGTAAGGCTCGGCGGTTTCTGTGAGTGGAACGTGGGAGGCTCATGGAACCCTGAATCTGGTTCTCTTGAGTCTCACACGAGGTCCCAACTACCAGACCAGTGGTTTCAGTGAAGGCTAGACATGTTTCTATGACAACCGGAAGCCCAGCTGATCAATACAACACTTGAGGTGGGTAACTACTGTCACTATAGAAAGCTGCAAATTACACAAAAGACCCACGAACTCGTCTATAGCGATGATGTTCTCGGATAAGCATCATCTTGATCTTTGTAAAAATGCTACGTCCCGAAAGCAGCAGGTGTGGACAAGAGTCATTAGTAGTGTTGATATTAACCCTTTCTCCTGATTGTTCGAGGGGGTCTGATGATTGATCTAAGTAGTTCGTTTTTTGTAAGATGGGGAGAAAAACAAGTGTGACTGCCCCATTTTTGCAGACAGGGGTGAAGTTAGAATGCTTTATTACATAAGGAGAAGAAGTGACACTTAGGGGGCCTAACTCAGTTGAAAGGCTTTACTCAAAAGACTAAAAAAAACACTCAAGACAACTGTAAAATGACCACAAAGTATCAGAGATGATCAAAGCTTCCTGCAGCGTTCTCTCTAGAATAGGTGGAGTGGGAGAGGAGGGATGACAGAGCAGGTCTTCACCTGCTGGTGGTGGGCCATGAGCCAGGCTACTGGCAAGCATGGGATGGAGGACGGAATCAGGGAGGAAAGGGGAAAATTTGGGACACTACCCTTGTCATAAATTCAATGATTAAACAGAACTCATCTGAGTGTGAAACTCTCCTTTCCAGTCCCTTCCTGCCTTCTCAGTGCCAGGCCGACCTTTCCTTCCCTGCAGCCCTGGGTTTCCAGCCCTATCCTTCTTTCTTCTAAAGACTTCATCTGAATTCAAATGGGAGAGAGGGACATCCCCCTCTGTCTCCCTCTTGTGATTTACCCCAAGCACATTCCCACTAGCTCATAGATATTCCCAGGGGATTGACAGCCCTTGGCTTGAGGGGCAAGGCTAAAGATCCCAGTGAAGGAGTCCTTACCCACAGAGGTGAATGTCACTTCTATGCTCTTACTGCCTCTGGCTCCGTAGGTGCTGACGAACTCGCACGCATAGATGACCGTCGTTCCAGCCGACCCGCTGGGACACTGGGTTCCATCCGCCCTGAAGGTGTATCTGCTGCAGCCGGACTCCAGGTCAGTTTCAGGGCTGCCTGCAGTGACACAAGCAGTGCTTTCGCTGTCACGGTTGGCTGACTCTTCGATTTAGGGGCAAAGAGGCCCAATCAGTGAAAAGGAGTTATTATTTAAATCAGATCTCTTTTTTTGGGGAGAGAGGATTGTACGGTGGTTAGGTCTGCAGACTTGGGAGCTACCACTTACTAGCGGGGTAGGGCTGAAAAAGTCACTCAACTGCTCTGTGCTTCAGTTTCTCCAGATGGAAAATGGCCCCGGATTGTAGTCAGGTCAAATGAGTTCATGTACAGAAACACTTAGAACAGCACCCAGTCGGGGCCTGCCCTTCACACAGACCATTAGTGATGGTCACTGGGGTAGGAAAAATTAAAAATTAAAGAGAGAGAGAGAAGTAAGATGTTTGGATATGATTTCAACTGCAAGGAAAAAAGATGTCAGATTATTTAGACCATTATTATTGCAAGGAGAAAGAAGCCTGGAACATCTGATATTCATCTCATTTGAGAAATGTTTCATCGCAACTTGTTCCCTCTTATTAGTCTCTATATTTTTGTGGAAGCTTCAACTTCATGCTTTCTCTGGTTAGCAGGAGTTTCCCCTTCAAAATACCTCCTCTTCCAAACTTTCCTTTCCATTCCCAAGATGCCATGCCACCTCGCCATCTTTCCTTCTTGCCAGTGGCTCTCTAACTTCCTCCTGTGACGTTCTCCTGTTCCAGTCCCTCCAGTCTCTCTCCTCCAACCTTGCCACCACCATGTCCTCTTAAGGCCTTCCAATCAAACACTGTCGATCTTCCAAAAATCAAGGAAAAAGAAAAGGTCTTCTGACCAACTCCAACATAAGTGCATCTTTTCCAGCCTTGGCTGGATGATCAATGATGTTTGAAATATTTTGACTGTTATGTAACCAGCTTTCTTCCCCAGTCCTCACACACCGATTTCCACCTTTACGCACTTGATTGGATAAGCTCCTGGCTCGGAGGCACAGGCTTCATCTCTAAGGCTCACCTTACCACTTGTTTTTTGAAAACCCACTTCTTCCACCTTTCCTGGGACCTTATTCCATCCTTTTTCTTTCCTCTCCCTTGGGACTTTAATTTTCCCTTGTGTTCTTTCATATCAGCTGCCAGATCTACCCAACCCTTTCCTTCCTAGAACAATCCTTCTCTAATCTAAAAGCTCCTTTATCCACCACTGCCTTTTCTTCCCCTCTCCCTACCACGTGGGTCTATATTCGCCACCTATGGGCTCTCACTTCCATCAAACCAATGCGATTTTCCTTTTTACCCCTAAATGCCTCCACCAGTGTTCCTGTAAGTCCAACTATGATGTCCTCTCTCCCATATCCAGTGGTTTCTTCTCATGCTCCCCGGACAGCAGCATCTCTTTCCATGGGCCACCTTCGTTATGGCTTGGCTTCCTCGATTCCATAAGGTCTCTCCTGCTTCTCCTCTCCTCATCCCTCCTTCTGGGTCTCCCTCCCAGGCTCTTTGCCTTCTCTTCCCTTCTCCAATGTCAATAATCCCTTTACCCAAGCATTGTGATAGTCATGCTTTCCTTAGTTTTTTCTCCACTCTCTCACTAGACAATCTCATTCACATCCATGGCTCCTGACTCTATCTGTAAGAGAAACACTCTTGTTGGAAATCTAGAAGCAAATTCCCAAGTGCTGAGTTCACAACTTAGGTACCTCCAAATCAACATGTTCAGTGAACAACCGCCCTTTCTTCTCCCCAGACAAAGGCTTCACATTTTCTGTTTCTCCTCTTGCCACTGGCAGCTCCCAGAATTAAGTCTCAAAGTCATCTTGAACTACCTGCATTTCCTCACATTCCACTTCCACTCAGCTGTAAAAGTCTTCTGGTTTATTCCTCTGAAACATCTCAGCACTGTGTTACTCACTCCAACCCATGGTCACTTGCCCAGACCCCATTTTCTGTTATCTGCCAATTATACTTGATTATAACTGGATCTTTATTTTCAGTTGTGTGCCCCTTCGATCTATTGGCTACGTACCTTAAAAACTGTTTTTCTAAAGTTCAGCTCTGATCACCTGACCTCTCTCCTTTCACCTTTAAATCTTACCATGGTGTACAAAACAAGATAGACTCCCCATAGTAGGGTACGTGTATTTATTCAATGTCAATCTCCCTCTCTACCCTTTATCTCATTCTATACCCTCCTCTTAAAAAACACACCATGTCCTGAGCCTTCAACGTTCGCTATAGCTTCATGCCCTCATGGCTGTGTTCACACCTGGAACATTCTCCTTCCTTCTTCCTCCCGTTGATGCTTACTTATCTTTAGAGGCCCAGCTTTACTGTCAAACTGATGTACAAGACGTGAGTTTTCAGAATGAATAATATAAAGAGATGTACAGAAAAAATGATAATGAGGAGTAGAGAGGAAACCTCTAAACCACTAAATACATTACGGAGGTTGAAGGAGGGGGGTTTTCTTTGGGAGACTTGAGAAGATTTCAGAGAGGAATGGAGGTTTGCTCTAGGTCTTGAAAGACAGAAATGGTGGCTGGAGTGTTCTGGGGGCGGTTGTATGTGCGAATCATAACTCCTTGGAGAATGTGGTGTTCCAGTCACCTGCTTCAGGAGCTGGGGCTGAGTGGGGGGGGGGGTTGGTAAAAAGCCCCTAATCCCATCCATAACTCAAGTGGCTCCACTATGGTCTGCTATGCATATCAGACATATGGTTCTCAACCAGGAGTGGTTTTGCCTTCCTGGGGGACATTTGGCATCGTTCAGAGACAGTTCTGAGTGTTACAAATGGGCTTCTACTGATATCTAGTGAGCAGAGGCCAAGGACGCTGATAAACATTCTACGAGGCCCGGAACAGCTCCCCTCAGCAAAGAATTATCCAGCCCGGAATGTCACTAGTGTTGAGGTTGAGAAACCCAGCATCACACAACCATACAAGACTTTGCTTCAAGAAAGAGTCTGCAGTGAAGTCAGAAAACTACTGGTGTGAACAAAAGCACAGAATCTGTGGCTTGCTGTTCAGGGGACAAATGGCGGGGGGTGGGGGAGCAGGGGAGCTACGATGTTCTGTAAGGAGGACACCTGTAGGTCCAGAAAGGCTCCAAAGAGACGGTAAACTCAGAAAACAAAAGCAGGAGTCCTGATTGGTAGCATTCACGTTGTATTTCATCTAGTACCCCAGCACCCCAGTACCCCAGGGTTCTGCCCCTCAGGTCCTGTTCTAGAAAGTACTGAATGAGGGCACGTATTGCATGGTGCGCTGGGTGTTATACGCAAGTAAGGAATCATGGAACTTTACATCAAAAACTAGGGGCATACTGTATGGTGACTAACATAATATAATAAAAAATTATTATTAAAAGGAAAAGAAAAAGAAAGCACTGAATGCGGCTAGTAAGTTGGTGTTGGGCTTTCTGGGGAAGAGATGGCATGCGATCACAAGTTCGCTTCTCAAGGCTAGATACCCTCCACAGAAGATTTGCCACCATGCTGAGGAAAAGTGGGGGATGGGTTTTAAAGCTATCATCATTATCAGAAAACAGTTCTTGCGGCAGACTCAGTGTATTCAACTCCGTCTTAAATGTTTACATTTATCATCGTGGTTTTTTTCCTCCTCACAAAAGCTTTATAAAAATCGGTACCATTATCACTATTTAACAGACAGAAGTAGGAATCAGTGAGGGGACCAGCCGGTCCTGGCTGCATCAGCAAGCGAACACATGGCACAGCCAGGATTGTGGCTTTTCAGGACTAGGTATTGTCTTTGTGGAGAGTGTGGGTCTAAGGACAGAACACTTGGCTCAAGTCCTTTCTTTTTCTTTTATCCAATTCCACGGGCATCCCCACAAGGAGAGGAATCACTATTTAAAATCGGATTTATCCGTGGCTCGTTAGGAAGACATAGGAGCACATAGAGTAACACCAAGGAGGAGGAAGAGCAGGCCTGAGGCAGGCATCCCTTGCTCCTGTCAGGGAGATTCTGGGCCACACACAGAAAGCCTCAGTGTCTCACGTGTAAAATAAAGCATTGGACTAAATGCATGGTCCTCACACCTCTCTGCCCGATAAAATCTCCTGTGAAATTTAAGAAAATATGCCACTGCCTGTGATGTGGAGAGCACAGGCAAAAGAAATGCAGATAAAGTTAGATTTCCTTAGAACCTGCAGCCCATGGCAGGCAGAGTATACTCTTCCTCCAGGAGCTCCCCATCTTCATGTTAATGCCTTGCTAGAGGAGAAAACCTTAGCTTGACAATAGTCAGGCCTCCAGGATCCTGTAAGTCTTCTCTAACATATGAAAATCCTTTTGGAAACTTCCTTTGTCTTTACTTCCCCCAACTTCAAAGTGTACAATCAAGTGCCCCTCACGACCCCAGTGCAGCCATTCCTGCCCAGAACTACCTCTTAGCACCAAAAACCACGCAAGAATTCTTTCTTGGCCGTTGGCTGGTGGATCCCACTTCAAACCACATCACCTGGAGCCCACGTGCAGCGATCCTGACGTCACTGCTCTAGGCTAGAGCCCTGACAGCTGGTCTGTTTAATAAGACCCTGGGGCGGCCCTCATGTGCAGCCGGGATGGAGAACACTGCCTCTGAGGATGCTGTGGACCCCTTCTAGCTGCTTCTCTACTTAGGGCTCACCTCAGCCCCTGAAGCCAGCCTGCCTCTAGTGGCACTTCATCAAGTGCCTCAAAAACCACCGGCTGATCTCCCCTACTAAAGAGAAACTAAAGAAAAACTAAAGAAAATCTCCCTGCTTTCTATCTTACCGATGCCCTGTTCAGCTGCAAAAAACCCAAACTAAACCCAAACAAAACAAACCCATTTGAGACAGCACGCAAGCACACATGGTAACATACGCTTAAACATTTCAGGGGGGCATTCAGGAAGAAAAGGAAGGGGACCACGGCGTTTGAAGCTGTTCCCTCTCGCGTCTCCTAAGGTCACAGCCAAGAGGGAGCTGGCACCCTCTTGTAAAGATTCAGTTGTTTTACGAATACTCCGCGTGATCGTGGGCCTCGGGAGTACGGTAGGCGGGGCCACGAAGAAGTGAATGACCTCATTTGGGAAGTGCTCTAACTTGTGGGCAAGGAGGGAATTAAGGCTCCGTTAGTTTTTATCATCACACCGCATGACAGCTACAGTGAGACTACAAAGTCTGTTGTGTTCATTTCCCGCAGTCTGTCAAGCTAGCTAGTACTATACCGGGCCGGCTACGTGCTGCACGAACAATAGTAACCATTACCGCCTCTACTCTTACTATTACCGATACTATGACTTTGTGCCATTACCATTTATAATATTAGCTGCTGCCCGATGAGTTGAAAAACTCCAGGAAGCACTGCCCCCTCCCCATTCGGAAAAGACCACCCTCTTCACGCTGGAAATTCTGCCCCTGTTGGTTACCTTCTTTCTGTCTTATCCCTTGTGTTTTGAAAATGAAATGCATCTGTGTCTGAGATGAGGCGCTCCATTCGGTTTCTCATGCTTTGGAGTGAATTATTTTGCTAGATTGTCTCCTACTGACCTGAAACAATGGGTGCTAAAGAACCCGTGGAATTTAGAGAGAGAGAGAGAGAGAGAGAGAGTGAGCTTCAGAGCAGGGGCTGCGAGGGGAGGAGGAAGGCTAGGTGCCGAGAGGGCAGAGGCTAAGTTCATCAGAGAAGGAACAGAGAGTGCAGATCCCCAGGTGGCCAGCCCTGCGGCAGGAAATCCATTGTTCTGTAACCGGGCCACCCGCACTGGGCACCAGGAAGGTCTGAAACAGCGGTGGCCACAGAGAGGTCTCTGAGCATCTGTACTGCAGACTTCCTTGTTCCTCTGCCAGAGGGCGAGGTTTTCACCTCTCGGAGCTCAAAGTGTATTAAGTCAGTACCAAGGGAACTTTGCAAGGTCTTTCTCCCATCTGGCAGCTCCTCCAGGGTGCCTTCACCTCCTCTTCCTGGAAAATCAGGGAAGTGACTAAATGTATCATGTGTCAACATTTTCAACAGTGACCAGATGCCTTTCCCATTCTTTGGAGTTTTTAAAACAAAATACAGATGCAGCAGGTGAAATTGCTTTGCAAACAGATGGGCTCGGGAAAAGTTGCACGTAAACTAATCATTATTTTATTTATTTTTTTGTAACTTAATATAGCCTGATAGCCAAGACTTTGTACCATGAAGCCTTACCGCACTGATGTATTTCACGGGTAAAGCCACATTTTACTTTAATGGTTTTTTTTGTGTAAAGGTGAACATGTAAAGCTGTCATTTCTTAAGGGAAGGATTGGATCTTGTTCTGTGAAATTTCTAGACAAAAAGTCTTCCGCTTCAGAACAAACTCTGCCAGACCATCCCACCAGCCCTGGCTCCTCAGGCATGGCTAAAAGAGTTTTGCCAAGGCAAACACTGGTCTTGTGAAATCAGACCTGAGGTAAGTCTGTCTTTATCTTTCTTTTCCTTTTGTGACAACTTAGATAAGTCAGTGTAGACCTCAATTTCCTTATTTGCAAATTGGAGGCAAAAAAATGCCTGCTTCAAACTTGTGATCAGGGTTAAATGTGCTCAAAAGTGATCACATATTTTTAAAACATTGGTTAATCATAAACTGTTATACAAAACAGAGTCAGTATTGCTCTTTTAATTTATTATTATCATTCATCAGTATAAACGGGAGGGTGGAGAACTTCCAGTAATATCTCAGATCTAAAAGGAAGCCAAGCAGGATGAGAAATTGACAGTGAACAATTGAGAGACCAACGGGTCTACACAGGGACATTAACACACACACACACACACACACACACACACACACACAAAATAAAGACACAGAATTAGGTGATACAGAAGGATGTGGGACAGAGGTAGAGACATGAGAAGGACAGACACCAAGAGAACAGACCCAGAAAGAGAAGTTCTGAGTCAGACTTCCATGGCAAAGACCAGGACCTCATCCTTAGCTCTTTGCTGAAGATGATGAGAGAAGGAAGGTGGGGGGGGGGGGCAGCTCTTCTATAGGCAGGAGATACTGTGGACCTAAGTCATCAGGTCTTCTCAGCCAGGATCTTGTCTACAACCCAAGCATGACATTCATATGCATATATTTTTGGAATGTTGTTCTAGAATGGCTAAGCTGGAGCTGGCATTAAGCCTAGTTACGTTTTTATAGTCTGAAGTTTTGGGGGGGGGGGAAGCCGTCTGACATTTCCTCTCCCACCCAGCGCATCTCCCTTTTTTACTTGGCCAAGAGGCAAAAACATATATGCAAAAGGGCATCACCCAACATTCTTACCTGGAATGTTTATTTTCCCCTCCTGCTTCCATTCTATCGCGCTCCAATTAACATTAATCTCACTGCAGCAGTTCAAAGATACGGGATTGTTGTCGCACGTCACCTTCATTTCTTCAGGTGCCGAGATTCGGATGGGCATGACATCTATTTTTTTTCTGTACTCATATTCAAAAATATCTAATGTCAGCTTGCAAATATATTCACCTGCATAGAATACACAAATTTTTTTTAATGATTTATTTATTTATTGAGAGAGAGTGGAAGCAAGTGGGGGGTGGGGGTGGGGGGCTTGGGCAGAGGGAGAGGGAAACAGAAAATCCCAGCCGACTCCTCGCTGATCGGGGAGCCTGATGTGGCGCTCTATCGCAAGACCCTGAGCCAAAGCCAAGAGTTAGATGCTCAACAGACTGAGCCACCCAGTTGTCTACAAAAGCATTTTTTATTATTACGTATATGGGATTCCTTAGAAGATTGATAGCCTCATCTCATGTGTTCTGACAGTACTTCCCGAAGCATCCTTTTCAAAAGCATCCAAGACTTGCTCTAAACAACCCTAAAGAAACATTCAAGAAATACAGAAGGTCAGAGCAGATCATTTCTGATGTCACAAGTTAATGAGTACAGAGAGGGTCTAAGGAAGGAGCAGAGATCTCAGTCTTTGCTAATAAGAAAAAAAGGTGCGGGGATGGAAGAGGTAGAAAGGAAAAATTGGAAAGCCTTGGAGAATTAGAAGGTCATGGATGATTTGGGCATTCTATTTAACTGCGGCAAAATCAGAATCAACAAAGATGTAGCAGGACCAACTTCTCAGTCGGGGAAAAAGAGATGCTCCTGCTGGCATCTGGGTTACAATGGGGTTATTCAATTCTAGAGTATCCACTTCTGCTTCTGCGGTTGTTGGGGAAGGAGCGTGGGAGGTGGGAGAGATTACAACGGAATCCAAGCAAACCGCGCAGAGGGTGATGGTTACGTTCACTCTCCTGAGGAGGGAGATAGTCTCACCGGCGTACACATGGGTCAAAACTCATTAAACTGCACCTTTCAATATGTACAGCTTGGCATATTCGATTCCACCTCAACAGAGCTGTTTAAGAATTTTTAAAGATTAAAAACAAAAGCCGGATTTTTGTCTCACTTTCCAACTCATAAGCCCTTGGTAAATGCGGGAATCTGTTTTTGTCTCCAAGGATATATTTGCTTACTCATATGCCATGGGATTCATTTTTAATTTTGAAACATTGAGCCTGGTGACTTCTTTTCTTTTTTTTTTTTTTAAGATTTTATTTATTTATGTGACAGAGAGAGACAGCCAGCGAGAGAGGGAACACAAGCAGGGGGAGTGGGAGAGGAAGAAGCAGGCTCATAGCAGAGGAGCCTGATGTGGGGCTCGATCCCAGAACCCCGAGATCACGCCCTGAGCCGAAGGCAGACGCCCAACCGCTGTGCCACCCAGGCGCCCCAGTGGTGACTTCTTTTCAAAGAGGAAAACACTGTAGATCTAGGTCTAGATCTAGATCTATCTAACATATGTATGTACAAGTTCATTCCCTGGCTTGCTTTTTTATGAGCTCTTTGCTCCTTTCCCCGCACCTGTTCTTGGACGGAAACCCACCTGCCTCGCCCTGAGTGATGTTGTAAATTGTGAGGCGCGATACTGAGGTCATGTTGTTGAGCACGGTGGTGTAAACCGAGAATCTGCTGCTGTTCTGGATGTCAGAGCGCCTTTCAACGTGGTGCCAGGACACGTTAGAGGACAAAACTTCGTTTTCACACACCATATGCACCGTGTCCCCTTCAAAAATGATTTCTGGGATGATGGTGAACTTCGTTTCATCTGGACGCCCAAAGAAAAAGTATTAAGATCCCAAAGCAAACAAATGGACACCACCCCTACATGGCGTTGTGGTGCTTCTAGAAGGAGGCAGGGTGTCCTCTTCATTCCACCCCCGGACAGCTGGTGTCTGAGGCCCAAAGAGTTGCCACCTGCCAGATACCAGGGATAAAGCTTCCAGGTTGGAGTCTATGCACTTTGTTGGCCTCATTGGTGCAATGGAGATTCCAAAGCTATTTTCAATATTTCACATCGTCTGGTAGAAAATGCTCACTTGCTTATACAAAAGCCACACCAGCTCTTTTAAACCTCAAGTTTCTTTGCTACTGACTCAGTATCAACCGCCTTTTGCCAATAGCAGGTATCTTATACCTCTGAAAGCTCTGTTGTACATCTTTGATGAATTATAAATGGGAAAAAATAATTTCATGTAAGAAAGTCTGTTATGAATTAAGAATTTTTTTAAAGACTTCATACCCATAGGCCCTTAAGAAGGAGCACTTTATAAACACACAGGTCCAGAATTGAATCCTGGTTCTGTGCCATACATAGCTGTGTGGCCCTAGGGAATTTACTTAGCCTCTCTGAGCCTCAGCTCATTGTCTGGAAAACAGGAGTCATAAGAGCTATAGGAAGGTGATTTGGGGAAATAGTAGTCATTATTGTTTTCATAGTACAAATCTGGAGCACCATGCCATTTAGTCATTTCACAGATAGAAGTAGAACACAACATTCGTTATGTGTGTGTGTGTGTGTGTGTGTGTGTGTGTGTGTGTGTGTTTATGGTTGTCCTTTGCTTACACAACATGTGATTTTTTCCCTTTAGGCCATGTTCCTTATTCTACATCCTCAGGAATTGCACGTGTTGAGGAAATCAGATGCTGGGTAAGGACGCTCTCTGAGGGCTGTTTTGCATGGGCTCCATGCTCAGGCCAGACCCTCTCCATATTGTCATCACGGGAGCACAGCACCATAAAATTAATTTTGGGAGCTACGATGTTCTAGTCAAAATAGCAAGGGATCTAAATATTTCTTATTACTTTTTTTAGGCTCCTGAATAAAACAAGATTTTAAAATATCACACCCAACTGTTAAGAAACTAGGCCTTCTAGGACTATTTAATGTACCAAGCTGACTCAAAAGTCATACAAACTTATGTTACTATGTGTTCTTGAGCAAATTATTTACCCTCCCTCTGCTTCTAGTTCCTCCCCTGTAAAGTGGAGATAACAGTACCCATCTCACAGGATATGTGAGGACATCATTTGTGTAACATGCGGGGCTTAACACAGAAAAGATACAATAACAATGTGTCTCTTTTCATCATCACTACCGCTAGCAATAATGATTAGTAAGACTGCTGATATCATGTGGTTCTATGGCATTGACCATGAATTTATGGGCAGTGATTAAAGAAAGGAGCATTCTGGTTAAGTGCCTCTGCTAATTAATCAAACATTAATTATTTTGAGGATTAATATACGACCAAATAAATAGAAATATTCTGAACATGGATTGCCCTGTACCCTTGGTGTTTCGTAAAGATTTCAAATCACTTTCTGATACCAACTCGTTCGTTCAGCTTTTTTTTTCTTTCTTGTTCTCTTCCTCTCCGCTGTCCCCAAATATAATTATAATTAAAGCAGAACAAAACCCAGTCTCTTGACCTTTTGGACAGTTATACTCTAGGTAAATAGCAACAACGCTGTGGAGGGCAGGATGACGGGGGAGCTCTCCTGCGAAATGCACATGACCTGCGTTTCTGTTTATTGTTCGGAGGCTATGCATATCACAGAATCGTTCTGGTCTGCCAAGGAGGACAGAGACGGATGCAGACACTCTGTAGAAATGGTGTTGAGCGCCGTTCACAATGACTTCATTGCTCTTTGGAAGAATAAGCCACAAACTCCAAAGCGCTTTTGGGAACCATGCTGTCAGCACCATGTATCTGGACCGACGGTCAGCCGCTGATCAGTAACACCGCCGGATGCTGACTCCTTCGTAAGGTTGACTGTCCTCAACACGATTGAAATTTGGGGGGAGGGGTAATCATAACCGAAGCTTACCTAGACTAGAGCCTGATGTTCTTCCATGCCCCCCCTTCAGAACCATAAGCATAAGGAATCTTGGGGGGTAAGCATGTGTTGGGTGGGGGTGGGGTAGGGTCAAGAGGGGTGGCATTACTGGGCGCCTTCCATGGGAGGCACGTCCTTTAATGTTCCTGTTTTCACCTCTGTTGTTGATGTCTGTGTATTCTGACTTTTTATTGTGCTTTTTCTCTTGTTTATGTTTTAGCACCTTCTTACGATTATGTATGTATCTTTCAACATTTTGTTTTTAAAATGATCTGGTGTCTAACACTACCAGAGAACGTGAAGACAAAACTTACAAACCTATTGTGTGGATGGCTTAACCCCTGAGAAGGGCGCCCTCTCTCCCAGGTGTGCCTGCGACAGTCCTTTCAGAGCCCTCCCTGCTGGGGGACAGTGTTGCTCCAAAGAGGAACCACCTGGGGCCCGGACCCGCGTTAGCGAGAACATCTGCCAGCAAATTCTTACCCGCCAAGTCTCCGCGCAGCCGGCTCTCCTATTTCCCAAGTAACAATATGTCCACCCATCTCATCCCACAACAGAACACAGCTCTGTGCCCATTGGTAAAATGGGGGAGAACATCTAACACCCCAGGATTTTATCACTGCTCTATGGGATCCCAAGCAGGGGTTCTCAAACTTTTCCATGCATCAGAATCACCTGGAGGACTTGTTGAAACACAGATAGCCCTGGTTGGTCTGGGGTGGCCCTAAGAATCTGTATTTCTTTCTTTTTTTTTTTTTTTTAAGATTTTATTTATTCATTCAACAGAGAGAGGGAGACAGCCAGCAAGAGAGGGAACACAAGCAGGGGGAACAGGAGAGGAAGAAGCAGGCTCCCAGTGGAGGAGCCTGACGTGGGGCTCGATCCCAGAATGCCAGGATCACACCCTGAGCCAAAGGCAGACGCTTAACGACTGTGCCACCCAAGCGCCCCAAGAATCTGTATTTCTAACAAGTTTCCAGGTGGTGCTGATGCTGTTGGTCTGGGGGCACACTTAGAGAACTCCTGCCCTAAAATAACAGTATCAGTTATTTAATATCAGTGCATCTCATGAATATCCCAACCCCCACCACGATGTTAGTGTTTGGATGTTTGGGGCCTTCTAATTTAAAAAAAAAAAAAAATCCATAAACCCAGATGCTTCTGTGAGCCTCTTATAAAGTCTCTCTCTCCTGCAACCCCCCGCCCCTCCCCCGGCAACTGCAGTGACATTGGCCTGGTTGGAAGGCTCTGCACTGGCTCCTCAGATGGGGAGGGGCGGGCACATAAGCCACTGTGCCCGGAACCACACAGTCTCTGTCCGTGGAGGACATGGTAATGCAATTTCCTAGTTTTAAGCATAAAGATAAATACCATTACTATATCTAAGTAAAGTCCATGTATAGGAAAAATGTGGAGATGTCCTACTTACTGCTGGTAACCGCTTGAAAGGAGCCGTAGTCCATTTTGTAGGTCTGATTAAGGTTCTGCATTACTTGCTCGTTTGCTTTATGCATTAATTCGGGGGATGGTGTTGTAGTCCTGACCTCATATGTCACAACCACACTTCCGGGCCTGGATGGAGATCACTCAGTTCAGTAAGGCAGTAACTGACCTGGAAGAGTCTAGATCCTTATGGTTTATTTGCATGGGAGAAACAAAATGGCAGGAACAGCCTGGGTACTTTTACCTTCAGTGGTTCACTCAAATCAACCTGTTATTAAGCTCTAGTCGGAAGCCTGAGGCAAGGCTCACACCCTCAAATGTCTGCAGACAGGCAACATAAATGAACAAAACAGCCAGACAAGAGTGAGTGGAGTGAATCACAGAAGCTGGTCGTAGGGTGGCAGGCACAACGCAGAGATTTGTCACACGGCCATGCAGGCCCAGGGTACCAGATACGTTGAATGTCCAGTGAAGGCAAAATCCTGACTGTTCCTGAATATTCCTTATTTTTAAAATTGGCAACTAACTTTTTGAAACCCCGAGCTAACCGTCTCAGGGCTGCCACGGTGCCCAACTCCAGGGGGAGCCACTCACATAGCAGCGTGCAACTGTATGCTTGTGGCTGGTGGACGACTTCTCTTGAATAAAGGCATCGCGCAAGACATTATTTCATTTTTATATCTCAGAACTCGCTAGACTGCAAACTTATCCCATATCTGTTTGCAAAGTTCTTGCACGCATAGAATAAACACAAGGCTTTCGCTCACCTTCCATCTAGATAGGTACATCTGTAAGGAGCAACTCTCTGTTCTCAGCATCGCCTCCCTCTCTAAGCCCCAGCAACCCAGCATTGTCTTCACCTCCACCAAACTGCTCTAGTTGAAAGCCCCACATGATGCCCCCCAATGGGCTTTTTCTTCTTCACTAACGTGTTGGTCTCTGCCACTGGGTAGAAATGACCCAATTATAGCTTCTTACCTGAATCCTGTCACAGTCACCAATTTGAAGCCTGGTAAAATACTGTAACCTTTCCAGAACTGGAAAACAAGACAAGTGTCATCGTGTCAAGGTCCAGTGAGACAGAAGTCAAAAGATTTAAAGCAGAGTAAAAAGCTCATATTCTTTATCACCCCAGCGAGATCTTTCTCCTATCTATTTTCTTAGTGCTGGCACAGACAGATTTTTGAAGAAGTAATTCCCATCTACCTATGTCAGGCTGGGTTCTCTGAGAAGCAAACACCGGATTAAACGTGCAAAAAATTATACTCAGGGAAATGCCTAGCAAAGAAAATGGGGAGGTTTCTCTGCAAACCAACCCACAGGAGATTCATTTGGATTCAAATCACATTAGATGTTACACGCTAAGCACCGTGCGTGCAGAGTGCCATGCCAAGTACGCGGATGGGTGGGATCCGAAGATTAATAAGCCACTCTCTCTTTCCTGCGAGGAATACAATTGAGTGTGCGGTGTGTGTGTGAGGAAGCTTCCCAGGCTGTACAGAACCATTACACGCCAGATAGACAAGTCAGATGTCCAAGAGCTCTTCGGCATTTCAGCATGGCGCCCATGGAAAATGGAAATAATTTCTGCGGTGTAGAAGGGTAAGCGGAGGCGCTCCTGGCCTGAGGCAGGGCCGTGGCTGCCCAGAGAACTAGGGAAACCATTCTCTCAGGCCACCTGTAATAATCTGTAGCACACCAATTGGAAAGCTCTACTCCAAACAAGTTAACTCAAGCAAAGCCTTTAGGCTCAGATGAATTAATCCAATATAAAGCACTTAGCATAGTGTCTGGCACACAGTTAACGCTCAGGGAAGAGTCTCTATTTTTATATGATTAAATTTAAATCTGTCGTAAGCGAGACTGCCTCGGTACCTCTTATATAGGATGGTTTGAAACCCTCAGGACCAGCCCTGGGCTGATGTGCCCTAAACATGATATGGGCTTCATCCAGGCGGTGTGTGAAGACAAATAGAAAAGCACCATCAGGCACTTCTAGACCAGGCTCTTGGCCCTCTGAATAGGATTCAGTGAGTTGATGCCACCAGATCTTCTCTAAATCAATTCTACTCTGGGAAGAAGTCCCACCCATAGGCCAAGCTGATGTCAAATCATCCCCTGAACGGTACTTGATTCGAGCACTCCCTTATTCATCATCCCAGGGGTATAGGAATAATTTTGATGTCCACATTCATAAATTCTGACAGATCCAAGCGAAATATCCACTGTAAACGCAACAGATTCAGTTCAGCCCAAAGAACTCGTTGGTTAAGAAGTTCCCGGGGCCAAAACCTACCGCTGTTTCCAAGTCAGTCTTGTAGGACCTGTAGAGAGCGGAGGAAGTGTTCCTGAGGTCTTCTTGAAAGCCCACATTGAGTCTGACTGACATTCTGAGCGTGACATCTGTTGAAGAAACGCAAGGCAATATTTTAAAATCTCATGTTAGCACGTGAACACACAGAGGACACAGAAACATTTGGGAGTTGATATCAAATAGCCACTCAACAAGGAAATGTTTCACGAACAGGTACGTACCTCCCTGGAGCTGGCAGAAAGGTCCCTTGGGAGGTAGTCCTTTAAGGCAACCGCAGCGATGCCCTGTGGGGGCGCTGGCATGCTCTTGACAAGTGAGATTTTGGAGGCACCTGTCCTGAGGCCACCTGTAGCCTGTCTCACAGGAGCACCAGATTTCATTTCCAGTAGGTCTGCAGACTAGCATTAACCGGAACAGCGAGAAGAGAGAAGGTGGTCACCACCCTTACATTTCTAGACTGTAAGTATTTATACTTGCAGAAGATCCTGACTTGACTCCATAGTGCCATCTGGGAGGTTCAACAGTATTACATGAGAGTCACGTGATTCCCAAGCTGCATCACCATGCTATCAGGCATGGCCACCTAAAGGATGATGGCTTTGACTGTCTTAGGGGATGCCTACAATGATAACGTGATGAGCAGATTCCTGGACATGAAGTGTATGGTAGCCAGTTTCCAGGATGGTCCCTGTCCACCCCTGTTTTTGAGTATTGACACCCTTCTGTAACTCCCTCTCATACTGTACTAGTCTTGGTCTGTGTGAGCAACAGAATAGGGTGAAGTGATGATATATCATCTCTGAGATTAGGATATAAAAGACATGGTGGCTCTCCTCTGTGATCTCTCTCTCTCTCTCTCTCCCCTCTTTCTCTCATCATTTGCGATGGGGGTAGCCAGCTGCCACTGCATGAGGATGTGTCATGGAGAGGCTGACATGGTGAGGAACAAAAGTCTCCAGCCAACAGCTACGAAGGAGCTGAGTCCTGCCAACAACCACATGAGTGGGCTTCAGAGAGGATTCGCCAGCTCCAGTCGAGCCTTCAGAGGATTGCCACTCTCGCTCACAGCTTGACTACAACCTCATACAACCCGAGCCAGAGCCATCCAGATAAGCTCCTCCTGAATTTCAGGCCCACAGAAACTATATGAGACAATAAATGTTTGCTGTTTGAAGATGCTAAGTTTTGGGGTAATTTGTTAAGCAGCAATAGATACACACAGAGTACAAAAACGATTGTGCCTTTTACATTTCTAGTCAAATGTGAACAACCAAAACAGCTTCTAATCCCATTGGGGACATTGGAAAATGCTCCGGAAACAGAGTACTTTGAATTTATTTCTAAAATTCAATCAAAGTCAAATCACTGGGTGCTGTCTATTCTAGGAATCAGCTCCTAGGCAAAGGCTCACAGAGTGACTACCCAACAGAAAGCCGTCAAATCATCGTTCCTGAAACAGGAGGGCCCCCCAAGCTCTTGTGAATCCGTGAACATTAATGCAGTTCTGTGCTTCAGCATTGGCGGGAAGGGGCACCCAAAGGGAGCTATGAAGCAACCATTTCAGGTTCCACTAGCATATATTAAGAATAAAAATTGGAAGGCCTAGATGATAATGATGGCCTATTTGAAATATGAGAATTCAAAAAAATATTTGAAAAACAAGAATTATATGTTTGCCTCCATTTTAGAATCATAAAATGCAACATCTGTTAGTGCTTGCAAGACAGTAACTTTGTTTAGGACCAAGGGGTCCCCTATCATAGCTTCCCAGGTGAGGGTGCCTGAGAAGTAGGACACCTAGCATAACCTCAAAAGGGAGGCAGTGACCAGAATGTCCAATCCCATAGCCTGGGGGTTTCTATATTATGTCTAGCTTCCAATGCAGACACGTATCTGGTTTCTATTTCCTGACCTATGATGCCAGAATGACAGGAACTCGCCACTTATTAATACCTGAACCATTCTTTGATGTACCTACTGGTTACCCAGAGGAATGGGTCCCAGTAGTTTGTCACGAGGGACCTGGCAGTATCTTGGGACATATTTTGTGACAATTGATACACAAACCACCAAGCAAACATCTGGCCACCATTTGAAATAAGGAAACTGGCTGTAGAGTTTGCCAATAGGGGCTGCATTCTGGAAGGCTGTGAAGTCATAAAATCATGCCTCAGGCCTTTCTGGGTCATCTCACTTGCTTACCAAGCACAATCTGCTCTAATAGTAAGGGGTGCACACAGCCTTTCTCCTGATATGCTCAGCCCTCCATTCTGAAGCAATGGGTCTTTGACTCACCTGTTGTCACCTCAATGCTTAAAATGTTGGTGGCTTGGTCAGTGCTGTTCCCTTGAATTGGGAAACTGAGGCTGTGCAAGTAAGCTTTGATAGGCTCCAAGGAGGAGGCATTTTCAAAACTGATCTCCACATCAACGGTGTACTCTTCCGGGCCTGGGCTGCTCGAGGCGACTGAAAGGAAAGCACAGGAAGCTGTGAGAACTCACCGCGGGTGGCAGAGGGGGACAATGGTGGACAGTTCAACATTTAAAAGCAATAATGCGACTATGTGGATGCTGGACATGTCAGCCTTGAGGGATTTCTATGAACCTTTTAAGAGAAAAAGAAGTTTGTCAATTTACAGCACCAAATGTCCCCTACATGGTGTCCCTCTCTCTATGACTTCACCATTTATTTATTTATGTATTTATTTATTAAAGATTTATTTATTTATTTAAGAGAGAGAGTCGGGGGGTGGACAAAGGGAAAGAGAGAGTGAGAGAATCTTAAGCAGACTCTGAGCTGAGTGCAGAGCCCGATGCAGGGCTTGATTTCAAGACCCTGATCTCAGGACCCTGATCTCAGCACCTGAGCCGAGACCAAGAGTTGGATGCTTAACCAACTGCACCACCCAGATGCCCCACGACTTTACCATTGAAAGGAGGAAGGCAACCTATTGTCTGGTCTCAGTGTAGTGGTCTCTGGCCATTTGAAAGAGTCATAGGCTAAGTTCAGGACTTGTCCTTCCTCTCCATTCTCTCACCCTCTTTGGTATCCAAGGTCAAAGATTGCTGTGTTGAAACTGGACCGGAAGGGGCAAGAATAGAAGCAGGGAGACCTAGGAAGGGGACCTTGGCAACAGTTGAGACAATAAAGCCATGGTCCTGACTCAGAGGAATGAGTCAGCGTGTTTCCAACACCATTCACTTGACATGCGTGTATTTTGAGACCTGACCTATCCATGGCTTGAAGACCTCCGGGAAAAGTCATCCAGTTAATTCCCTTTGCACACAAGATGGGCTCTTAGTTCTTACTGTATATCTCTGGCATCCAGAGATATGACAGGTACTCAATGAAAGCAAAATTCACAAGTTAGAATCTAAAATAAAAGGTATCTCCAGCTCTTCATTGCCTTTCCAAATTGTCTCCAGGCTGATTGACTGTCTGGCGTCCTAGAGTCTTTTGATGTCCAACACATACCCACCACAGGCAAACCAGACAATATACATACCAGAATGTTCTTTCATAGTTTCCTCTATGACATCATGTCTGGTTCACTAGTTGTAAGCTTCTCAAGGGCAGGAACTATTTCCTTCAGTTCTCATGGCTTTACTCCACCTGGCATGGAGCTCACCACATAATAAATATATGCCCAATCAGTTCTGGTTAAAACTGTGACCCTCTTGAGAGAGCCACACATTCACCGCTCTGTCCCTGCCAGAATCTCTGGCTCATTTTTGGCTGAAACACATAACAGGAGCATAAGCCAAGGGCTAGTTGCATAGCTCAGGATGAACCTTCAAAGATTAGGAGAATCTTTTACACGGATGAATTGAGAAGACAAGCTGTGGCTTATTCTATCTTGTCAGTCAAATAAGGCAAAGGTCAGTGAATACTTGCAAAACTATTACTGTAAAATTTAAGTCAAATCTGGAAGTATGATGTATATTTTGCCGTAAATTAAAGTTCTAGATCTGTTTTCTAAAAGGGCAAAGAATTTTTCCATAAGATTGGCAGATTTGTTTAAAATTTCCCACGGAATATTGATGAGAAGCACTAAAATAGAGGAAGTTCGTAATGGGAAACGCCAATGAATAAATTTTTGTTGTAGAAATCTGTAATATGTTTACTTATAGTGATAAACTCTGCCTTAGAAGTTGCTTTTATTCATCAATCTTTCTGAGAATTATTTCATCTTGATATGCATCATTCAACTTGCTGAAATGAACTCAAACTGTGAAAAAAAAGTCTGCCAATTTTCTTAAAATTAAGAATATATCTCAAAGTATACTCCCTACTTATAAAAAAGTAATTACAAGTAGAACAAGGTGACTTTCAAAACCCAATGCAGAAGCACAGTCTGTCGTGATACCGTGGCGATGCCTCAATTTTCCTGTTTTCTTTCTGATTCTCCAATGGTTCTGTGATAAAAACAAGCTTCCTGGAAGAACTGTTCATCTTAATTTATGTGATTCTAGCTCTAGACACGGGATGTTGCCTGCTGGGAATGTTTGCGAAGAGGGCGGCTGCATGATATTTACAAGGTCTGCCTTGGAGCACGTTTCTTTTTCCTGAAAAGTAATGCAGCAATGTTTATGCCCTCTAGCGGATTTAGCTCCAAGATTCTCTTTGCCATAGGCAGTCTATCTCTTCCCATGAATGTAAACAGGATATCCTAGACGGTAGGGCTTTTTGGAAGAGTGAAGTCAATAACAATCCTACATCCCCCCCTTTGTCGTCTGTGTGGTTGCTCCCAGGGTCTGAGCCCAGCAAGGCATCAGCGCCCACCCGAGCACCGATCCTACTGCTCGTCCCTGAGCCCACCTCTCTGCATTCTTTTCAGACATAATTGCAGAACCAACGTGTGCCTGGAAAGCACATGGTGATTCACCGATGTCTTCATTCCCCACTGAAACCAAGGCGGTCCTTCTGGTGAGAACTTACAAGGAGCTGAGCCAAAAGCTTAACATACTAAGAGGAAAGTTCCTGTGACTTTAGCAAATTCTCTTCTAGGGGATTTGTGCAACTGTAATGAAGGTACCAGCCTCCAAGGACCTCTTCCCCTCCGTCTACCTTTTATGTTCTTCAACTTCTAAAGGAATTTCAGAATAACCTTCCACCTAAGCGACACTTCTCCCTAGAGACTGGTAAGGATGGGGGCCTCCACTAGAGAAGGAATGTCTTCTGCATGACAATGGCCAATTCTTCAAAACGGGCTCAACAACACCGTAATAACTCAGCAGGCTACCGGCTTGCCCCTGGGAGTCATCTATTCCAGTGGTCCGCATACTTCATTGATGGCTATGTACCTGGAGAGTACACCACACACGGATAATTTGGAGCCTCAACCCAGGTGAGCCAAAGTAAAATCTGTATGGATTAGGCCCAGAAATCTGTATTTTTTTTCCCAGTTCCCGCTGGTGATCCTGGTGATGAGGCAGGTTTGGGATTTAATGTTTTAATCCAAATGAGGAAACTAAGGAGGTAATCCTGGAGAGCCAACAGTAGCACCTAAACTTGTTTCTGGTGTGTGTGGGGGTGTGTGTGTGTGTGTTTTATTGTTTTTTTTGTTTGTTTGTTTTTGCTTTTGCTTTGCCTTTTCTTTTTTTCTAGATGCCTCCTGCTGCGGTTCCTACAGAGGTAAGCAATGAGGTGGTCTCCAAGCGTACGTGTTCACCTCTTTCTCAGTCATACCGGATAGATCAAAGCGCTCATAATAAAAGTAATAATCATAACAGCAGCTGCCATTTATTCACCGCACGGTAGGTTCCGGGGTCATGAGGAAAATATGCATACACCCATTTTGCAGATGATTAAACTGAGCTTTAATGGGTGAAAGCCCCATGAACAGCAAACTTAAAAACTGGGGTTTGAAATCATGTTTTCTGGACTCCAATTTATTTTATTGGAGTTTTATTTTAACCATTCCCTGCCACAATTCCAATGGAAGAAGATAATGAAGGTGAGCGCTTTGTAAACCCCTTCTAAACCTTTGTACTATAAAAAGGAAAAAAATCAGGCATTATTATTAAATGTGTCTTTAGAGCTAGTGTGCAATTCTCAAAGTAAATTTTAAAATAACAGCATAGTCAAAGGCAAAATTACTCATAATAAATGGAAGAATTATCTAAAACTGTGTTCTATTTGTTTCAGCATCATAAATATCTTAGAAATCCACACTGAGGAAGAACACAGCGTGACCCCTTGCCGTTGGCACTCATGGATTTTAACATTAAGTCTTGCTAGGTTTACTCATTTGTGCCTTAATTTATTAATCTGTTGATTCATAGTAACTTTAGTGTTTATTGAGTGCCTGCTTCCCGGGCACTGTGCCAGGTGCTGGGGACATGGGGTAAGTAAAAGAGGCAAGGCTCTCCTTCCATGGATCTTTTGTCCTCATGCGGGAGGTAAAAGTAAGTTGAAACTTCAGGGCCGGGCAGTTCTGAAGGGCATGGAGAAAAGAAAACAAGGTAAGCATGCAGAGAGGCACGATGAGGGTAGAGTGGGATTTTTTGTAGAATGGTTAGACAAGACCTTTCTGAGCAAAGATGCAAATGAAATGAGGAGTTGCCGTGTGTGGCTCTTCGGGGACTACTCCCCCAGGAAGAGAAAATAAGCACAAAAGCCCAGAGGCAGCGATTTCCACAGCTTGTCCGAGGAACAGCAAGAAGATGTCCCTCGCGATCCGGGTTGTTCCTTCTCGTCTCCAGGGTCGCCACCCCACAGGCAAGACACTCGGAGCTGCCACCGGGCCCCCTGTGCCTGCAAGGCCGCAGGGCGAGTGTCTGACTTGAAGGAAAGTCAGACTCAGGTGTCTGCGTGACCCGCCTGTGGATGGGACCAGAGGCACACTCCGCTCACAGCCCCAGGCAGGCCCACAGAGTGGGACAAAAATGCCAAGTCCTGCCTGCCTGGCCTCTCTCAAATCGGGGGCCTTCAGAGCTGGGGAGGGTTATGCTCCTGGTCCTGCTCCAGGCTGCAAGGGACTCAGGAGGAACAGAGGACGGTTTTCCCACCTCTGTGTGACGTGTCCTGTGGAGGCCCTTCCGTGCTCCTCCTCGGCTGCCTCCAGACCATCTGATTTCAGAGAGTTGAACGTGTTTGCTTTTTCTCAGGCTCCTGCGGCCTCTGTGTTATTTGCCTGAACTTCTCTGACTCACGGATGCCCCAAGTGGAAGGTACCCCATTCCAGGTGTCATCGATGTCACACATGGCGCCTATCGGCAGGCCCAGAGACACAGACCAACCAGGATTTCCCCTCTCCTTTCCCAGAAATCGCTGCCCGCCCCGCAGCACTTATCTTAAAGACACATTTCTGGAAAGTTGGCCACAAACTGCGACAAGTAGTTCTGGGTCTTTATCACAGCTGTTTAAGCAAACAATCCTATTTTTTGCCTGGCGACTCTAATGGGAATTACGGCTTCTCAGAAGTTGGAGCCTAAGTCTATGTGTAAATTAATCTCCCACCTGCAAAAGAATGAAGCCTGCTGACTTTGCACAAGAGAAATGAGGTGGTGTGACTTTTCTCTCGACCCAAAGGGACAAGGCTTCTTTATCACTGAAGATTTGCTCTGCTGTTCTCACCCTTAGTCCCGTAGCAGGTAAATATTAAAAGATCCCTGTTCGGCTTGTTTCTTAGTATTCTAGTAGGTAGCAGTTTGACAGCAGCACCTGTATCCTATCGGACCATTGTCAGCAGATAGAAGATCCTGTCCTCCCTTTAGGTTTTAGAAAGGGTTGTTCACGCAAGGGAAAACTACCAGAACCCCCGGCTGGGGCTCGCTGGCAGGTGCCGATGGAGGGGAGGGTGGGCGGTACAATGTGTCATAGAACACTGGGCTGTAAAGTCTGGAGAAAGTACTCAATTCTACTGGTTTGTCGTATACCCAAGTCATCGAAGTCAGTGCCATATAAATTCTTCTTCTACTAAGATGAAGACAGCGCTCCTTACGCCTTACCCTACAAAGCTGCTCTAATAATCATGGACTGGAATCTCACAGGCAAGAGCCAGGAACACGTGTTGAAAACTAGAACTCTGCACCACGAGCTCGGACTCTGGAGCCAGAGCGAGGTGGGGTGGAATACCTTCTTTCCTGGGCAGGCCATTTAACCTCTGTGAGCCACACTGTGCCCTCTGTAAAACAGGGGTAATATCTTCTTTGCAGAATTGCTGCTAAGGAGTTGGTATGGAGACCCCTAGCAAATTGTCTGGCATATAGTAGCCAGTCTGAAACAGCAGGTGGAAATAAGACTATTAATGATGATAAATGGGATGGTTATATGACAAGCAGATGTCCGCTGGTAGGTCAAAAAAGCTAATGTTATTCCAATCAGATCTCACCTTTGAGATGGTTAAACAGACACACTACACTAATCAGAAATTAAAAGAAAAAAGCACTCCCCACACATGGAAGGTCAACCCTGCAACCAAACGCAGACACCAGGCCGAGAGCACCTCAGCCTTGTCACCTCTCTCTGCCACCACCCCACCTGCTTAGCACACTAAATGCCATATCTATCGTAAGGAAGATTAAGGCCACAGTACCCCCCAAATCTGTCCCTCAACCTGGAAAATGCATGGCATTTCCTGGACCTGGATGAAAAAGGGCCAGCACATGCTGGGGCTGCCAGGTCTGCAGAAAGACCCAGATTCCCACACTGGCAGCCAACAACCCAATTCTCTCACTAGGTAGATATGAGCAAGTAAGCGCCTCCAGCACAGGGATAGGACACCCCGGATCTCCCTTTCTCAAAAATGTGTCTGTTATCCGCTATTCCTTTTGAAGCCAAAGAAGAATCCATGAGGACTTTTCTGCCCAGGACCCAAGAACATTCCCAGTGAAGCTCAGAAACCTGGCATGGAGAACTTCACCAACTGACCCAGAGAGCACTTTTGTGTTACTGCAAACTAGTAAGAAACTTCCACTCTCACTCCCCTAGGAAGATGACCCTTCAGACTAAAGTTGGAGCTTACTGGCGGAGCTCCAAGATGAGATTTCCATTCCAACTCCGGGTTCTACCTCTGGTCTCTACATCCCCCAGACTCTCAGGTCTGTGTGCTCACCGTGTCCCGTGGTCACTGCTACCTTCAACTCACGTCAAAGCTGTCTCCAAGTCCTTTTGATCCACTTCTTGTAATATTTTTCACAAGTGTTCCCCTTTCTCCTTTCCTGTTTCCCTCGCAGGGCCAGGGCCAGTGATGGTCCACGTTGCTGAACCCCTTGCTGGACTCCCGAGCCCTGACTCCTCCATCTAATTCATTCAGTCACAACCATCTGGCTACTTTTCACTTCAGGTGGTTTCCATCAGTCCCTCCTCTGTGCCAGCTTTTCAGATGCTCTAGAAACCAGCTCCTAGTGTAATCGGAACATAACTGGATACTCTGTCCCGTTCTTATTTCCCTCTGCTCCCCAGAAGCCTCTCTGCTCTAACTGGCAGATCCACCCTTTTTCTGGCCTCTGGCATCTGGCCTCCGGGTTTTTGTGCAGACGTCTCTTCCCCAATAGAATTCTGAAATAGTTTTCCAAAAACACTAACTTCTATCTCATGGCATTCCTCCTCCTGCCTTCAGTGGTTATATGGGACTTTCTCTGTACCAGGGATATTCCAGGCTCTTTCAAATGCAATATTATTTTTAAATAAATAAATCTGTGTTTCTAATTAAAAAAAAAACCCAAAAGCAAATAAACTCCTAGATAACCCCAATAACATTTAAATAATATGTACATAATATTATTTAACCTCAACAACGCTGTAATGTAATAACTCGTATATACATTTGTATGCATATGTATGTCTGTGTGTGTGCGTGTGATATATATATGATATATATATATATATATACATATATATGTGTGTGTGTGTGTGTGTGTGTCAAGAGCCCAAGGAAGCTATACAGCTGACCAAAGTAACTTAGGAAGAAGTCCATAGTGGTCTGAGCATAAATGTGAGTGTTGATACTGCTTTTAAAGATGATTCGATCCCAAACCCCAAAGATCTGATCCAGTGCCTCAAAAGGACCTCCCTTTTGAGAATCCTCTTTCTCTTGGAACATTTGTTTGTCTCTTTCTGGCATGAAGTCCCCAGAAGAGGGGATGGATATAAATGTGAAAGGGGATATAACCCTAAAAATTAAAGCTTAATCCTATCGCCTCACTTGACTAATACAGCAAGCAGAACACAGACACCTCCATGAGGCCTCTGCTTGATGTAACCCTTCTGTTGCTTTCTTTCATGGTTTTCCTGGAGAGCAAGCAGTGCTGTCTGGTGCAACTCATATCCCAGCTCGGTGTGGTCTAGCACCTGGGTCTTTCCATGGCCATTTCTTACTTTGGTGATTTTGTAAAAGTACCAAAGCCAATTCATCTTCTGCTGATGAGGGCTTGAGTCATTAACACTTCCCAAATGACTCCAGAGGCCGAAAAGCACAGAGGATCGTGCATAATAAATGGAAAACAGGTTTTTATGGTAATTTATCATCGTCGTGATTGCTTTTAATGAAAGCACATCTGGAAAAGTTTGGGATGTCAAATCCTTAAATGTGGAAGTGGTTTCCTCCCCAAAGGCTAACCTCTCACAATGTCACCACGGGTCATAAACAGCCGGGCCCGGAAGGACAGGAAGACGTTCCTTTTGCAACTGTATGGTCACTCACTGTCCCCGAGGAAGCTGGGAGCCTGAGCCCTGCAAGAGCCTGGCAGAAGCCCGGGGCTGGAATTCACCCACCAATAGTCTGATTTTAAAAAGAAAAGTCTTTCAGAATACCGAACGGGGACATCTCCAGCTCTGTTCCTGTCACAGGCTGCAAGAGGACTCAGGGACTGGAGTCGATGTCCTGATGCCTGTTTAAAAGCACAGAGAGTGCAGTCTGCGTGCTTCAGGTCGCTTCAGGGAAGGAGGGGAGTGGGAAAGCAAGGGTCTCTAAGGATATAAAACAGAGCTAAAGCAGGAAAGAAAGAATGGCCAAAGAAGGAAAAATGAAGGTATGACCTTCCAATGAAGATTTCGAGACCTTAATAAAATACGATCAAATTGTCATATCGAGCAATGGGCAAAATTGGAGCTGGTTGCTGCTCTGAAAGGCTCTAACGGACACCTTTGTCCTGGCCTCAGGGAAAGCCCGCTCTCTTTGGCAGCTTCTTGGCTCTTGTGGACCACAAGACTGAACAGACCAAGCCGTGGCACACCTGGACACGATTCAGTCATAACCCTAAATGTTAAGAAGTTCAACCTTCTCCAGAGCTGGTACAGACACTAAGGCAGTGGACTTTCCACGACCGGAACGTATCCTCCACTCACAGAGGGGCAGCTGTGACAGGGACATACGCTCTCTTCATTTGTTCCCTCATTTACTAAGAAACCGGGCTTGATGCCAGGCTACAGAGATGAAGAGAGCTCAAGAGAACTCCTGTCTCCTGGGGATGACAAACAGGAAGTCAAATAATTACAATGCATTGGGACAAATCTTGTGCTCTGGGAATGTCACGAGGGCAGTGGGAACCCAGAGAAACAGCCCCCCTCCCTGTCTGGGGCATCGGTGGGAAGCCGTACACGGCAGGAGCCCGTGAGAATGGAGACTTAGGCCGGAGTTCCCCAGACGACAAAGTAGGGTGGCAGGTGGGGCAGCGACCATGTGAAAGGAAACAGAAGGAGAACAAGGGGGAGGATCACGTGGCGTCTGGTAAGACTCGAGCAGGCGAGTGGGAGCCCGTGAAAGATTTTATGCAGGGAAATAGTGGAATCAGATTGGTGCTTTTGAAAGGTTAGCATGAAGAAGTAGGGAGCTGAGGAAGAGCCGGTGGGAATGGACTCTTCAGGATCTCTGGAGAGCAGTGAGGGAGGAAGTGAGGAGCTTATAATGTGTTGCTAAGATCCATTCAATGTCATTAGGTAGAGTAGGGAATGGAGTTCCCTTGTAATTACTTCTAGAAATCGAACCCTGATGCGCTTGGAGACTGAATTATGTGGACTGCGGGGTTTGGAAAGTTACAGCAAATGTTATTTGCTCGGATTTGCTAGAAGAAACTGCCAAGCCAAGAGGTTACGTACGTACCTGCTCGTTTTTGCCTCAGTGGCTCTTTCCCCTCTAGTTCACGTTCACGGAGAATCTGCAAGAACGTTTTAGGAAACTGTCAGTTAGCGTTAGAGATGTCTTTTCTCCCTGGCTTTCTGCTCACAGGCCCTGGAATGTCAGAGCTGAGCTGAGGGCTTCGGGTCCCACGAGCACCCCATGCCCTGTAGATGGCAGGTACTCTCTAATGTGACAGACCCCTCTTCAGACTCAGGAGCCGAACCCCAAATCACCATAGCTGAGCCTCTGCGAGTTCCTGCAGTTTGAGTCGGGTCAAGAAATATAAATCATGGTGTTTTTAACTTGTGCTCTCTGCCTAAGACTGAGTCATTCCAGTGACCTCCCAGACCAGTCTCACGACCTCTCCTCAGCGCTCAGCCTGTCCCCACCCCAATCGTTCCGCCACATCAGGGCGGTTTAGATTGTGCATGCTTAGAAGTCATTTTCTCCTCCTTTGGTCTTTTTCCTCTGGGTGGTTCTATTGTCGCTTCCTGCGGCAGGGCTGGGAGGGCTAGCTCTAGAGTGCCTGGGTGCAAGGCTGGGTACTAGCTACGTGACCCTGAGGAACTGCTCTCTGAGCCTCGGTTTTCTTTTCAGTAAAAGGGAATAATAATACTACTGGCCTCATAGAACACTTATGAGAGTTAAATGAACAGCTATGTGACACAGAGTTAGCCCCTTATGAACTTGAATTGTATCATACAGTAGAATAGTTAAGAGCAAGGACTCTGCAGACATTGAGTTCAAATCCTAGCTCTGCTATAAAACAGCTGTGTGACGTTGGGCAAGTGCTTTAACCTCTCTGTGCTTCAGCACTAATCTATAATACAGGGATAAAAATAGTCTACCTCATGAGGTTGTCATAGGATCAAATAATTAACGAATGTAAAGTCCTGAGAATAGTTTGGTGACGTGGTAAGTGCCATTCTGGGACCACACGTCACTCCGTTCTAGGGGCGCCATTCACATGAACCTCTTCACCCACACACTGCCGTTTACTTGGTCTCTATAAAGCTCTTTTCCTGGCATCATGCAGCTTCTTTGTTTCAGAACTGACTTTGACTGGCTTTGCTGTTGGGATCACTGCCAAATCTGCAGCTTGTAACCACACCTTGACCTCACCTGGGCTCTGTAGCTCATCCTTGCTACGATGTGCTTCCCAATGCAAACTCCCTTCAAGACTCAATAGAAGAGCCAGAGAACCCGTACCCTTTGTGGGGGGGGGGGGTCCTTTGCCACAAACTCCACATACCTATGAACACCACTGAGGCAGAGCTCATTCTACCATGTCTGGGGTCTATCAGTAGTTTCTAGTTATCTCTCATCATAATGATAATTAAAATAATAATTCTTTTTAAAAAGATTTTATTTATTTATTTGAGAGAGAGAGAGAGCGCATAAGCATGAGCCGGGGAAGTGACAGAGGGAGAGGGAAAGCAGGGTCCCCCCTGAGCAGGAAGCCTGACACGGGACTCGATCCCAGGACCCTGGTATCATGACCTGAGCCGAAGGCAGAAGCGAAACTGACTGAGCTCTCCAAGCGCCCCCAAAATAATAATTATTGGGATGTACCCGACACCCCTGTGCCAGGCACTGTTACGTATCTGATGTGTGCTTAGGTATTCAATCCTCCTGACAGTCTACGATATAGATACTACTATTATCCACGTTTCACTGATGAGCAAGCCCAGTTGCTGAGAGGTCAAATGACTTAGCTACGCTCACACAGCCTGTAAGGGCAGACCCAGGACTCAAACTCAGCCAGCTTGGTTCCAGAGTATTGTCCTTTACAGGCAATTAATGATCTTATCAGGAGATACCCCAGTCTGTCTCAGTGACCCACTGTCTCTTACCCAACACCTTTTCTCTTTCTCTGCTGCTTCCTCCTAGCCCCTCTTTCCTTCCAACAACAGTATTCCCATCCATGGCGATCTGTAGAGGGGCCATCCATGTACCTGACAGTGCATAAACGTTCTTGAAGCAACAAAGAGAGGAATGATGCATGACGATTGGAATTTCAGAAGCCCAGTTGCTATTTCGTTTGTAGTGGGCTTATTTTCGCCGTACTTAAATGCACAGGAACTGAGAAGGAGCAAAGTCAATGCATAGGGCTGGTTCCTGTCCAGCTTCCCCTGGAGCCTGCTTTGGCTCTGTGCCCAGGCAGAAGGAAAGGGTCTTCCACTGCATTCCTGCGTCCATCCTCCCTGGGGCCTGGGGGCAGAGAGCGGGGAGCCACCAGGAAGGCTTCTCTGTCCACTCTTCATGGGCTGTGGTTGGGGGACTCAGCCCAGGAGAAGGTGACCACTGGCGGTCACCTTTGGGATGCTCTCCAAGGTCTCGATTTCATTTTCTCCATTCCCCAGTGGGACTGAGGAATTGAGGTTAAAAATCAAGGTGCAGTCATTTCTCTGGTACACAGCATTTCAATCTGTGACCACGAGGATCCCTTCCCTCAGCTCCCCCAACCCAATTTAGTGGGGCTGGGATATGGTGACAGAAACTGCCTTCCAAACATGAGGCTGTCTTTCGAGAAGCACTACTTTGTAGCTATTTTCCACATCCTGATGGTGATGATCTGGAAGTGTCAGGGGACATCCCTGCCAAGTGTTGCTCCTGCAGCTCTGTCACCTGCTGCCTCTGTTGTCCAGTGAAGATGGACAGCTTCTTGTGAGAATAACCTCCTTTTTTAGTTTAAGCTCTGCAATCATTGGGGAAAATGGAGGAAAAACTAAGAGCGATCAAGTCTCAGAGGAGATCCTTGGTGGTGGTGGTGGTGATGGTGATGGTGATGGTGAAAATACCCTAGGCGCTCCCAGATTTGAGAAGGGCTGCCTGGATTTCACCAAGGCAAATGCTAGAGTCCCACCCAGCACCGAATCCCAGCATCTCCTCTCCTTTGTAGTTGGAAAAGGCATTCACTCACTCTAAGGCTCAATGTCTTACATGATGGAAAGTAATGTTCTGAGGCACACCAAATGCTTGGACAGTTTCTGGAAGTGGTGTGTGTCCAGCCAGCCTGGGGCTCACCAGAGGCCACCCTTGCCCTCCTGAGTCCTCATGTGACCCCCAGTTCAGGGACCTTTGTGACTCTGACAATTGCCTTTTCTCTTAAACATTGGGTGCTGAGGAGAACTCACAGGGGAGCATAGATCTTGCCAGATGAAGTATTTACTTCAGACGAGAAAACAGAACCTCTAGGGGGCCTCCCTCTTCTTATCCATGTAGAGGTACCCAGATGAGTAGCTGAGGACAAGGGTCACCTCTGACCAAAGAGGATTTCCTTATGGCCAAGTCTCAGCCGGAAGACACAAGGTCACCAATTCCAGGAAATGCCCCACCTTTTGGACGTGATGACTTTCAAATAATTGTGTATGGGGAGGAGAGGGGGCCTGAAGTAGGTGTGGACAATCCATCAGGAATGAGAAGTGGCATATTTGGGGTAGAAAACATTATCCCAGTGAACAGGATGACAAAAAACGTGGTCACCAAAGGCCCCTGGAGGTCGCCAGATTTCACTCCTCTTCACCAAGGCCCCGTCACTCACTCCTCTTTTTCTTGGAATCTCCAATTTACCATCTTTGCCTCCGGTTGGCTAACTGTCTCCTCAAAGCTCTTGTCAGGATGTATCCTCACAAAGGTGTATGAATCCAGGTTTATTTGCACTAGCATAGTAAAAGTAACCCCCCAATCTGGAAGCTCTTGCTCTGTGCTAGTCACTGTGCTGAGGCCTATGTTCGTGTGTGAGAATGTCTAATCCTCACGACAAACCAATGAAGGTGATACTATTTATTCTCATAATGTGTAGAGGAGACAGGGTCAGGGAGATGAAGAAACTTGCTGAAGAAATTTCCAAAGCTAACCAGAGCTGGGCTTCAGACTCAGCCAGGAATCTGAGGTTGAGGGTCCACCACCTTGCTGCTCAAAGCGCCATCTTTGGAGCCGGAACAAGGACAACCTGTCGGAAAGGCCGCATCCGGGCCGCCCCCCAGACTTCCTGAGTTGAAATCTGCATCTTAATAAGGTGCGCAGACGGGTTAATGTGCACACTGATGTTTGACAAGCTACATTATCGCACTTTGAAAGCCCGTCACCCCACATTTCTGTGCGCCACGCTCAGAGCCGCGTCATTATTCAGAATAGCCTAGAAAGCAACCCAAGTGTCCATGAATGGGTAATGGGTAAACAAAATGTGGGATATACGTACAATGGATCATTATTCAGACTTAAGAAAGGAAGGAAATTCTCATGCCTATTACCACATAGGTAAATTTTTAGGACATTATGCCAAGTGAAATCAGTCACGTAAGGGCAAATACTGGATGATTCCACTTACATGAGGGACTTAAAGTAGTCGAAGTCCTAGAGGGAAAGTAGAATAGCAGTTGCCAGGAGCCAGGGGAAGGGGGAAATGGGAAGCTGTTGTTTAATAGCTATTGATTTTCAGTTTTGCAAGGTGAAAAAGTTCTGCAGATGGGTTGCATGGTAATGTGGGTCTGTTTAAGGCTACTGAACTATGCACTTAAAAATGGTTAAGATGATAAATTGTGTGCATGTTTACCACAACAGTTTTTAAAAGCTCATTACTACGTGTTGCATTTAAAAAGGTAGAAGGTCAGCCTTGGGAACTGAGGAGCTGCTTAGGGCAGGATAAGTTGATGAGGTAGGTTCAAGGTCATCTCTCTAATGAGGGAGTCTTCTGCCTTTGGGTTGTATGAAGATATGATATCTCAAAGGCAGATCTAGAGAGGAAATGTGGGACCTTTTGGGGTGGTGGTGGGAGTTCCCAGGAAGACAGAGTTTGAACTCCGCCAGCAACTTTGGGAAGTCACTGGCTTATCCCCTGACCAGCTTATGCCCCGAGACAGATGGAGGGGCTTTGTTAGGACCACCGCAGTGAGGACCAGCCTGGCCTGGCGAGAGGGCACCACTGCAGCCATGAGTGCTAGGAAAACCTGGAACAGAGGCACAGCTGACCCCACTGCTGAGATGACCTCATGCTGAGGCTTCCCCGCCCCGCCCGCCCAGGCCTGAGTAACTAGAGCACTATACTGACCCTGTGAATTCATAGGAAGGGTAAGTGTTTCTCTCCTATTTATCTGAGCAAGCTGCCGCATACGGTCACACGAGGTGAAGCCCACACTGGAGTTTGGGAGAAGAGACACACGGTGTATAGCTCCCAAGTCATGAAAGAAATAGTGAAAAGGACAAAGAAAACCGAGGTCAAATGAAAGACAGGAAAACAGAAAAGAGGAGGAAGTGCATAAAGTTGTAAAAGAAAATCCTGAAAGTAAGATCGAGCGTCTTATATATGACATTAAATGTAAATAAATTTGTGCTTCCCAAATCAAAGTCGGATTTACTCAGGTTTGGTTTAAAAGAAAAAAAACTTCATGCCCGTGTTGTTTGTAAGAGAACCATTAACACGAAGTGCTACATTAAAGGCTAAACAAAGAACAAAGATCAGGCAAGCACATTTATAAAAACAGGACTGGGGGCGCCTGGGAGGCTCAGTCAATTGAGCGTCCTACTCTTGGTTTCAGCTCAGGTCATGATCTCAGGGTCATGAGATCGAGTCATGCAGAGTCTGCTTGAGATTCTCTCCCCCTTTCCCTCCGTCCCTCCCCCTGCCCGCGCTCTCTCTAAATAAATAAGTAAATAAATAGATAAATAAATGTCTTACCAAACACCAGGATTGATCGTTGGAATAGATGACAAAGAATTAAAACGAAGAAGTACAAAGCAGAGCAAAAAGCGACATTCTAGGATGCCAGAAAGTACCAATGAGCTCTCATAGTGACTGAATAAAATAGCACTTAGATATCTTTTTTAAAAATCGGTAGCAAAAGATGCCATTACAGTGGGACCAATAAATAATAATAGCAAAAAACCTGCGTGCCAGGCACTGTTCTAAGGCATTTCACAAATACTAACTGATCCAATTATCCTAGCAATCAGGAAATCAGTACTATTATCATCGTTCTACAGGTGAACAAATGGAGACACAGAATTACATCAGTTTCCCAAGATTTCATAACGAGTAACATGCCCTGTCTCTGGTGTCTGGGGTGGCCTCAGGAAGGAGTAACTAATAATTCCCATAAGGAGTAAGGGAATGTTCATCACCCTCTTTCGTTAAGCTAATATCCCATGAACTTCCCAAAGCCAAAACAAAACCACCTGATAATCTGTCAGCAAGATGTTTAAATGACATCTATGGCCCCATCGGCTCTATCAGCCTGTGATTATCACGCACACACACACACACACACACGTGCCCCTTCTGAAATGCATTCTAGTCTGATGATCAAGTTTGAATGAATCCTTTGAGAACGTGCGTCCTGCCCACTCTCACCATCTGCCTTCTAGTCACTGTTGTCAGTTTCAGAGTGGAGTTTCAGGTCTCAAGGTGGCCATTTAGTTAAGGAGGGAGGCTGGGGGCTGTTCCCTTGACCACCACTAATGTCAGAGTATGCTAAGTGGTAGCCCAGTAGACACACTGACATCCATTTATGTTCACCCTTTCCCCCACATTTGCAACATTTTCTCAAGGGCCTTAAAGATTTATTTTAAAGCAATTTCCGTCTGTGACATTCCCAGGAAATCAGAAAAAATTGACAAGGAAAAATTTAGCTGACATGGGTGTACTCACCAAGGGATGAACGATAGACTCTAACTTCAAGTTCAGTGTAGCTTGGGAAAAATAAATCCCAATAATCATGAAGCACAATGTGGTTCTCCTTGGGGATTGCATTTCTTTAGGATTGAGTTGCTTTGCCTGAAATGTAAATACGATAGTTTAGAGATAGAAGAATTTGTTTATCAAACATAGACAGATCTAGCAAACCCTGTTTCGAAGGTCACATGACAAAAAGAGGAGAACAACGGGAGGGGCATGAATAACATGTACACAAGAAATGAACAAAAGGATCCAGAGTACAGTACTTACCTTTGCTAAATACATCGCACTCTGATATTTTCAGTTCGATCCTATCCTATCTCACCCATTTTTCCTTCAAATTCTGGTAGCAGCCCATTAAATTGACCTCATGATGCATATTAATGGACTATGACTCATTAGTATGAAAAATCCCGGACTTAGTCACAAATATATAAGCCGTACTTTATAGTCTTTTATAGGAATATAGCGCATAAGGTGGGATATTCACATAACGTGTCCCATCTTACGCACTGGTTTTTGACAGCTACCTCTATAATGCTGGTGATCAAGATGAACTTTTTTGGTGACTAGATTAATCACCACTGCTCTTAACAAGTTGGGTATCAGATTGCATTAATCCAACCCTCGCGGGTCTGCGGACCCGGACAAACAGCTTTGTACAGACTCCTTTCCTCACTGACATTTTTACAGCCATGTACTTCCATGAAAAGAGCAGTAGACCAAGAGACAGAAGATACACATTAAGATCCAAGATCGCTGTATATGGTGTGTCATTGGGTAAGTCACTCATCTTCCCTGAGCCCGATATTCCCCATCTGTGAAACGGGAAGAGTTACACCTCCTCTTGTTTTCTCGCAGACTTTCCTGGGGCTCAGATGATTAAAACCCATCCAGAGCCGCGAGGGGTGCAGGCTGCCGTGGGCTCACGCTGGTCGTTGGTGGAGTGCAGAGGGCAGCCATCAGGAAGGGCGGGCCTCGGCCCAGGCGTTGCGGCGAGTGCCAGGGGACCATGGCCAGGATAACACACAGATGGTAGCCAAGACTCACACGCCAGGGAGAATCGTGTTTCAATCACCAGCTGCTGGCTGCCTTCTTTTCCTCTTCCCCAGTGGAAAAGAGGGAAGCATAAGGCCCTGGAAAACTGACCCAATTTGCAGATCTGGCAATCAAAATACATTTTTAAAATTCTGCAACTCAATGGGTTTTGGAAAATGCTTCGCAATTTAGGTTACGAGAATAGATATCTCAACCAGATGCATCTGTCATAGGGCAAGCGTAGCAACCGATCCTTTGTTCAAAGGGAACAGGCTTTTGTGGGTATCGAGCAGACCGAGCCTGGTGATAGCAACTGCTCCTGGGATGAAATGGGTACGTAGGAGGCAATTTAACCTTTTCAGGCCCCACCTTAGTGCACTCGACTAGCTGCTTCCAGATAGAAGCAGTTAGTAACTGAATGTTTAATGAGCCTCCCTTGACCTGTGACAGCCAGGGAGGAACCCAGGGTTAGAGGGACTAGAGCTAACTCTATACCCTTTCCACCATTTCCCAGTGGTGCACTGGGGGTCAGAATTAGCAAGAATTATAATGTCTCCAAATGGTCATGTCTGGTCCTTTGGTATAGGCCAATGGCCAATGCTGCTCACTGTCCCCGTCTTCCCTCAGCTTCCCTAGGGACAGTTCTTGATGAAGTTAACACTCTTCTCTCTATTGACCTGTTTAGTGACAACAAACTCATAAGTCAATAGGATGGAGACGGGACCCCACTGTGGGAAAGGGAATGTTCTCTGGATGCAGGAGAATGAGAACAGAAACCCAGTCACCGCTTCCACAGTAAGGGTAAGGGGTGGGTTCTGCACTTGAAAAAAGAATGCCACCATGTTGATGGAAAGGTAATATTAAAAATATTTGACAACCAGTTTGTTTGGTCATACCATTGGCCTGGCCAATCAGAACAGTGATACCAGCTGAAGATCAGCTCAGCTTTTGGAGTTCCTACATTTTGGGAGATACCTGAAGACAAACTTCTCTTACCTATAGCAGTAATCTTTCACTAACCCTCAGCTCACATGTATTCTCATCCATGAGGAGCCAATGGAGGCTGTTCAACTTGGCTAATGGTGAAAAAAAAAAATCCAAATTCACCCGATTAAAGGCAGGGAGTGGAACCCCAGATGCAAGGCAATGTATCTTCAGTAGGGTCCCTTTAATTGTAAATCCCCTAGAAGTTCACATTCACTCTACATTCCTGGATTAAATGGCAGACAACTGCCAAGAAACACAGAAACAAACAGGCAGAGAAGAACAAAAATTATCTGATGTTGCTCTCAATTTCTTTCTCTTTTTAAATTATAAGTCCTGGATACTGTCTAATGAAACTTGCCAACGTGAATGAGCCAGCTGTGTCTTAGAAAAAGCTGGGACGTATGATCTCATGCTCAGTACAAACCCTGGGGTGATGAGCAACTTCCGGATCTTCTCTGGTCCTATTTTCCTGTCTGTGAAGTTAGAAGACGGGGAAAGGGAAATCAAACATCCTGACATCATATGCCAGGAATAAGTCCTCAGGATTCCCAGCAGCACTGCATTTGCAAGGTGGGGGTCTGGTTTCCTTGAAGCAGTCCTATAATGACATTCTCTTGCAGGCTGATTATGCGTCAGGAACCGCCACTGTGAAACTGGCCTGAAACAGACCAGGAAACTAATCTCCTAAATCCTAGGTACCACCAGTGCTCCAAATCAGCTGCTCTCCTGGAAACCCTTCATCAGCCCTGACCTGTCCAGACTTTATTGGCGGGAGAGGGGGAGGGAGGGGAAGAGGAGCAAATGAGCTCGCATGCCTTTGCAAGGTGGAAAGCATGTTCACAAAATGGCCACGTCTGTGAGGTCTGGTGTCCCAAAGTCATCATCAAGTTGTAATTTCCAGCTCCATCTAAGTAGGCAATAGTGGATTCATTCTGGAAACGATTTATTTCCTAAGCTCTACACAGTTCTGCCTTTTCGTGCTCTCTGGTATCCTTAGCACCCCCTCTCCTGGGGTCCTTAGCCTGGATACTCTCCTGGTTCCTCTTGGGGAGGAGGAAGGTGAGGTGACAATGTGAACCCATACTTGCTCAGTCTCTGAGCTGGTGCCTCCTCCTGCCTCCAGCCCAGGGCTCTGCTCCCTACTTTAGCCTTTAGCCTTTAGCGCAGTCCCTCCCCTTAGCATTGCCTAGGGAAAAAAGTTCCCCGTGGTATTTGTGCATCATCTCCTCCAATGGTTCTTATTCCTGGCTGCACACCAGAACCATCAACTGGGGAGCTTCTTATTTTCCTTTTTCCATTTGCTGTTTGTTGTTTTAAAATCTACCTAGACTAATGGAAGTAGAACTTCTAGGGGGGTGGGAGCCAAAATTTTGTATCCACCCAAGCTGTTTCTGATGCATAGGGAAGTCTGAGGTCTGCAGATATGTATTTTCAGCAATCTATGGCTCCTTCCACATTCCCCTGCACTCTAGAACCTTCCATCACCAGCCTATAGCTCTCTCTACTACAGAAACCATGGAGAAATGGAAGCTTGAAGAAATGCATTTAGAAAGCAATTAGTCAATGGTGAATGAATGAATGGATGAATGGAAGTGTGGGTTCCGAGGTGATCTACCTAATAGCTTTTTGTTGTTTTTTTGCTTGTTTGTTTTGAAAGAGAGAGAGCGCACATGAATGGGGGGTGGGGGCAGAGGGAGAAGGAAAGAGAGTATTTGAAGCAGGCTCCATGCTCAGCACGGAGCCTGACATGTGGCTCGATCTCAGGACCCTGAGATCATGACCTGAGCCAAAATCAAGATGCTTAAGAGACTGAGCCACCCAGGCGCCCCCTACCCAATAGTTTTTGATACGATCCCATAGCGGACGCTGTTACTTGAGATTGTATTTTACGTCTCATCTAGTATCAAATATGTTGCGCACTCAGGCGCTGACAAATACAGAGTGTTTTCTGCAGCCCCAAATTGTGCTCTGCCATCATGAATTGAAATGAGTCCTGGTCCTTGCCCCCAAGAAGCTCTCAGTCTCCTTGGTAAGATGCCAAACATAGACTGAAAAACATCAACGTAAAAACCACTGCGTACTGAATGTCTACTATATACCAGGCACAGTGCTAAGTGCAGTAAATAGGTGAACTCACTTAGCGCGCCTCTCACAATGACCCCGGGACATAGGTATTTTTATCCTATTTCATAGGTGAGAAAACGAAGGCCCAGAGAGGTTGCAGAATTCACCCAGAACACACAACTAGTAAGTAACAGAGCCAGATCCGCCCCCACGTTGGCCTGTCTCCCAAGTGAGCTGCTGTGTACAAGTGATAAGAATGCCTGGAACTGAGGATGGGGGCGGGAGGTGGAGCGGGATGAGTTTGGCAGTGACCGGGGTCTGTGGCCAGACTCTGAAGGATGGGTGATGCTTTCATGTGTAATAGAGAAAGAAAAGAGAACCTCAGGCAAAGGAGAACAGCATCAGCAGAGGGAACAAAAGGAGCCCAAAGGGTGAGGTTTAGCAGTCCCCTGCGCCCCTCGCGGGGGTTCCCTTGAGCAGCTTGCCCAACCACTGTGACGCAGGCTCAGCCACGGTCCCCAGGAGGACATTGTTCTCCCGAACAATGACTGGCCCCAAAGAAGGCAGAGCTATTTTTGCTGTGACTTGGAAAGAGACTTGGGTGGCGTTAGGACTCAGGTGATTCCCTCTTTCCTGTAGTAGACTGGAGTGGAAAGAACACCAGCTTTGAAGCAAAACAGGCTTGTGTTCTGACTCGAGCTCCACCACTCATAACCATGGGTGAGACGCTTGGCCCCACCGAGCCTCAGTCTGCGGATAGGAATGGCAAGGATCACTGCGCCCGCCCTGCAGCATGACTGTGGACGTTGGAGATCATACCCAGAAGGCACAAAAGGGCACACAAGGGGCTGGTCATCATTGTGGGCCGAGTTGTGTCCTTCCAAAATTGGCATGTTGAAGTCTAACCCCCGGTACCTCAGAATGTGACCTTATTTGAAGAGAGGGTCTTTAAAAATGTAATTAAGTTAAAATGGGGTCATTACAGGGGGGCCTCATCCCCTACGACCAGTGGCCTTATAATAAGAAGAGGAGACTAGGACGTGGAAGACACAGAGGAAGATGACCATCTAGCAGCCCAGGAGAGAGGCCTCTGAAGAAATCACCCCCGCTGACGTGTTGATCTCCGAGTCTAACCTCCAGGACTGTGAGAAAATAGATTTCTGTTGTTTACACCACCCAGTCCATGGGACTTTGTTATGGCAGCCCTGGAAAACTAATTGGAATTCAATAAAAATGATACTCCCCTATGTATTTTTAAAGATTTTATTTATTTATCTGACAGAGAGACACGGCGAGAGAGGGAACACAAGCAAGGGGGGTGGGAGAGGGAGAAGCAGGCTTCCCGCTGAGCAGGGAGCCCGATGCGGGGCTCGATCCCAGAACGCTGGGATCATGACCTGAGCCGAAGGCAGACGCTTAACAGCTGAGCCACCCGGGCGCCTTGATACTCCCCTATTTTTTATTTAAAAAGGGTGAGTGTGATCCTCTGGTCTGCTGCTCAACATTTATTGAGTGCTTATTCCGAGTATGTTTTTATGAAAACTGAACAATGAATTATCGGTGTATCTGAACAGAGCGTAAACACACACTGTCTGAATTGGAAGACAAATTAGAATTCATCTCTAGTCCCAGCACTGCCCCCACCCTCCACACCCCTTAGTTTTTCAGATGAGAAAACTGAGGCCTAGCAAGGGCTGTGAGCCTCAAAGTCAGGACTCAGGAGGCCAACCAAGCACTCTTAAAATTCTAGATAATAATGGTGTCCTACAGTCAGGCAAGCCATTTCTGATAGGACTGTGGATAGTCATTGTCATCAAAGATGATGCTGCTGAGAAGTATGGATCCCTGTGATTTAGGAGGTGTTCACTCTGTTCCAGGCGTGATGCTAAGCTCTCCCCAAGGATCATGTCATTCAACCCTCTCGAAGATCCTGCAATACCACTCAATTCTCTCTACTTTTCAGAGGGAGAAATGGGAAGTTAGAAGGAGGAGTAATTCACCAAGGCCACACAGCTGACACACAGTGGTGGCAAAACTATAAGCCAGACAGTGTATCCCGCTAGGGCTACCCTTTGGGTTACAAGGCCTTCCTGGTGGGATATCAACAGGAATAAGCGGAAAACTTTCTCTGTATGGACACTGATCAGGCAACTGGAACTATGAATTCTAGCCTCACTCTGCCCCTAACCAGTTGTGTGATCTGGGGCAAGTCGCTTCATCTTTCAGAATCTCAACTGTGTTATCAGCAAAGGCAGAGAGTGGACCACACTCAATATGGGAGTTGGCCTCTGAAGTCCCATTACTGTTCAGAGTCTAAAATTTCTCACGTTTATTTCAAAGGCAAGGTAACATCACTTAGACTTCTGAGCCTAACCAAAACTCTCTCTCACATTTATCCCGCCCACCTCTTACTTAACGATACGGTTCAGGCCCCTCATGTGAGCCATTGCAATGGCTTCCATTCTTTCCCTCCTGCCCCATCGTCTACATGGTTAGAAGGTTAATCTTCCAGAAGCGCCCTTCTCACATGTTATGCCCTGTTCAGCTCCCCACTGCTTTTAGAATAGAAGCAATTGCTTTCGTTGATACTCAAGGCCTTCCATGACCTGGATTTTATATTCCAGAGCAAGCATATTTAATAAGCATTGATCAGATTTTCACCACCAAAGGGGGTTGATTTTTCATAATTGAAAATAGGGTAAGGGGTTTTCCAGTGTTCATGCAAAAGTAAAAATGCAGAAACTAATCTTTGAGAATTCTCATCCTGGCGGTGGAGAGGGGCATTTATCATTGTCAAACTATTTTTCGGTGTTTGGCAAAATAATCCTGCCATTTACTTGGTTTGGTAATCTCCATCTTTCCCTGCCTCTGGGACTCAGGAAAATCACTGCATATTCAAATTCTATCCTCCTGGCTGGAGGTTCCTTGATCTGTTCAGCTATAAATAGTCTCTACTTCCTCCAAACACCCGCTCTTAATCGAGGTCCTTAACCTTCCTCCTTGTGCTATATTTATTGTTCTAAGTATATCATGGAGCAATTCTATTTACTCCCTTACTCATGTATCCATTTCTGTATTCATTCAGCACAAACATTGATTAAGCCCTGCTGAGTGCCGGGCACTCTGCTAGGTGCAGAGGAAGCAATAGAAAACAAGGGAATGATCCCTGTCTCCGTGGAGCTTAGAGTCTAATGGAAGAAATAAGCATCACTGAAGAATCAGCGACACAATTCATTGTTTCACTATGACTGTGAAATTGTGACCAAGGAGAGTAATCAGAACACTAGTCCATTGTTGAGCGCCTACTGGGTGCCAGGCACCGAGTTGAGCATTGACTGTATTAAATCTTTTAGTCCCCACAGCAATTACAGTGCAAGGGGTTTAGTATGATATCTAATGAACAGTATGATATGAAATGAACTGAGCCACAGAGTGGTTAAATATTTTGCCCCAAATCACACAGCTAGTAAGTGGCAGAGGGAATAGAGATGACAGCCTAGGACTGAGGCCCACAGAATTCCAACAACCAGAGGTCCTGTCAAAGAAGGTGATTGAGCCAAGATGTTTGGGAGTGAGAGACCAGAGAGGCAGGAAGGAAACAAGGCTAGAAGAGCCTGGAATCAGGGAAGATCCGGTCAGACCATGGCCAACCACGTCCAGTGGTGCTGAAAGGACCATAAGAAGGGGGCTGAGATTGCCCATAGGATTTGGACACATGATGTATTCTCAGTAAGGGGGCTCTCCTTGGAGTGAGTGGGGAGGAAATCACATTGAGGGCAGGTGTACATTGAGTGGGAGATGAGGACGTGGAGACGGCGAGGGTATACAACTGAAGAAATTTGGTTGCAAGGTGGAGGAGAGAGTGGAGATTTTTCCCATGTGTACCCTGCTCGGCTCTCCCATCACACACAGTAGTGATGTTAAATGTGTGACTTTCTTTTTAAGAAAGGAGCTAACTGTATGGCACGAGAGGACTCCATCAAGGGAAGCCATGCCTCCTACTAACGCTTGGCCTGTGACTGGCTCACTAGACAAGCTACTGTCCCCTTCGAAAAAAGCCACTGGCCTGTCTCCCTATTCCCGTTTCGCACGTTCTGGGGTACAGACTACATGGTCACGTAGCTATTCTTTTAAACATGTACTTCTGATGAAAATAGTAGGTGAGAGACTGAAAATAGATAAAAGCATGCATCATTCTACGACTCGAAAATAATTCAAAGCAGATTCCTTTTGATGACAGATGCTAAACAGTAATACCAAATTTCAGGAGGAATTGCAAATTTTGCTGGGATTATTACTCTTCGCTCATCTCCATGAGGCACAGGGTACCATCAGTAACCTCCCTCCCAAACTGTAGAAAGATAGATTAAAAATCCTCAAGTATAACTTTAAGAACCTGCCGTCTTAGATCCGTATTTTCAACTGCAGAGGTGATAAGACTTATCTTTGCTGACATTATTTAATTAGATGATTCATCCCTTGCACATGCAGAGCGATAAGCTAAATATTTATTTAACACGAACACGAACCACAATGGCAATTAAAGGACTGCCTTGAAAAATTTTTTTTCTATTTAATTTTCCCTTTCCTTGAACTAGGGTCCTGCAGTAGCATTGTGTCGGGGCGGCACAGGACTCCCAGATTACAGAGGAACATTTGTTTGTACACAATGGGGTCAAGTTTTCCAAAACACACTGCACATGTGTGCAGGGTTGATAACCTTTTATACTTCTTCCCTTGTTGTAAATCCCTGGAGGGTTTTAACCTTTAAGCAAGAGATTGCCATCTTTATGAAAACATGAAGTTCCTAACTCAGCTCTTATCTCGTCTATCTTGCTACTTTCATTTGCCGTGTGGAGGGGTTTCCCTAAGCCCTGGCAAAACAATGCCAGGGGTGCATTCCAGTTGCGAGGGAGGGTAGCCCTGCGTCTGGCAGTAGCGCTGGAGAGAGTATCAGAGGGCTTGGGTATGGGTGCAAGCCTTACAGTTCTGTGGTTCTACGCTTCAGCGAGATGCAAAAAAAACACTGAAGTATTAATCATAATAATAATGGACCAATCGGAGCAGCCTCTGGTCACTATGCAGGAGAGAGGCCTGGAGGCCGTCATTCTGGATAGTGGGGAGGTCTGGGTGGCTGAGGTAGAGGTGGGCGGGGACCACGCTGGGCATTCCAGGGGCTCAAGGGAGCAATTTACAACATGGTTTCAAATATTCCAACATTTTAATAATTGGCAGCCCCCTGTGTCTCCTGCTTTCAGTGGCCCTTGCCCACTCTGTCTCCTGAGACAAGGCATTGCTGTCCTTGGCCAGTGACTTCATTTCTCAGAAATGTTCATTTCCCCCTCTAGGGATTCTGTTAGACTTCAAGAATAAAGCGTGCATGTGATTCAAGATGAAAAAACTACTATTTTTTTCCCCCCAAAAATACAGTACCCTAAGAAGTCACAAACATTCCAAGATTTCTTTAATCTGGACAGTGTGATATTCGTCAATGCCATTCTTCACGAGTCCTCGTCCTCCCTGGGTTCTTGATTTCTGAAGTCACTTAGTGTCTCCTCCTTCATGGTGCACCGCCCCCCCCCCCCCGGGGTCTCTCATCACTCCAGTTTTTGCTCCTTTCCCTCCTCCTCACATGATTCCCCACAACTGCCCCACCATGGGCCTGCCAAAAACTGTCCCGGGTCCTGAGTTCATCCCCCTTGAGACCCTTTCTCTTAGGGAGCTTGCCCCTTTCCGTTGTTTTAATTGCCAAGTTACGTGAGAATTCCCAAAGCTTTATTTCCACCCTGATCTCTTTGCTACCTATCAGGAACGTCTCCCCCACCATACTATTCGCACCTGGGTCAAAATTCAGCTCACCCAAAACTGAATGTCATTCTTCTCTCTCGCGGCTCCCTCCTCTTTCCAGATTTGCCAATGGCCGGTCTCGCTGTCTGGTTTCCCGGGCTCACCACGCCACAGGTAGTGAGCAGGAGAGGAGAGGGAGCAGCAATTCAACCAGGCGCTGAGTCCTGTCATTGCCTCCGCTGCTGCCTGCTGTCCCCTGGCCACCACCGTGGTTTGGACACGATCACCTCACACCTGGATGGTTGCAGCAATCTCCTGATTGGCTTCCTCACTCCTTCCCCTACCCACTCAATAACCCAGCACACCATCAGCAGATTCATTTGCCTAGAACCCTATTTTCCATAGATTACTGTCTACCGCATTCAAATCCTTCAAACATTCTCAAGTGACCAGGGAATATTTGGGCTCCTTCACCTGGCGGGCGTGATCGCCACAACCTAAATGGGAACCCAGCTCTGCCACGTTTTTCTCCCACCACGCTTGGACACAGAGCAGGCTGCCCACTCACAAGCTTTCATTGTGCCTTCTTTGGCAAAATGTGTCATAAATATTAACCATAAATGTTGGTCGAATGGATTGCTGCCTCTCAGCTCCTTCTCAAACCATTCTTGGCAACTGAAACGTCCCATTCCTCCTGTCCGAGCTTGACTCATTTTGGGTCTTGCTATTTCCTTAGTAACAGCAACAATTGCTATCATTTATCAAGCTCTTGCCACATGCCAAGCATTAGGCTAAGCACTCTGCGAACACTTGGCTCCTTTAATCCTTAAATCCTACATTGGTAGAACTATCATGGTCCCCCTTTTACAGATGAAGAAACTGAGGCATGAGTAAATTAAATAACACACCCCAGGTCAGATGGTAAAATAGTGAAGTCTGTTGCCAAAGTCTGAACTCCTCATATTTACAGCATACTGCCTCTTTTCTTGTCTCCTCCAGAAACGCATCTTTCTCCTGACTACCCTGCACATCTCTGTGAGTAACATATAGGTTACTGGAACAAACAGCCTTTGTAAAGCACTGAGCAGAGTGGCACATGATAAACACTCAGCAGATATTATCAGTTATTATTAAAATTCCCACTGCCTGTGTGTTGCCTCCTATGAAGAGTATAAGCTAACTGGGGTGCCTGGGTGGCTCAGTAGGGTAAGCGACTGCCTTCGGCTCAGGTCGTGATCCCAGCGTCCTGGTATCGAGCCCTGCATCCGGTTCCCTGCTCAATGGGGAGTCTGCCTCTGCCTCTCTCCCTGCTCATGCTCTTTATCACTCTCTCTCTCTCAAATAAATAAATAAAATCTTAAAGTGTAAGCTAACTAAAGGAAAGGATTCTCTGCCTTGGTAATTCCATAGCACTTAGCAAGTCTACCCAGTACAGATCTTTCCACCAAGCTATGCCTTTGAAGGTTTCACTTGGAGGATGATTTTTTAGGAAATAGGCAAGATGTCAGTGATTGAACCTTCATGACTGGAATCATGCCATGTGAGCTGAAATGCCAAGTTGGTAAATAACTTGTGAATTCACAGTGTACCCACAGTCCATGCAGATGTTTCGGTCAACAAGCCCTCCTGCAGTACCTTCTATGTGCCGAAACCCACAGGCACCAGGGACATGGACGTAAGCTGTGTGAGCCCCTCCTAGCGCTCTCTGTACGGGACACAGACATGACAGTGAGGAGCCATATTAGCTTGAACTATATTGAGAGATGTCGGTGGCGGGGGGGGGGGGCAGGTTCTAGGGGAATGTTTCATGATTAAAATAAACAACCCTGATTTACTGTCTATCCATACGTAGATCAATCCAGAAAGCGGCAGATCGTGCAACGGATAATTAGTATTTCTGGGGCTTGGGACACACATGTTAAAGTGACACTGAATAAAATGGATGACCCCCTTAATCATTTGACACTAGAAGAGCACATCCTGTTTACCTAGAACATTTAATCTGGTTTTGAAAAATCCGCACGCAACAGCGAGCCGGTGTATGGGCAGTGAAGTCAGGGGTGGTGCACTGCCCCTGTCGGGGAGTTGGAAAACTTGCATTCTCACGTGCAGGTGTGAGATGGGTCTGCTCCTGTCATAGGCAGCAGCAGCCAGAATCCTACTACACGTTGCTCACGTGCTCACAGCTGCGGGCACTTCCTGCCCCAGCTTCTTGGGCACATGATCAGGATTGCTTCTGCTTCTCCAGTTAACTACTTTATCTCTTACAGTTAAGACTCAGTGGTTCGCAACCCCAGCTATATAAAAGAATCATTTCAGAGATTTAAAAAATATATATGCCATGCCCCGAGATTCTGATTTAGTTGCTCCAGGGATGTGTCTAAGCATTGTTTTCTTTTCGTTAATTTCTGGGGTGATACAAATGGACAGCGAGTGTTGGAATTTGCGAAAATGTGGTCCAGGCAATAGCTTGATGGACCATAGAACTCCAGCAAAACTGGACATCCAGGTTGCTACAAAGCTGATAGGATCCAGCCAATCACGTTAATTCTCTACTCCCCATGCCTTCTATCCTCATTAACACCCAAAAATGGGGTTGGAAAGCCAGAGACCTGGATTTATTTTTTTATCTTGGTGAGCCAAAAAGATCCATTGTGTGATGCTGGGCAAACCACTTGATTTCTGAACCTTTCGATTTTGTGTTCCGTAAAACAAGACAGGATATCTGCTTCCCCTGCGATGGGGTGAAAGAAGGGGCAGTCTCTGCCGGGGCTAGCACCATGCAGTATGGCAAAGTGATTACCCGGATTAGCCACGCCTGGGAGAGGGATCCGGGCAGGCAAATTTAACAGGACTTTCAAGAAGCACTATACAATGTCCCAAATCGGCAGGGCCAAGTGGCCTTCTAGTCTGGTGGTAGGGAAGCCTTGGAAAGGCCAAGAAAATACCAAATAACAACTGAAAGTATTTTGTAATTATTCTCGGATTCGACAGTGTCTATTTGTAGCTTCTTCCCAAACTCTTTCTGCATGACCCATACCAGCTTGTGCGTAGTGATTTTTTTCTTCTTCACTTGTCTCCTAACATTGCATAGGGGGAAATAAAAGGTCACTCTTTTACAGAAGGCTAAAAGAGGTAGAAAGTGAGCTTATCTGTTAAAAAAAATCATCATCCATTAAATAAAAAGGGACTCTCTCCCACCCTCATCCTATCTTCCCTGGACCAACCATTTAATCTAACTAGCTTCTAGTTAGCTGGTTAGCTATGCATTCATCCAACTATCTAATTCATTTCCCTCCCCTTCCATTCCCTTGCCTTCCTTTTCTTTCCTTTCCTTTCTTTTTCTTCTTTCATTTCCAAAACAAGGCTGCCTTTGATGCCTTCAAGAAAGACAGCCAAACCTCCAGTTGGAAAATCTAGAGTTTAATCCATGGGGAGCCATTATTAATATTACTTGCCAAAGCCAAAGTCAACACAAAAGTAATAATGATGAAATGAGTAAAACTCTTTCAGACTTTTCTAAGTGTTAAAAGAGCTGTTCACACCCTCCATGTGTCATTTTATCTTTTAGTGAGGAAGGTGCTGTTAAAGATGGATAAATGAATCTGGCAGTGGGAATTTATTGTACTCTGTGCCCTGGCTTGTCCGGAGAGCTGAGAAGACAGAAATAACTGGTAAGATGCACTGTTGATGGGGTAACTGGGGGGAGGAGAAGAAAAGAGCAGGTACTGGAGAGCGTGAGATATTCCATTACCGTAGGAATATATTCATGCACTACTGGTATAACTCAGAAATGAAAGACCAAAAACTTGAGCCCTTTAGGAAAGGAAAACACTAAATGCCAGTGAAGTGGCATGGCCTAGCTTTCTACAAAGCATGAGAAAACATAGTTTAAGCAAGCCGCACTGCGGAGAGCTTTTCCTCCTTCTAGAATGCTCAAGACAAGTCTGCCCAGCTCCCAAAGCCAGCACTTTACTTGACTTCCTTCCTAGCACGGACCATAAACCCTTCGCCTCAGTCATGGGTGAGAGGTGACAGTTGAACATTTTGCAGCTCACCCCTTGTCCCAGTGGCTGCCTGGGAGCTGAGAGAATGCTCAGTGTAGCCTCTTGCTTCGTCAGCACAACCGCAACATGGCTGCCTGGCCATGGAAACACTCAGGGCAGCATTCACAAGCGCTCTGGTTTTATGGTATTTTCTGGCTTCAGGGATGGGAAAATTCATTAAAAAAAAAAAAAAAACAGAAAAGAAAAAGAAAAAAAGAAAGAAAGAAAAGGAAAAAAAAAAGGAAAGCTCTCTTTATTATAGAGGAAACCCTTAGAAGATGCCAGCTGGTAGCGTGATACTCAGTCTCTCGAAACACAGTCCCATCAACTTGGCCAACAGCCTGCACAATGTTCTTGACCAAATATGCTTTATGCTGGCAACACACATGTCACAGCTACGCAAAAGAAAATCAGGCAAAGAGGATCATAAGTGGGTGATGCCTTAAAAGGAGTGTCGAAGGGACTGAGGTGCCCCTGAGGTCTTGCTACAGAGGGAGGTGAACCACAGCAGGAGAAGACGTGTTACCTGTTCAGCACCGCAGTCCCCAAGGTGGCTTCTGCTCTGATCAGACGCCGAAAACCATCCAGGTTTCCACTATGAGGCCATTTGCCCTGCGGTCTCCAAGAAAACCTACACCCGATGAAGGCAAAGCCAAGCAGCTTTCATTGTGAGGGCTCAGGCAGGACCGGCAGCTCCGTGCAGAGCTCAGCCTCACCCCTCTCCCGAGCCTCCCCTGCCGTGGTCCTCCGAGCCTCACAGCACCATCCGTGAAAGGCTTGCTGCTGTTTGAAAAACAAGAAGTGATTTCCTGGTCCTCTTCCCCGGATGGCGTGTGCGATTTCCCTTACGCCCATGGGAAGTCCTTCAGATCCTTCTTATCTAGAAAACTCTCCACTGAGTGGCCAGACTTGTTTGGCCAATGCCCCTGGTCCTTGCTTTTCTTTCACCAAAGAAAAAAATCAGGAAAATGAAACCAAAGCAAACCCCAAATGGGTTAGCGCTAAGGAGTGGTGTGGGATGCCTTGTTTAAACCTTCGGAGACGTTCACTAAATTAGATTGTGTTTTCGGAGTGGGAGGAAAACAATGATGGGTCCTTGTGTCTGGCAATGTCAAGAAGTCAGAGAATTAAAAAAAAAAAAAATTCCCCACAGTATGAGAAGACCTAAGGCTGTCATTAGTCCTAGCCCTGGGCTTTAGAGAGAGCTATACTTCAAATCTAACACACGACGGGGACAGCTGGTTCTCTCAGATTTCTAGGAAAACTCTATGGATATTTATGCCTCAATTGCTGTGATGCTTCAAGCGTCATCTTGATAACAACACTAATATTTAAAGATAAGAAGATACATGGAAAAGGCTCAGTTGACAGTCTTCAGTCAGGTTGCTGGATTTAAAGATAAATTATAGTGAGAGTTTTTGAGTTGGAAGTGACCTACCCGTCCTCGTTTTACAAGTCAGGAAACTTACACCCAAGGAGAAACGGTGACGTGCCCAAGGTCAAAACACGGATGAGAAGGCATTGATTATCATTCACTTGTTCTTACATGCGAGTGTGGGCAATGTTCAGTTTCCTACTCCGGACCCCGTCCGCACAGAGAGGGTGATGACTGAGGCCTGGAGCTCAGGAATCTGCATTGTAAGTAAGTGCTCCAGGGGAGTCTGATACAGGCAGGCCCCAGGCTGTATTTAGAGAAACCCTTGTCACGTCAGAGTAAGGACTCCAGCGTCAGACTGTAGGGATTCAAACTGTAGTCCCACGGGTTTCTATTTATGTGGCCTTTTACACATTACAACGCTTGCCTGAGACTTGGTTTTATTATGTGTGAAAGTGGAGAACAGTCCTGTTGAGTTTATGGGCTCCAGTGGGAGCCTGGCAGAGAGGAGGAGCTCCGGAACTATTTGTGACTCTCTGGGGACTGGGGCTCTAATCCTACAAGCTCATAATCTTGTCCTGTGCCACACCAACTCCCTTAGTACTCAGGCTTGAGACAGATATTAAGAATTTTGACGAAGAAAGAGGATGAACCTTTACAATAAATTTCTACTTCTCAGTGCTGAGTCGCAACTGTACATGCTCTGGTCGACTCCGTGTCGTTGTCGGGACTTGGGTGGACAGTTAGGTAGTCAGGGCCAGGGTCTCCAAGAAGAAAATATGGAGTCAGGACAGCTAAAATAAAACAGCACTGACATCCTGTTTTGCAGCTTAGACTGGACCACACTAGCATTCTCTTCTGCAGCCTTTGCAGAAATGACTTCTGCAAAACAGCCTAAAATAAGACAACCACAAGGCGTTTCTCAATACCACTGGCCAGGGGCAGTTAAGACCTAAGCCCCCAGATGCCAGCAAGAACGACCATCAGCACGTTGACATGAAACTAATAGGTAGACAGATACGTGGCCAAAGCCCTGATTGGCAACGAGTCAGCACACCCTGATTGCTTAAGGAATTCTGCAAAAGAGCTCATAAAAACCCCTAATCTTAGAAACTCCGGGTCAACACTCTCGGGCCCCCCCTCCCCAGGAGCTTTGTACTATTGCTCAATAAACTTTTTTTTGCTGCCCTCCACTCGTCATCTTGTCTCCCTCTTCATTCTTCGAAGCGACGTGACCAAGCGCATCCCTGGGCACTGAAGGCAGAGAAATCCTATAACATCGTCCCTGGGAGATGTGGTGTTTGCCCACCCCAGCTCCCTCTCCACTTCCTCCTTGCTGCCAGCCCAAAGTCTGGCTGGGGAACTCGGGCAACTTGCTCCCTAGGGCCGGAGTGCATCGTGATTGGTCTAAACCATGCTGATCTCATTCTCCTTATTGGACAGCGGGGTGTGCTTGGACGTGAGGCCAGTTTTGGATGCACATTACCTCTGGATTTACCATTAGCGGCACAATAAAAGTTCTTATTATGTAATCCAGTTCCAGTTGGGGTTTCTATTATTTGTAGCTAAAAGCTAAAAATAGTACGGAGTGAATCACCATGAAGAATAAACCTTTTGAGTCTATATAAAATACTACTCTTGGCCTAAAAAAATATTAGGAAGAGCATTAAAACACATACACAAGGAGCCAAATGGCTTAAATCATATTCTAAAATATTCCAAAATACTTTCCCGTGCTAAATATTTAAGGTATTAACTTTTTCTGTAGGAAATGGACAAAGATACCCCAGATTCTTTCTTACATTAAAAATGTATAATATTAAATACAAGTAGTGGAAAAGCACCCAGGTCTTGAAAACCCCGAGGAGCCTGGGGTTGAGAGTATGGACTCCAGATCTGCCCACCAGCAGCTCCATGGAACTTCAACAGGTTATTTAATCTTTCTGTGCCTCAGTTTTTTCATTTGTAAAATCAGAGTAATAATAGTACCTACCTCAGGGTTGCAGTGAAGATTAAAATGCTTGTAACAGTGGCCGGCATATAGGGAGCAGGTGTAAGTGTTGGCAATTGTTACCTTTGTGGAAAGGAGACTTTTGTAGTCATAATATAACTGCCTGTACGGATTTGGTGGTGTCTTCGCCTTTGTTTTCTGCCAGGTTTGCCTCTAGTTCAGCAGAGATGGGCCCTTTGAAGGTGCCTTTGAAATACATCTTGTCTTTGTCATGAGAGTTGGTTCCTTTGAGGGTAACTTGAGTGGATTAGGATAAATGTAGATAAATGACACTGGCTGTGTTGGGGGGAATGAAGAAAAACCAGGAGGATACTGGGCATTAATGTGGTAGTAAAGGACACTAAAAGAATTTTGCCAGTTGACCGCTTTGGAAAGTAATTGTAGGATAGAACTAAATGCCAGGTGGTCAGCGCACTGCAGGACAAAGGGAAATTTACAAAAAGAGTAACAATGTCGGGGAGCTTGATATCCAAGTCTTTTTGTTACTCTTCTTGTAAATACCAAGGTCTCGCCTGAAGAAACACCCCACCGTCAGAGTGAGCTCCGCGAGTAAATGCCTCTTTTAAAAAGCTCTGAGATTTCCTGCTTGGGTTGGCTTGTGGGTGGGCTGTGGGCGCAGTTGGCTCTCTGACATGGAACGGGGCGTTGTCAAGGTGGCTGTCCCTTTGCTTCCCTGAAGAGCAATTCCTCTCTCACCCACAGTCCCGTTTGTTGCTAGGAACACTCTGTGCTTGTCCCACTCACTTGACAATGAAAACAAAGACAAATAAAAAATGGAACCACCAGATGGTCTCGGCTGAAACCCAGAAGTAGCGGCTTGATGGGGAGACTTTGCCCTGGCGCAGCTAAGGCTTCCAGTGGCTGTGACAGAGGCCCTTCTCCTGAATTCTAAGGTGTTGGAGTCGGCGGCAGGTCCCACCCCAGGTTCTTCAATCAGACTGTGGAGGTGCATTCAGAGTAATTAATCCACCAGTCATGTTATACGTGTTTGTAGGCATGACCTGTCTCTTCAGGCTTGAGGGTATCACACCTCATTCCGTACAGAGCTGTTTTCTCAGGCAGAAATGTTGGCACTAAATTAACACGTATTTCCAGCATGCTCCATACTGTTTCACTGCCCAGCCCTTCCCTCTTGCTCACCTAGGTAACTTTTAGTCTCCTTTTAAATTATAGATGTTATTTCTTCCAAGGACCCTCCTATCCCTCCCAGCCTGGGACAAGTGTTACTTCTCCCTGGACCTGTAATTCCAGGTCCAGGTCTTTTGCAATTACCACACAGCATCCAAATGATTATTTTAATGCATTGACTGTAAGCAGCCTGAGGGCAGGGACTAGTCTTATTTCTTGTCTGCCTAGCAACTAGTACCCTGCTGGCATATAGTAGGCGATCAATAAAAGCAAAAAGAAAATAAAACGGCTCCATGTCATCCATTGCTGGTCCCCCTCTTAATGTCAGCGTGTCCCATGGTTCAGTCTTTGCAACTCTTCTTTGCTGATAGTAATTTCCCAGGTGAGCTCCGGCATGGTTTTAATCTTCGTGCTGATAATTTCCAAATGTACGTCTTAGTCACGGACCTCTCTCCTGAATTCCTGACCCATGTGTCCAACTGCCCACTTGATATCTGCCTAGTTGGGTATTCAGTAGGACCTCAAACTGAACGTGACCAAAACTAAAGTCCTGATCTGCCCTCCCAAACTAGCCCTTCCAGCTGTCTCCCATCTTAGTAAAGGGCACAGTCATCCTTCCAGGTTGCTCCGACCACAAGTCAAAGAGTCATCCTCGAGCTCTCCCTCGCACACTCTATAATTTGTCATCAAATCCTATCATCTCTACCTTCCAAATATATGCATGATTGGGCATTTCTTACCCCTTCCACCACTATCATTCTCATCAAGCCATCATTATCTCTTGGCTGCATTATTATCGTGGCCTCTAATTGGTCTCTGTGCAAGACTACAGTTAGAATGGTCCTCATAAAAAGTACGCTATGTTAGATCCACCTATACTCAGCCCTCCTGCACTCCCAACACTCACAGTCAAAGTCCAAGGCCCTTTAGGGGTCTGCAGTGCCTCTTCTCCACCCCCAGACACCTCTGCTCCTCCCACTGTTTCTTCCCTCGATTCTCCTCCTACTTCTCTCCCCTCCCTCACATTGCTCCAGCCATGCTGGCCTCCTTGCGAGCACAATTCCATCTCAGAGTTTTTGCACTTGCTGTGCTCTCTGCCTGGAATGCTCTTTGCCCAGATATCCTTGCGTCTCCCTCCCTCACCTCATTCCCACAATGCTATCTTACCGAGGTCTTTGCCGATTGCCATTTCACATTTCCCAATCCTCCCTCCCTGTTTTTCCCATATCACATAGACCTCTCATGCACAATAATGTACTTATTTATTTTGTTTATTGTCTGTTTCCACCTTCCATCCCCCTCACTAGCATGTAAGCTCCTTGAGAGCAGGGATGTCCAGTTTGTTCACTAAAGAAGAGGAGTTGAAAGTATGACACACAAACTTGTGAATGCCACAGCATTAGTATACACAGCAGAAGTGCGTACAAAAGTACATAACGGTTCAACTTGCAAAACCTTCCCACCTCCATGTGTTGGCAGGGCAAGCCCTGTTTTTTTTAATCTACAACCAGATGTTGGTAACCCTTTTGACCCCTGTGGCCAGGGTCAGCTCTCTTTTGGTGTTTCTATATCAAGGCCAGGAAAATTCCCCTCTGGCACTGACCTGTCCTTATGCAAGGAAGGAACCAACAAATAATTGGGCAGTTTTATAGTATACAAATGGTCTTATTCTTATCTTTGGTGTGTATATCTTGGCAGCGTCTCTGCTAATTGGAGTTGGTCATATTTACACTCAGCTGGGGCCTCTCAGGTTTAATCTGCACTTGCTGTTTACTGGGCCCATTCCACCAAGAGACGGATAAACAAGAGTTATTACACCTTCTCTGTGTATATACCTTCCAGATAGTTATATTACTTTGCTGTGGAAGATCCCAAAGCTTCCATCTTTCGAACCAGTTAGATACAGTTGACAGCCCCACTGTAGTCGCCTTTTTATGCTCCCAGAGATGGCTCTGGCTTCTGTCAGAAACCCAAAGCACACTCCAAATGGAGTCCTGTTTTGGACTCCATGCCCAGTATTACCTCCTACATTTTCCCAGAAGAGGGAAGGACAGCACATGGGGGAAAATGGAGGCAGATTTAAGACATGGCTCCATAGAGGTATCATCAACAGCCCTCTTTTGACCTTTATTGACCTCTCATTGGGGAGGGTTGACCATCAGTGTCCTGTAAGCCATCCCCAGCCTTCAGGTTCCACCTTTAGTTCTCACAGGTGACATGCTACTCGTGTAACAGGAAGTGCTTGCTGATGCCCACAGTATGACATATGTCACTCACACGCTGCAGCTCGGATGGACATGACATCACTCATTGATTGACCAAATTTGTCAATGACTCCTCCTCCGTCAGTCCTTCCCCCCACACTTCTGTCAGCATCACGGGGAAGAGCACGTTATTTGAGGACATGTGTATTCCTTCTTATCTTGGTCTGGGCAGGGACCTATGGAGAAGGAAGCTGCATTTCCTCTAAAGAGCACATCTTCTTCTGTCCACGCACACTGGGTGCTCACTCCTGTTCTAACCTCTGCTCTTTGTTGTGCATCTGATCTTCACCACCACCTACCGTATACCTCACATAACAGAGAGCGTCGTATGCAAACATGTGGCAGCCCCCAGTTTGGACTTGCAAAACCCTGTCCCGATAAAGGCAACTCCCACCCACATTCCATTGCTCCCTCCTATTTTCAGGGCCACAACACTTCTTCTGACCCCAGAAGAAAATTTCCCCTATGTTTGCTTCTGATTACAGAGGTAATTTCTCCCTCACATGTTATCAAGTTGATTAGTGAAACAGCCATGATGCCAACACCACTAGATAAATATGAGTTGAGGAGTCATTCACGCCAGGATAAAAGTAAGAATCAAAGAATGTTCTATACAGGGGCCCACTGATCATTCATTCCAGCTCTCTAGTGGCAGAGGGACGTTGGGAGGCAACCAAGGTCGCAACACCCATTAGTGTCAGAGCCAGAATTGGAATTTAGACCTTCTGTCTTCCCATGTAGGACTTTGGACATTGTGCCCTGGTGCCCGTCCCCACCCCGCCCCCTCTGGATACTGGACAACTAGCTCTCCTCTTAACTCTAAACTGGGACAACTGCACAGTAGAGGTAGGGAGTTTATCCCTGTACCTAAGGGCAGGGTGGAGTGACGATTTCTGAGTAAGAGAAAGAGATGATATTAAACTTGTATTAAACTTGTAGACCTTTCTTTAGGATGCTCGGTTCACAACTTAATTAGTGCCTGAAATGATGCCCTAAATCATAACGTAGCCCAATGTTTCCAGCGCCTGTAATCTTTCATGGAAGAAAGATAAATAATTCTAACATGTTGGGATGCAGCTGAACGGAAAGTGTGGTGAATGGCACCATGATGGTCTGAAAAAATATGGGGCCAGGTAACATCGGGAGTATAGGCTGTCACCTTTGTGGCGGGATTTGAGAAGCAACAGGAAAACCTGCATCCATTTGACCCTAATGCCTAAAATTACACTTTTGGAGACAAATTGCTTTAAGTGAAGCACAGCCCTACTCTGACTCCAATACCTTTGAACAATTGACATGTTGTCCATTTCCAATGAGTTGTATAGAAGCACGAATTAGTTTAAGTCATCAAAGAAGCTTCTATATGGAAGAGAGTCAAGATAAAGGAAGGGCAATGAGGTTAGAGAGAAGTGGGGAATATGGGGGTAGTATTTCCAAAAGCAGTTCTCATCGTGTCTGGGAGCAGACCTGCAGCTCACGGACAGCAATCCTGCCAATTGTTGGTGGAATTGCTACAGTCACATAGCCTGACGTTCTCATTATTTATGTGATTTTTCTCACTCCTCAAAAGGGCTATTTCACACCTCCTCTTCTCTCCTCACTCTTTGCAGTAGCCTTGCCTCATACTTCACTGAGAAAACAGAATCAATCGAGTGGCAACCCTCATCCTCCTACACGTAAACTTCCAACCCCCTCTTGCACCTGCACTGTCTTCTTTGGCCCTCCCTCTGGTTTGAGAAGACACGTCCCTGCTCCTTCTGGCCTGCCTCTTCCTCCACTTGGCTCTGGGTCCCATTTCCTCTTACTTCCTCAGCACTGGATCAGTCCCAGCAGCACACAAACATGTTCCAGAAACTCTCTTTACAAGCCTTGCTTTGACATACGTCTCTCTCTCTGTCTCCATTGACGGCAGCGTTTTCCTGTTCCCCATTACAGCAAAGCTGAAGCAAAGAGCTGAATACATAGATTTTTGTCTCCGTATTCTCACTCCTCTTCTCTGGTCCCAAAATCAGTCAAGCCAGTCTTCCTCCACTGGGACAGCTGACCTTTTACAATGTGGAGGTTAGGGGCATTGACCCCCTGGTCAGTTGAAAATCCCCCCAAACATAAACTACCAGTAGTCTATTCTTGAATAGAAGCCTTACCAATTAAATAAACCGTTGATTAACACAGATTTTGTACATTGTATGTATTATATGCTGTATTCTTACAATAAAGGAAGCTAGAGAAAAGAAAATGTTATTAAGAAAATCTTACGGAGAAGAAAATAGATTTACAATGATGTATTTCTCGAAAAACACCCATGTATAAATGGACCTGTGCAGTTCAAATCCGTGTTGTTCGTGGGTCTACTACACTGCCCAAAGCAGCTTTCATGGTGCTCGCCATGGTTTCCACGTCACCTTGGTCAACGGTCCATTCGCTGTTCTCACCTTCCTTGACCCTGGAGCACCACTGGAGAGAGTTGGCCACTCCCTCCTTGAAACCCCATATTCTTCTGGCTTCTATGGCAACCATTCTTCTGGTGTTCTTCCTACCGCCCTCCCCTCTCACCCCCGGTTCCTCCTATCAACCTCCTTCATGGCCTTGCTTCCTCTGTCTGATCTTTAAAAGTTGGCATGCCCCATGTGGGGTCCAGGATCCCACTGTCCTTTCTCACCTGTGCTTTCTTCCAGGGTGACATCATCTGGCTCCATACTTGGAAGAACATTCACGGACAAGAGCAAAGTAAAGATATTTTCAGACATGTGAAGACTGAAAAAGTTTGTGTCTCATTGACTCTGGCTGGAAGCACTAGTAAAACAGGGTAAAAAATTCTTGTGTGCCATGGACTCCTTTGGCCATCTGGTGAAGACTACCGATCCTTCTCAGAATTATGTTTTTAAGAATTATATTTTGCATAAAGCAAAATACACAGGATTACAAAGGAAAATAATTACATTGCAATATAGTTATCAAAATATCAAAACACAGTGTGGCTTAGTAATATATTTACTACTTTGTTAATGTTTTCAATTAAAAGAGTTAATGAGGCAGGTTTAATATAATTACACAATTTTAAGTAGTAATAAGAACAAACTGGAATTTGAGGATCTGCAACCTAGAAATGTGATATGAAAATATCTGGGATTTCTATTGGTGACAAAGTCATAGGTACAGCTAATACTGTGGTGGTTTGCTGCCTATGTTCCTAATTAAAGAAAGTCCTAAATTATAATTGGGGGTTGGTGAAAATAAAGGTATTTTCTCATTCAAATTCACGGACTCCCTAAATTTTATTCCTATGGCAGCTATGAACCTGGGTTAGGGATGTATTTAAGAAAGCAGAAAATTGAACACTCAAGAACTGAAAGTTTAAAAACTATTTTTAAACTATTAGTTTTAAAAATTATTCACTAGGGCCACTCAGTTGGTTAAGCATCAGACTCTTGATTTCATCTCAGGCCATGATCTCAGGGTTGTGGGATGGAGCCCCACGTCAGGCTTTACGATGAGCATGGAACCTGCTTAAGATTCTCTCTCTCCCTCTGCTCCTTCCCCTACTTAAGCACGGTCCTTCTCTCTCTCTCTTAAAAAATTAGTTAAAAATTATTAACTTGGAAATAGGATTATAAAAGAAAATATGAACTAAAATACTAGGTAACAGTGAAAAGGAACCTAATAGGTGTCCAATTAAAACTTGTTTAATGAATAAATGGATCAAGGGGAGACTGGTTTTATCCTCCTCCCTTCTTCAGCTGGCTAGATGCACACCATCTGGGGAGTCCAATATTTCCAAAAGCAAGGTCACAGCATGGTTTTGCTAATACTCTGCATACTAATGCCCCCTGCGTGATGCCCTGCTTGTTAATAGGGTTACAGGAGTCCCCCTACATGGACGGGAAGGAACTCCAGCATCTTGCCCAAAGAGTGGAAGTAATTTCTGAGACAGAGCTAGAAATCCCTGGCACATAACCGATGCTCAATAAAATTGCCAAGACCCGCAATATGGAGGTGACACCAATAGGCCAATATCAGCTCGAGTTGGCCAGAGAAGGCCACTTTGTGGTAACACTTGCCACCCACAAAAGTATACATCTCACCTCATCCAGAGTCACCACTCCTGGCTCCAACATCATGTCTAACAGTTCTGTCCCTGGACTAACACTTCTCTCGATTCTTCAAAAGAATAATGCATTCTTTTTAAATGTCCTTTCAAGAATACATAATATGTCAGGCACAACGACAGTGTTTGCTTGAGAAAGAAATCAGAAAGACTGGCTGATGCCGCCTACGTCTAGGAAGAGCAACAAAGGCTCCGAAATCCAGGGCCGCTGAGGAGAAGCATAAAATTGGGGGCAGCAGTGGTGAGAATGGAAAATGAAGCAACACATGAAAGTTAATCAAAACTTCTTAAGTTAAACTCCCTGGGGAAAGGCAGAATGTGCCTTTGAGAAGCATAGAGATGTGGAATGCTGAAAAAACAACAGAGCTCATGACTGAGCTTCGAGAACCCAAACACTTCACACTTAACTTGTTAAACCAAGAACACCACGTTTTAAATTACCTGTAGTGAATTACTTTTTTAAAAAAATTTTACTTATTTATTTGAAAGAGAGAGCATGAGCGAGGGGAGGAGCAGAGGGGGAAGGAGAGTAACAAACAGACTCAGTGCTGAGCAGGGAGCCCGACGCGGGGCTCAATCCCAGGACCCTGAGACCATGACCTGAGCTGAAATCAAGAGATGGCCACTTAACGGACTGCGCCACCCACGCACCCCTGTAGTAAATTACTTTTAAAGAAAATGTTAAGGGCACGTAATTCCCAGATAGTGCCTGTATTACTCAGGAAAATGGCTCCTGTTCAAAACACGTTGTTTGTTTTAATGTTGGGGAAAAGCATTCGTTGTTCACTTTGAGTGGTTTATGCGTAGATTTATTGACTTCCTGTCTCCCCAAATCTAAGCCGAGGATACGGCATCACTTTGGTACCCTGTTTACTCACTGATCTCTTCTCATTTCCCATAACATTATGGCAAACTCCGAGTCTGTCTGAGCTTCTAGGCGGCCTGGTCGTCGAGTTGGTAACCCAAAGGCAAGGTGCTCTGGATACTAGCCTGTACTTTTTGAGTTTTTCAGAAAGAGATGGGTAAGAGATTCGGGGAACGGTGTTCACGGTCGTGGCTACTGTCCTTTGAAATGGCCTACTGTCAGGGCACACGGTCATCCTGCGTCATGAAAGTTGCCCACCCCCCCACAGCTCCAACAGCCCGTCCCAGGACAATGAGGGGTCCAAGTTTCCAAGTTCGAGACCTCTCCTAACTACATTGCCTTCTACAAATTAAAGTCTGCCTCCGGGGACCACTAAGCTATTTTTAGGTCTGATACATAGCACACAGAACACAGGTACATGTCAACAATTACATGATTATTCCGGGCCCACACCCCTTAAGTTTGCCTCATTCGACCTGGAACATTAACAGAGGGAAAACCATGTATTATTTTTAGTCCTTTCCTGAATTCCTCTCATGCTGTTCAACTTTCCATTTTCATTAGGGCCATCAAGAGCTGGCCTTTGTGCTTTACGTGGCAGAACGTGTGCACACTTCGGTGTACTTGCGTCTGGGACTGTTTACTTGAACCCGCTGAGCTCTCACTGAGTGTGGGCGCTCTTAGGAAGGACCTCTGGCCCTGGGATCTCTTACTAGTAGGTTAGAAATGCTCCCATATTGTCCCTTCTCAAATGCTAGAGTCACCTTCTGCATCAGGAGCCCGCCCAGGGATTATTTACGTGCTCTAAGAGGAACAATATTTGCGTATAATTTTATGATTAGCCCAGCGAAGGGTAGTAAGGAGGGCACGTATTGCACGGAGCACTGGGTGTTAGACGCAAACAATGAATCATGGAACATTGCATCAAAAGCTAATGATGTACTGTGTGGTGACTAACATATCATAATAAAAATAAATAAATTAATTAATTAAACGAAATTTTCCAGGAACCAAGAAATGACTTAAAGAGAGAATTGGTTCCCTAACACACACACACACACACACACACACACACACACACACACACACCTACTTCTGTGCATCGCAAAATCAGAGTGAAGAAGGTGGTGATCAGTGCAGGGAATTCTGGACCGTGGAGGCATCGGGCATGGTTGACGTCTGCACCAGATCTCTTACTGATGCCTCCCTCTTGAGTATGAGAACGATGAGAACCTTATTTTCCGTAATAATCCTTATTCTCTTGATTAAATTATTCAGATTTAAAACAGCTAAAAAAGAAAGCATTTCACTTTAAAATATTAAAATTCAATAGAACACTTAAGGGGGAGGTGAATTTTGCATCTGCCAAATGCAAAGAATAAAATTTGCAGGTCGTACTCTCCTTCGCTGTTTTAAATGTTATTTATTTATTTAAAAAAAATCTTTTTGAAGATTTATTTATTTATGTATTTATTTATTTATTTATTGAGAGAGAGTGAGCAAGTGAGCACAAGAATAGGGAGAGGGAGATAATCCCAGGCAGACTGCCCGCTGAGCTCAGAGCCCAATGGGAGGCTCGATCCCAGGACCCTGAGATTGTGACCTTAGCTGAAACGAAGGGTTGGCTGCTTAACTAACTGAGCCAGCCAGGCAACCCCTTCACCATTTTAAATTTTAAACACAAATAAAAACTCCATGTGGTCCCATAGAGTAATAGAGTTGAAGCAACTCCCGTTCAGCTTCTTCGTCTATACAACCACCGTGCTAACCCTTGTTTATTTTTTCTCTCTGTTCAAATGCGGGGACATGTCACGCCCAGGGGCTAGAGGCACTTGAAACAAGCTCAGACACTTACAAGGAAACAAGCACGTGCAGCTGAGTCCCTTTGTGTTGGGAGTCACTGTCCGACTGAGAGTTTTGTAAATTAACTTCTAGATAGAATACAATCTTTATTTAAAACTAAGGAATAAAAGTACAATCATTAGGAGCTTATATGGCTGAAATTCACCCGTGAAGGCAGCCCTCCTTTAGAAGTTAGACCAAGAAAAGATTTTTTAGGGAGAGTATTTTGTCACCAACGGTGCTTGGAATTGCTACCATGTGGTGATAATATTTTAAAAGGCTTTTAGTGGGGCGCCTGGGTGGCACAGCGGTTGAGCGTCTGCCTTCGGCTCAGGGCGTGATCCCGGCGTTATGGGATCTAGCCCCACATCGGGCTCCTCCGCTATGAGCCTGCTTCTTCCTCTCCCACTCCCCCTGCTTGTGTTCCCTCTCTCGCTGGCTGTCTCTCTCTCTGTCGAATAAATAAATAAAATCTTTAAAAAAAAAAAGGCTTTTAGTGGTTTTATTACTGATTTTAAACTCTCTACAGATGGTGTATCACCTTATTGCCTGCAACTAGGGGGTCCCCCCACATGCCGCCCTCGGGGCCACCAGGTCCAGAGGGTCTCTTGCAAACTCCTCACTCAAGCCTGGGAGACCTTGGTGTCTGAGGGTTGCTCCTTCTCTCTTCATTCACTAGCATCATCTGGGAGCAGTCCTTTCAGGGGTACAGACTCAAAGAGGGCGGAGGAAGCCATTCCAAAGAGAAGTGGGGGAGAGCCAGAGAAGGAAGCCCTTGTGAATTCCAAGACTCACCAAGGCATTTCCCATCTCCTCCGAGGGAAGATGACCTCGCCTTTCCCCCTGCCCCGAGGCCCCCACCTGCTCCTCACTTCAGCTCCCTCTGGAGACCGCTCCCCGGCCAGAGGAAGGAAGAGCCACACACTCCTCTTTCTCAGCACGGTTCTGAGCCCCCCAGGCCACCTGAAAAAAAAGAAGTGTGGTGTGTGGCTCTGACCAGGGGTCAGAAGGGAAACCAGCTTCAGCTTCACTTGACTTGAAGGAAGGAAGCAGGAAGCCCTGCTTGGGGCCGGGGGTGAAGCAGTCCTCTGGGGCCGGCTGTGCTATTACCTCCTGACTCCCCCTCTCTAATCAAGACCATGCGGGAATGGCTCCAACGCAGAAAGCAGAGCCTTCCACCTTCCGCTGTCAAGATTAAAGCCCCCATCTCGCACCAGAAATGATCCTTCCGGGGGCGCCTGGGTGGCTCAGTGGTTAAGCGTCTGTCTTCGGCTCAGGGCCTGATGCCTCTCTTCTCTTCTCCTGCCTGTGTTCCCTCTCTCACTGGCTGTCTCTCTCTCTCTCTGTCAAATAAATAAATAAAGAATCTTTAAAAAAAAAAAAAAAAGAAATGATCCTTCCAGTTACTACCAAGTGTTTACACCCTGTCAGGCCATGGGTCAAGCTCCAAGCAAGCCTCCACAGCTCTGAAAGGGAGGAGCCATTGTTGTCCCATTTTACAGACAAGAAACTCCATCTCGTGTGGCATATATATATATATATATATAAATATATAAAATATTACTCAGCCATCAAAAAGGATGAAATCTTGCCATTTATTTCAATGTGGATGGAACTGGAGGGTATTATGCTGAGTAAAATAAGTCGGTCAGGGAAAGACAATTATCAGATGGTTTCACTCCTATGTAGAGTATAAGAAACGGTCACTCATATGTGGAATGTAAGAAACAGCCCAGAGAATCATACTGTAAAGGAGGGGAAACTGAATAGGAAGTCATCAGAGAGGAAGAAAAACCATGAGAGACTCTAAACTCTAGGAAACAAACTGAGGGTTGCTGGAGGGGAGGTGGGTGGGGGATGGGGTAAGTGGGTGATGGGCATTAAGGAGGGCACGTGACGTGATGAGCACCGAGAGTTATACATAACTGTTGAATTATTGAACACTATATTGGAAACTAATGATGTACTGTAAGTTGGCTAATTGAATTTAAATTTAAAAAAAGAGACTGGGTGTTATACGCAAATAATGAATCATGGAACATTACATCAAACACTAAGGCTATACTGTATGGTGACTAACATAACATAATAAAAAATTATTATAAAAAAATAAATTTAAAAAAAGAGAGAGAGAAAAAAAGAAACTCCGTCTCAGAGCTGATTTGGAGAGGATGGAACCCAGAACTGCCTCATGTCCGAGGCCCTGTGTCCTGCCTGGGGTGGGGTGGCTGGGGGCCGACCGCTCCCAGGACCCTAGCGTCTGTGGATCCCAGAGCACCGCCTTCAGACCATGGTAGTTGTGCTGCTGGATGGACAGCCCTGGGGGCCATCTATCGTTCATCAAACCTAGCTCTGCGGCGAGCAAGAGTTTAGAAATGTATAAAGTGAACTTCTGGATAACTTATTAGTGTAATATGTGTGCGATTAGATGCCAGGTATCCTCTCCTTCTTTTCTGCCAGGTCTGCCTGCCCTTCAAAACATCCCTTCCCACGAAAGCATTATGAGCAAGGGTGGATTTAAAGATGATAAAAGCCACGGTGCAGATGTGCTTCGCACACTCTGTGTTACTCAAATCCTCTTTTCATGTGTTTCTTCTTGTAAGCCATACATCTTCATTCATTCAGCAAATATCGATGAAAACCAATGCTCCAGACACTAACCTACCCCCTGGAGATAAGCAGTGACTTAAACAGCTGTCCCGTAGGAGTTTACAATCTAGTTGGGGAAGAGTGCTGGCGAGCCTCCAGGTCCCTCTCCACCTTTCTCTCCCCTGCTCTGTGCGCAGGAGGTCTATCCCACATCCTGCAGCACCTTGTCATCTTGGAGGGCAGTGGGAAGAATGGGAAGGTGGGAGATCCCAGCAGGAGACTGCAGGATGGAAAGAAAGGGGAGCCAGGTATTTGCTCCCTCCCTTCCTTGCCAGGCTGCAGTTTGGACAGCGCTGGGTTCCTCCACCCTCAGGCCAGTACTGGGGAACGCCTATGCCAGACGCAGATCTTGCCAGGCTCTTCTGACACCCCAACATCAAACTTCTTGCCCCTCTGTGCCCTGGGGGACACGACCATGGGCTTCTTGATGTCTGCTCATGTCCTGTTGACTTAACTGCCTACAGCTTTTCAGTTAGCCTTTGACACCATCATTTCTTTTCTGCCAGTAATCCAGACAATAAACAAATAAGTTATATATCAGATGAGCAAAAGTGCTATGTAGCAACATAAAGCAGAAGGGCAATAAAGTGTGTGTGTGTGTGTGTGTGTGTGTGTGTGTGTGTGTGTGTGTGAATCTTAACTACCTGTAGGGGTGGAAATCTTGCTTTAATAGGTGTTGACTGGTCAAGCTCCAGCAGTCCGGATTGACTGCAGGCAGGGATTGGAACCGAGGTAGTTCAAAGTTGTGGCGGGGGCATCAGGAAATGGGAGGACACTGGCTGCCCCGTGAGCTTGTGGGAGCTCAGAGCAACTAAGCAGACAAACAAACTGATAACTTTGGGGGACTTCAACTAAAATCCCTATGTAGAAATTAAATAAATGAGGGGAAAGAGCAAATTAATCCAAATTTATTGTTCCTTGGGCTCAATGAAAGTCATGTTCTGCTAATTTCCTTTTTATACAATTACTGCTCATTTTAATTATTTTTAGTAACTTCCCTTTGAACTCATCACTTCAAAACTCAAAGGTGACTTTCGTTAAATGTGGAATTTTGTTGTGAGGATATGGAATGCAGAACTCCACTAATTTCACTGGTAAACTAAGGGGCAAAATAGGGTAGTATTGAAAAAATCCTACAATGTGTATTTAGCCCATTTGTTCTATATGCAACAGAGACCGTTAATGGAATTGAATCTGCTTTGGATGGATGAGGATGTCTAGATGCTCTGAGTTATTCAGAATGGTGTTTGCATTTTAATACTATGGATAAAGAGGGTGCCTGGGTGGCACAGTCATTAAGCGTCTGCCTTCGGCTCAGGGCGTGATCCCGGCGTTCTGGGATCAAGCCCCACATCAGGCTCCTCCGCTATGAGCCTGCTTCTTCCTCTCCCATTCCCCCTGCTTGTGTTCCCTCTCTCCTTGGCTGTCTCTATCTCTGTCAAATAAATAAATAAAATCTTTAAAAAAAAAAACTATGGATAAAGAAATTTAAGCTACTGGATAGCTCATCAAACCCTCACAGAAACTTGGTTTTTTATGACTTGTGTCTATTTCTGCTCCTGGGAGCCTCACTTTGAGCCATCACTTGTGTTAATAATTATTAATTTGGCCACTTGCTATTTTGCACACCAATTTTTTTCTTCTCAGTCTTTGGTGTGAAAAATTTAGTTTGTGGCCACGACATTAAGAAAGGTAGGGTTTTTTTGTTTTGCTTTGTTTTGTAAGCAGAGGGAAGCATGAAGCTCCCAGGATCCTTTCTTCTCCATCCACCCTTTCATTCCTCCCTTGTTTGAGGTGACTTTGTATTTCCCAACCTCTTCCTGCCTTATCTATCAGGGAGGAAATAACAACCGTTGGGCTATCTGTTGGCCTTAGCCAGCTGGCCACACTCAAAGACACAGGTCGCCTATTTTCACATTCACAGCCCATTCCGTAAAGACTCAGATTCAAACTGTTTTAAAAGGTAGAGAAACGTGCTCCAAAGCTGAGGCTCTAAAGGCCTCCAAAGGGGCAAACCCTTCACATAAGTGTTTGCTCTGGGCAACAAATGACTTCCTGCTTTGCAAACAGAAGTTTCAAAGGGTTGATTTTTGAAATTCCAATGAAACCTACAAGTCACCGTATTTTGACCACTTACAGATCAGAATCAACCAGAATTTCGGGAATATTTGGATTAAAGTTTCTTCAACTACAGAAACATTCAGAAGTTAAAGGAGCATTAGAGAAAAGAAGGAGTTTTCAAATTTTAATGCAGCTTAAGAATCACACAAAACAGGGATGCTTGGGTGACTCAGTCGGTTAAGTGTCTGCCTTTGGTTCAGGTCTCGATCCCAGGTTTCTGGGATCAAGTCCTGCACAGGGTTCCTTGTTCAACGGGGAGCCAGCTTTTCCCTTTGTCTGCCACTCCCCCTGCTTGTGCTCTCTCTCTGACAAATAAATGAATAAAATCTTAAAACAAAACAAAACAAAACCTTTCCTTAAAAGAATCACACAAAACAGATGAACATAGGGGAAGGGAAGGAAAAATAAAATAAGATGAAAACAGAGAGGGAAGCAAACTATTAAAAGACTTAACTATAGGGAAGGAACTGAGGGCCGCCGGAGGGGAGGAGAGTGGAGGGATGGGGTAACGGGGTGATGGGCATGAAGTAGGGCACGTGATGTGATGAGCACTGGGTGTTGTATGCAACTGATGAATCACCGAACTCTACCTCTGAAACTAATAATACACTATATGTTAACTAAATTGGATTTAAATTTTAAAAATTTAAAAAAGAATCACGAATAAATAATTTGGTCTAAGATCTTGGCTATATGATCAGAGATCCTGCTCTGCAGGACCACAAACCAGTAGCACGAACACCACCCGGGGGAATTTGTTAGAAATGCCAATTCTTGAGACCACCCAGACCTCCAGGTTCTAAAATCCTGGGCGGTGGGCCCAGTGATCAGTGTTTAAACAAGCTTTCCAGAGGTGATTCTGAGGTGCACAAAAGTTTAATAACCACGAGATAGAGCATGATTTTTTTTTTTTTTTGAGAAAAATACTGTTGCCTAGTCCCCAGGCCTAGGCCTGTTGAATCAAAAGCTCCATGTATGTTTAGAGAAACGTTGACAGATTGGGGAGTTGCTGGCTTAGTTCACGGAGAATCTCTCCTTTTCTCAAAATGACACAATTACCATCAGCTAAAACCCTTAATCTTTAGGGCTTCTGCCTACATATCCAGCTTCACCTCCCTCTGCCACTTTGTCCTCATCTTCCTCTCTCCCCTGGAATCCCCTCAGTGCCCTGCAAGCTCTGTGTTCTCCAGCCTCTGCCCAGAACTGCCTCCTTCTTCCATTTTCACTTGTCTAACTCCCGTTGGCCTTCAAGGTCCAGGTCAAGGTCATTCCCTGCGAGAGGCTGCCTCTGACTCCCTCTGGTACACCTCTGTCCCTCGCTGCCCTCTGTCAAAGCCCTTACCGCACTGCCCTGGAATGGTCTATTTGTGATCCCCCCTTTCCCCACCCTCACGCCCAAGGCAGGACCCCATCTGTCTACTGTGGAGTGCCCGGCACCAGCCAGTGCTGGGCACAGAGTAGGCGAGCGCTCAATGTTTGTTATGAATGAATCGTCGAGATGGCACAGGATCAGAGGTGCTGGAAGAGGTTAAGAGCATGGGCTCTAGCACGGGAGTACCTGGGTTCAAGTCCAAGTTCTACCCTTTACTAGCTATGTAAATTTGAGCAAATTATTTAATCTCTCTGTTCCTCAGTTGCTGGTGTCGATGATATTTCTGTTGTTATTATTAATCGCTGTCTGTAGGGGAGAACCAACCCCGCCACAGGGTCTAGGCTGAGCCCTTTTTAAGAAATTGTTCATGCACGATGTCATTTAATTTTCACAACAATCTTTAAACCACTTAGCCACCCCCGTCGGAGAGAGGGAGGCTTAGAACAGTCCATCAATTTGCCAAGCCTCGTTTAAAAACTATACAGATTGGAGGGCAAACAAAGTGAAGAATTTGAGCCAGAATCCGAACCCCAATCCCAGGTCCTGTCACTACACTCTTTTGTGCTCTAAGACAAACTGCCAAGACATAAAGACACCAAGAGTTAAACACATGATTCTGTGAGCCATGGTACAAAGCAGTGTAGGATTCTCCTCCAAACCTGTAGCTCAGAGAAGGGTTATAACTTTGCCGGGAAGAAGGTCCCTGCAAAGATGAGCTCAGATGGCCAAACTATTAACCTGCCCAGAGGAATGCAGGGAGGGGCCCCTTACGCCACCAGCGCAAACACTTTTCTAAACACAAGCTGGCAGATATTTCTAAATATTGTGACTTGCGGCACAGCTCGGTGTGCGTCAGACCTGGGAAGCACCATCTCGCATGCTGTTTGAAAAGCCTGTACTCTGCACACTGCCCCCTACCCCGGCCTCATTCCCACCTGCCTGCACACACAGGTGGGAAAAGGTCCGGGTGGAGCCTGGCTATCTGTGTTTTGCCCAGTGCTCTAGTCCGTTTGCGGGCGATGGCTAGTTCTCTTGTGCTCATATTTTCCACACATTATCACAAAAACCCAACATAGAGATTTTAAGGGGATGAGAGTCTGCAAAATAACGCGCAGTCCCCTAGTCTCTCCTGCTGGCCCCGGGGAGGATGCGGAGTTGGGGGAGCCTCAGGCTCTGTCCTCGAAGCGCGGTCCTGCCCGGCACGCTCCCGAGGGACAGAGGTCGGCTGGATTCTGCACCGACCGCGGGTGCAGGCTTCCGCAGTCCTCCTGCAGACAACTGTGCGAATCCTTCTCTGGCTTCAAATGGTCTGAAGGTGCGGTTTACGTAATGCCAGCCTCCCCGTGAAGCGGCGACCTCGACAAACTGTCGGTGCTCTTCTAACACGGCCCCCCCTTCAGGTGCATGAACTTACACTGTCGTTCAGGACACATTCACAAATTCTCCCCGAGGGAAATTTAAATTCAACATGAAGTCCAAGCTGTCACTTAAACAGGGACTGAAAACTCAAATAGGAAGGGTTAAGAATTGTGATTTCGATTTTGGGGGAAAAGTGAAGTATTGTTAGTATCCTAAATGTGCATAGCTTAGCTTTAAAAATTATATTAAAATCAGGGGCGCCTGGGTGACTCTGGGTTGAGCGTCCGACTCTTGATTTCAGCTCGGGTCATGATCTCGGGGTCCTGGGATTGAGACCTGCATCAGGCTCTGTGCTCAAAGGGGAATTTGCTGGTCTCTCTCTGCCCCTCTCCTCCTCTCTCTCTCAAATAAATAAATAAATAAATAAATAAATAAATAAATAAATCTTTTTAAAAATTATATTAAAAGCAAAGCTTCCTAATACATCCATAACAAAACAGTACAGGTGTTATTCAAGCTCAGGGATGAGCTTACCAAAATGTCTGTGAAAGGATACTTTTACATTCCCAATTCTCTATCAAACATGGGTTGAAAACCTGTGCTGGGTACCAAGCCAGGGGCTGGGAATAAAAGGATGAGTAAGACGTCACCCCTGCCTCCTGGGAGAATGTGCAAGTGAACGACTGCTGTGAATACAAATACACAAGACCTCTAACAGAGGCTTGGGGAACTGCTGTGCCAATAGCTAGAAGAGAGGTGAGTTGTGCACACGGATGGGGGGCCCTCAAAAAGAAGTCACTGGGTAGCATTTAAAATGGGCTCTGGAGGGCAAACAGTTTACTTGACGAAGAAAGGAGAAAAGAGGACTCTAGACAGAGAAATGGAGTGCGGCGGGGAGGTGGTGTAGATGGAGAAGAGAAGGGGGTCCAGATCACAGCCATCGGGAAGGTGAGGACACAGCAGAGGGAAAGGACTTACAAAGAAAACGGAGAAGGCTCAGTGAGAGAAGCAGGAGGGAGACTGTGGGGCCCCAGCAGGCAGGGACTAGACTGGGGGAGGCTGTCGTCAAGAACAGGTGCTGTGGGCAATGAAATGCGATAGGTTCAGGGACACAGAGGTCGGAGAGAATCTGGGCAAGAGCATTCACCAGCGTGTACGGGGGAGGGCAGATGAGAAGACAGACCTGGCGGTTTGCAGGGTGAGTGCTTGGTGATGACGTGAAGACGGGCACATCCAAAATTCTTCAAAAATGTATTTGGCAAAAGCAAAGGAAGATGAGAAGCAGTATGGGGTTGGGGAAGATTTGCTGTTCCTGTTGTTTTCAAATGAGAAGGACCTGTGTAGGATTCAAGGATAACGGGAAAGAGTCAATCAGAGAGGACAGTAGTGAGGTCACTGGGGTTGGTGGGGGGATGGAGGGGGCGAGGAGAGCGGAGCTCTGGATGCGGGAAAGGTCATCTCTTGAGACAGGAAAGGGGGAGGAAGAGATGGGTATTGAAGCTGATCCTTTCATGGAGTTGGTGTGAGAAAGCAAGGGAGTTATTTCCTCTGGGAAGGCACGCTATCTCCAGGGAGTGATGCGTGTGGGTGCAAGAATGTACGCATGTGTGGCTATGTGCACTCATGCACTCGGTCATGCTGGTGTTTGGAGATTTGTGGACAGTGGAGACACTGTGAAAACGTCCCTGGAGATACTTAGAGTCTCCAGCTGGGTGAGAGTTCGTGTAACTCTTCTGATCGCCCCAGACGTAGACTCTACAGTTAGCTGGCTTCTTTGCATCCTCACTTATAACACACGAGTGTGTGTCTATATATGTGTGTAAATGTTACATATTCTTGACATTTCTCACAGGCAGAACTTCGGCTTCCCCTTGGTGCCCAGTAGAGCTTAGGTATGTAGCGTAAGGTCAATAAACCACTGGGTTGATTGCTTCTTCAAATCATGGTGTCCCACGTTAGGCAATAAGCGGATCCCAGATGAGAACAGCAACTATCATTCTAGAAGGGTCCTGCTCCGGGGACAGGGAACTAAACCTGGGTCAGCCTTTTTACAGGAAAGCAGAGATGGTAAAGAAAGTAGAAATTTTACCTGGTCTAAACCATGATGGGGTGCATGTTATGATACTGAATGAAAGCTTTTAAAATGACACGCTTTGTGCTTTATTATCTATGTCTTCCTCACCAACACACACACACACTGACACACACATGCACACATGCACGTAAATCTGCAGGTGCACACACGGGCCCCGAAATTTCTCTGCTTCTTAACAGGCTGGAAGCATGATTGTTCTGTGATGTGGGGACACGGGAGGGGTGGACAGGAGAAAGGGTTAAGTCAGGATCTCTAGTAATGCTTCCACTTGTTCTCTGAGGACTAACAAAGAGAGGAAGCAGGGCCTTTGTAGAAGGAAATTCCCAGGCCCCACTTCGGACATTCGGACATTCGCAACCTGCCCTGTGAACTCCTGAGGGGTGTCTGATAATAAACACTTGCAAACAAAACAATCCATAAAGGCGTTTTTCACAACATTCTCGCATTTTCACCAAAGGGCTAGAACACCTTTTCCTGCATCTGCAGACCTGGAGGGGGGGCTGGACATCCACCTACTAGCGGAGTCCCACAATCCCAGCTCAGGGCTGCCCTGTGTCCCCTTGCCCCTCGGGCCTTTGATCTGGCAGGGGCCCCAGCCCCACACAGTGCTGCTGGAATGCAGGTCGCAGACCCTACAAAGAGTGGGTTGAGGCCGCCACATGCTGACCTGAGACCTACCCCTTCATCTCCCACAGTGACCCCCAGATACAACCCTAAGTGTTACAACCTCGAGTACTAATGCAGCGACTTTCCCCAGCGTTAGGGACAGCTTGACAAAGACAGGACAACTCGACTAGAACACCTGCCAATGAAGTAACAGATTAGGCTTCTTTTTCTCTAGCGGCAAAAAAATAATAAGAAAAGATCAAACGAACAAAACCAAAAAAGCAACCCCCAAAACAACAACAACCAAAACCTCCGGAGATTTGATGGTAAGTATTTTGACAGTAATTTCTTGTAAGGTGCTCAAAGCATATTAGGCCCCAAATGCAAAACTTTAGCAGAAGTCTAGTTTGAGTCAGTTTATTTGTAATATTGTACCTTATTCCTTCCCAAAACTAATAGGACATGAGTTTTGTTGCACCCATTTTGTAGATAAATAAATCAAGGAACAGAAACCGGCCTAGGATAATAGCAAAGATCCGGGTGATTCTGATACCTGTTCTCCGTGTGTGTGTGTGTGTGTGTGTGTGTCTATATGAATGTGCATGGATGCTTTTTTACTACAAAATGATTGACAACTCCTTTGTTAATTGTGGTCAAATGCAGGATCTTTGAATAGCATCCCTGTTTCTGAGCTAGACCAGAATCCACTTCACAGCACAGGTGAAGATTAGATCCTTGGCTGCCAATAGAAAGTTGAGCCTTTACTTTTGAAATGCCATCACGGGTCTCTGGGATATTTTTAGATGAAATAATCATACATGTCTACTCATTTGCATCTGCCCAGAGCTGGCGGGCGACCTCCATGTTGACCCCGGCACTCAGGACCATGTAGACTGAGGGAATGACAGGTTCCAGATCTCTCTCTGGGCGGGGTTACCATGAGCCTTCCACTCAGGCCTCCTGCCCTTTGTACTGTAACAATGCACGGAAACACAGCCTTGTTAGAGGAAATTCCCAGGGCCATAGTTTGGACATTAGACAGTTGCTTTGCTATGCTGGCCAGGCTGATGTTCGTCTAAAAATAAACACACTGGTCTGCATGGGTTGCTATGATTTTGCCATGCACAGTTGATTATATTTCAAAGGGATTTTTTAACATTGTTTTTAAGAAAGCAAGCCTAGGTAAACCTGGAGAATTATATATATTATAGTTGGCTTTGACAAAATGGAGCATTTGCTGTTACCCATTTCTGTGGAAAGGACCACCGCTCTTTTGCTCTGGGATTCTAAAACAAGACTGAAGAGAGCATGGCACACTGATTCGCTCCCCGAGTGACTGCAGAAGATGTGAGGCTTCAAGCACACATGATCAGCCAGTTCTTCTGAGGCCACGAAGGCTAAAGTATTAGCAAAGAAGCCTGGGACAGCCCAGCAATAGATGACGCACCTAGGACCCACCTGAGCTAAATTCTCTCTACTCTAAGTCCCCAGCTCCTTAACCGGCAGAGAGGCTGTAATCAACGGGGCTCATTTAGCAGAAAAGGAAATATGGGTGGGAATGATGGCTGAAGACCTCAGCTCAGAGCAGGGAGACAGCCCCAGCCCGCTCTCCTCTCTCCACAAGAGCCATGTTTCCCACTCCTGGTCCCCACGATTTAGAGGACAGTAGCACCATTTATTTTGTGCTGTTAAAAATTAGATTTCTGAATAGCTAAGGATACATATTCATAGAGTGGTGCTTCTGTTTTACGGATAGAGCAGAGATCAGAGACAAAGCTCGGAGTCTTGCTATTACTTGCCTAAACCTAGTTTGGTAGAAAATGTACCAAAATGTGGCAATTTTCCATCAAATAAGAATGTGTTTGTAGCACAAGAACGAACCCACAATCTAGTTAAAGAGTAACCCAAGAAGAGTGGTTTGGGGTGAACTTTTCCCACCTCATTGTTCTCATTTCTTTTTTGCTTTTCCTGGAAGTCCACTGTAGCTCTATTGTTGTGGCAAAGACCCTATTTAGAAATGATCGCTGCAGATATGTTGGGCGACTTAGTAAAAATGCAACTATGATCACTCTACAGCCTGATTTTTTTTTTTTTTTTTTTTTTTTTTGCAAACCCCCTTTGGTGGTTTGGGTTGGGAAACTGACATCACAAGACTCCTGGTAGCTTTGAGCGGGAAGGACCTAGAGGTCATCACCCGGACTCCACCCAGCGCGGGCATCCCTTCGGGAACAGCAGGGCCGTGGGCTAACAGGGGGCTGGCGCACCGCCTGGGACAGGGCGTTCACCACGCCGCAAGGCAGCTCACCCGGTTTTAGACAGTCCTGATGGTGGGTAAATCCTTCCACACATTGAACTAAAACCTGTTACCCTATAATTTCCACTCATCATGGGGCGATCTTTAAATATTTGAAGGCAATCTCCACGTGCTATGAGACCAACTTTTTACTTTGAATATCTCCTGGTTCCTTCAACAAGTCTGCAAATGACAATTTTCCCATTTTCACCACATTGGCCAGCCTCCTCTTTTAAGATCTGATGTATGTCTTGAGGCAACACATGAGTACTGAAGCTAATTAATCTCTACGACCTTGTGTACTAAAGATTATCTGCATTTCCAGAAATGAAACTAAGACTTGGCAAGACACAGCTACTTACAAAAGGAATTGGCAGAAGGGAGGTTCAAAACCAGGTCTCCCTCTTTCTAGCCCACCACATGCCTCTGATTAACAAAGAAATGTTGACCAGGTACAGCCAAGGTTGATCTCAGGTACATTGTGAAATTGGTGGGAGGTCGTTAGAAACCCATATGCAGGTTGACCTTCTTGTTGGTACAACTTGCGCTTACTAACAGAGATTAATGTTAACCTGAAAGGTTAGGAAATGATCCGCAGAGAACACTTTGGCTGCTGAAAGGCAACTATAGCCAAGGCAGGTATGCAGGAAGTATGGAGGCAAAGAGATGGATAAGTAACAGGAAGCAAGAAGGAATCCAGGAGGTCCAGGGGGCATTTCCTTTGGAAGCTCCAGATGATGAGAGAGCAAGACAAGAGGGCTTGAAGATGGAAAGAGTCATTACCTGGAATTGCCCAAGCAGTTTGTTTCAGACTAAGCTGGTGGTTGTGACTGGAGAACAAAGAGAAGACGCTGGTTTCCTTCCAGACTTTCCAGGTGTCCCATGGGAGCACCAAGCATGGGGACAATGTATACCATGCCCTGCCCAACATTTGGTTCTAGGTGACATCTGGTTAAGACACAAATCTTTAGGTGGAAAGAAAAGGGAAATCTTTGTAACTCTGCTGGAGTGAGGGTCAGGGACTGGCTATATGTCTTGAAGCTTTTAAATTTGTCCCGTACTACTTGGAAGAGCTACATTCTTCCCTTCTTCTGGCTGCTTTCCAAAGACAGAGGTTGCCTGAGGATGACACAGGCTCCTTCCTTAGCTGCCCTACTTCAACCGGCTCTATACCCAACAGCTAATGGCAAGTGGGTCTCTTCAAGCTGCAGGGCACTGCTCCCTAGGCACTCCTGCCACACTGCGCTTGCTGGCTGAGCATGGCAGAGTAACTCGATAACTCCCTTCGGATCTCTTCTTCGCCAGCTTGACTCAGAGTACTACAGAGCATTGCCTTTCAATCATCGTGCAGCATAAGAGAAGGTGAGTGCAGAGACTCCCTGGACATCATCATCTCTATGGGCTCACGAAGGCAGAAGCTTCTCTTCCTTATAACTCTGTATCTGGCTCACCATTAGAGAAAAATCAAAGTTCAGAGACTGGATGTGGCCCCACCCTCATTCACACGGCAAGTGAGTTCCGGGTACAGGACTAAATCAGGGCCCCGAAGCACAATCCAGCTTTCTTTCTGCTAAATCACACTACCTTCTAGTGCCCAATGCCTTCACCTGGATGTGCCAATATTTATTAGAGATCAGACTTCAGTTTTCCTTAATGCCTTTTAAGGAGAAGGGGGATAGAGGATGATAACGAATGTGTTCTCTGTAAGGGGAGCTGCCTGGAGGCGGGACTCACGTATATGTCATTTGCCATCATACCTCAACCACATAGCACAATGTCTGGTATGAGTCAGGTGCTCAGTACCTAGTTGCTGAAAAATTTGTAAGTCTCTGACTTAGAGACTCTGACAGGAGGGGCACTGGTAGAGAAATACCTAATGGGAGAGGCTATCCATAGAGACATAAAGAAATAGATTCTTGGGGTGCCTGGTGGTTCAATCGGTTAAGCGTCCAACTCTTGATTTTGGCTTAGGTCATGATCTCAGGGTCATGAGATCGAGCCCTGCATTGGGATCCATGCTGAGCATGGAGCCTACTTAAGATTCTCTATCTCCCTCTCCCTCTGCCCCTTCCACCCCCACGCACATGTACTCTCTCTCCCTCTACCAAAAAAAAAAAATTCTGAAAGGTATCGCACATAGTGGGTATTCAAAATACTTGGTGAAAAAAATTCAACAAAGTCTCATAAAAGACAGCATGGGAAAATATTATGGGGATTGGCAATCTCCTTGGAAAACTTCAAACTATAGATCACAGTCTGGTAATTAATGTGGGCTCTTCAGTCAAAATATCCATTCTTGGGTTCCTTCATTTCTTCATGAATTTAATAAACACGGACTGAGCACATGTTCTGCACCTGGCATTGCTTCAAGAGCTCTAGATTCAGAAATAAAAGCCCAGTCACCCTCACAGATGAAAATAAGCATAGCAGTCATACTACAATGTGCTAAGGGCCATGACAGAAGCATTTCACCCAGTGTCAGAAAGCACAGACTTGAGAGATACTTGGTCTGAGGCGGACTGGATGAGGGGATGGAAGGGTGACTAATCAGGCCGCAATGGAAGTTGGGTAGAGAAGATGAATGGCGGCCTCCTGAACAGGGAGAACAGCACACAGAGATGTAGTAGGCATCAGAGCTCTCACATCTTGGGGAAACAGAAGGTGCTCCGTATAGCCAGAAAGACAGGGTGGTGAGAGGTAAGGCTGGATGGGATAAAAAGGAATAAATTTAGAAGATCTTGCCTGCCTTCCTTAAGTTGGGGCTTCTCAAACTTTAACGTGCATGTGACTCCCCCAAGGACCTGGTTAAAATATAGATTCACTAAGTCTGGGGAGGGAATGGAGAATTTGCATCTCTAATAAGCTTCCAAGTGATGTGTGATGCAGCTGGTCCCAGAACAGACTACCCTTTAAGTAGCAAGGAGGTAAGCAATGGGGTGCAGAGGAAATATTTCACTGAGGAGAGTGACATTATCAGAATTGCATTTTCCCAAGAACCCTATAGTAGAATATGGAGGATGGAATGGAGAGAGACTGTGGTAAGGTAGAATTCATAAGTGGCAAGAAATGACGAGCATCTGAACTAAATAAGCTTGGGGAAAATAGCCAATGTTCAATAAATGGCTGTAAATTCACTGATATTCTGTGAAGTCACCATAAAATATTTCTCCCAGAGGAAGGGCTCGTTGTGAAGACAAAAACGAAACAATACAGATATAAAAGGCAAAAAACTTTATATCGGAAACCGGGGATGTACTGTATGGTGACTAACATAATATAATAAAAAATCATTAAAAAAAAAAGGCAAAAAAATAATCCAGAGAAATATGTCCTGTTATCTGAATAAAGCTTGACCCCTCTCCAGGTCTTGGTTGATGCCTTATCTTGGTTCTCAATAGCGACCAACGAAACCCACCAGCTAAGGGGTGAGCACCATCCCGGCAGCCAGTTATCACAACAGAATAAATAAAATCAGCCTCTCAGCCATCACTCAATAGACATTGTCACTACTCGCATCTAATTTCAGGAAACCGCAGAGAGAGCAATTGTTTCATATTTTCAAACATGGAAAATTAATATGGAAGTCCACCAGATCCTGAACAGAATGCTTGCTCGTTTCCGTATAACTTATAGGTACTCTAAATTAGAAACACCTATTTCTATTTCTGTGAGAAATCCTCTGTGAACTCTGGTACATTTTTAACTGGAAAAAAAAAAAAACCTAAAAAATAAATTAAAAAAAAAAAAAGCCCACCTCAGAAAGAAATTTTAAAAAAATCATGATAGGGGTCTATGTTTTGGGGAAAAAAAAAAAAAGGCAGGAGGTAAGCTTTTTCCCCTTATGCAGAAGCCAAAAAAAAAATGCAACTTCTAATGAGATTTGCCCTCCCAAGAAAATAAGAATCGGCTTCATGTTTTATGTACCATGCTAGGTAGCATTCTTTATCCGAAGACATGCAAATTCAAAAACCCCGAATGCCACCTCCCTGCTCACAGTTTTTTCTCACAGTCCAAGTAATCAGTAAATCTCAACAAGACACACATGTTGAAAACCCGGCACCAACTAGAGAAGCCGTATGGACACACACATCTACTTCAGAGCCGCTTGATTCACGTCAAGACAGGAGAAAATAATTCAGGGACCTACCTTTCTCTTCTGTGATTTGCAGCCTCCTAAAATTTGACCCTGACTGAAGATCTTCCCAAGAACCTCTTAGGTGAGGGGAAACTCAAGGGCTTCCCATTCAATCACACAACCACAGGAGGGTGGGGTTTCACGAGACCAGACTTCAGAGAACCTCAGGGCTCACGCAGACCTCAGGGAGCAGAGGTGAACTGCCTTCTGTTCTCTGCCGCAGGAAAAAGCTGGAAGACACATTGTGGCTGGAGGTGGGGGCGGAGGCTGGGGGAGGGGAAGTAATATGGGAACCGTAATAAATAAGAGATCCTCTCCACATGATTTCCTGTATTTGGTGCCTGTTGCCTTTCTCCAGGCTCCCTAGAGGAAATAAGAAATTTAAACTTGTCCTTTGGCCACTGGAAAGAGGAGAAGAAACATGCTAAGACCCATGAAAATGTGAACGAGCCAAGCAGCAGTCAGGGAGCTGATGGGCCAGCTTGCTTTACCTTTCACCAAGTGTTTTCTTCCTGAAATTTCTCCAAGTGTTTAACTCTGCAGAAGTTGAGAATGCCCTCGTCCTCTCCCACTGGGCTGAAGCATTTTCTGGCCACAGTCCAGTTGTGTTACAGAGCCACTGAAGAGACGCAGGTCAGGGCAGGACTGAAGAGTCTGTTTGCCATCATAGGGAAAGACGCTCTCCTTTCTGTCTTTGGAAATGCTGGCAACATTCTGTGTCTCACCCTGGGACAACCGCTAACGTCCTCCGGCTATTTTGCCTTGGAGTTTAAAGAATTATCTGAAGGCTTCCATCCATAGATTGCTAGAAGCAGAACCCCCTCCATAATTTGCAGGACTCTGCAAAAAAAAAAAAAAAAAGTAAAAAATGTAAATGCAGGGCCACTCATCCACAAATTAAGGATTTCAAGATGGTGACAGCAGAACATTAAACCAAAACATTAAACATTAAACCCTTTCAATACAGTCTCTATGCAACTGCGAAGCTTTTGCACACCGTGAAGCTATAGGAAGAAGATTGGAACTATGGGCGCGTGGTTTTAACCAGCTGAGTTATCAAGAGGCTGGGACTGTCGGGGCGCCTGGGTGGCACAGCGGTTAAGCGTCTGTCTTCGGCTCAGGGCATGATCCCAGTGTTATGGGATGGAGCCCCACACCAGGCTCTTCCGCTGGGAGCCTGCTTCTTCCTCTCCCACTCCCCCTGCTTGTGTTCCCTCTCTCGCTGGCTGTCTCTATCTCTATCGAATAAATAAATAAAATTAAAAAAAAAAAAAGAGGCGAGACTGTCGACCTTTTGTCTGGAGAGGTGACAGTCAGGCCTCAAACTCAGTGTACCCAGAAGTTGGTGCAAGGGGGGCAGAAAATGCTGGGTTGGGGGTGTGAGCAGGCACGGACCACAGACCTATCACACCAGTGGTCTTCTTGCAGACCTTCGGCTCACCTCCAAACTGTTCTCCTCCCCGCAATCAGAATAATTGCTTTTAAATGCAAATCCTCCTGATATGATTCACACGCTTCAACTCGCTCTGTGGCCTAGGACCCAAGGCCAAACACTTCTGCGTGGCTTCCAGCCCCTTCAGCACCGGGTGCTGGCCAACCTCTCCCACCTCATCTCCAAGCCCACCACCCTTTCCCCCTTCTCATTCCCTCCTCCCCCACTTTTCCCCTCTACTGGGCGTCCTTCTTTGAAGCATGCCCTCCCCCAACGCCCAACCTTCAAATCTCACTTCCCTCAGTTAACATTTTTTCCTGATTCTCGGGCCCCCTTGCTTTTCTTCCTCAGCAAACCATGCTTCTCGCAAGGTGATGAAGACCCACCCGATGTCCCCGGCCTGCAGCTGAGCTGTCAACTCTGCAAAGTCCTGGACTGTGTCTGTTTCATCCCGGACCCAGGGCCCAGGAGGATGGGCTTTGTGGAAGTTCAGTGATAGCAGGAGACAGCTATCCCCCTTTAGGCAAAGGGAAAAACACAGGACTCAGAGGAAAACATAAGATTGTCATGAAGGTTTTACAGGTTGCACCCTGGCAGAGTGGAGCGGTTTCCCAGGAGCTATTGCAGGGCTCTTGTTCGATATTGATTAAAGTGCCAGTTTGTGCGGAGGAAATGACCTCTATTCCGAAAAACGAAGCTTTAGACAGGCCAGCCAGGAGGAGCAAAGTTAGTAAGGATGAAAGAAAATGGGAAGATGCGGGAGGTGAGGAGAGAGAGGGAGAGAAGGGGATGGGGGTAGGAGAAGGGAGAGGAAAGGGGGCACAGGAAGGGAATGTGGGAACAAGAAAGGGAGGCGGGTAAGGACGGGTGAGGGGACGAAAAGCACGGGGGTCCAACAGAGGCCGGAAAACAGTGGGGTGGAGACGACAGCAGGAAAATGACAGGGTAGGCCAGCATTTCATCCAGAAGCCGGGCACCCCAGGCAGGCTCCACGCTCCCTTCCCCACGCCCGCGCCGTGCCTTTCTTAGCTCCCTAATAAATCAAACTGTGTTTTCTAAAACTCAAAAGGCATAAGGGGGCCACAGTGCTGAGCTTGCCACACAAATCGAGTTCTGAGGTTTGTTTGGATTTAGAAACATTTTTTGTCACGGTTTTCAGCACTTCTGCGTCAATGTTACCCCTAGAATTGCTGCACATGTATTCCGGTGGCCTCCCGTGGTTCTTCTGAGCCAACAAGTCACTTCGTGCATGTGTAAGGGCTGCATTTGTCTGGGAAGCCCCTGTTGATGTTGTCTGATTAGAGTACAAACTACGGTAAGAGATCCATAATCTACCATCTATAAAAACACCCCTAAATATGCGGGATTCTGAATATCTAGTTTGGGGCAATTAATTGTAATTTAATATACACATCTATCTTTAATAAAGGAAAGATTTATCAGACCAATAGTTTGAATTTTCTTCATAGCACCTCAATTTAGTTTCTTCTTAATGAGTATTACTTCATTAAAAACAGAATTGTCAGGACACCTGGGTGGCTCAGTCAGGTAAGCATCCAACTCTTGGTTTCTGCTCAGCTCATGATCTCAGGGTCCTGGGATGGTCTGCTTCGCTCTCTGCCCCTCCCCCTGCTTGTGCTCCCTCTCCCGCTCTCTCTCATAAATAAATACAATCTTTCTTTAAAAATGGCATTGCTATCCTTGGCTCGAGGTCAGATTTGCTCACTTCTTCCACGTGAAATGAAACCTGTCTCCTCAGGGGTCCCTCCAGGGGGCGGTATATTCCAGGGTCCTGCACGTTGACTGACAGCTCGGCGTCCTCTACTGTGCTTGCTCTTCCATATGAGAGACCCATATGAATATAACTAAAAATGTTCCCCGAACGACTGGCTTTAAAAATGTATGTATCTTGGGAAGAAAATCTTTGGGAAGAATTTTGGGAAGAAATTATTCTATTTGGATGACGTAAAGCAGACCTTGTTTTAAAAATTAAACATAAGCATTCTGCATCTGACTAAAAATCCTGTTTGATTTGGTTAGTTGGTTTGGTTGGCGGCATTTTAGCAACAAACCAATGGGAGTAGAGAATACACCGAGGAATTTTTTTTCTAGTTATAGAGATAGAGGAGAAAACTATGGCTTTGTGGAAATGCCCTGAATTTCTCTACCCTCTGACTTTCCTGTGAGTTAAGGGATGGTCCTTGTTTCAGACTCACTCCCAGTCTTCCTACTCAACATCTCAGATGGGTAAGTGAATAAATAAACAGAGACCAGGTCTCTTTAAAGATGTGACCAAGGAGAATCACCTGGTGGCCCAGGAGACTACTGTGATGAGGTCCCAGCCCCTGGCGATGCGGGTCTTCCTGGCTCTCCGCACCCTGGCTAGTTTCCCCTGAGGCATTTCTGTGACCCAGCAGCAGGCACAGCTGGGGTTTGGGTTAAAGGCCTCCTCCGTTCTCAAGAGCTTCTGCATCCAGATCCTTTTCTTCTCTCTCTGGGTGTCCTCCTGGGCACCATGCCTACTCCCCAGGCACAAATCCTCCCCCTTCTGTTATCCCTTCAATCCTGCCATGCTCATTCATCACTCCTAGTTCTCCCACTGTTCTTTGAAGGCTGGCACTTGGCTCACAGTCTTCACTCAGCAATCCCTCTCTGTAATTTCTGCATGCCCACATTCAAGACCCCCGCCTCTCATTTCCTGGGAGCACCTCCAGGTCAATGACATTCACCGCCCTTTAGCAAACTCCCGTGTGTTTCCACAAGGGCAGCCACCCTGTGCTGCCTACATCTGAAACTTCTCTGATTTCATAACAGATGATTCTAATTTTGAATTTGGGGGGGGCACCATTTTACCTCCTCTTCCTCGCTTCCATTGGGTGCCTGCCTCAGTTCTTCCACACCCCCTTTCTTAGCCTCCACCTACTTGAAGTTACTCTCACTTTCCTATCAAACTTAGATGCCATGGATAGCTTTTTTTTTTTGAGGGGAGTGGCAGAGGGAGAAGGAGAGAGAGAGAATCTTAAGCAGGCTCCATGCCCAGCGCAGAGCTCAATGCCGGGCTCAATCTCATGATCCTGACATCATCCTGAGTCTAAATCAAGAGTTAAGTGCTTAACTGACTGAGCCACCCAGATGCCCCCTTTTTTAAAATTTTATTTTACTTTTTTTTTTTTTTTTTGAAAGGGAGAATGAGAGAGAGAGGAAATAGAAAGCTACTCAAATACTTTCTTTGCCAACTTTCCATCATATTTTTCTTTCGTGACATTCTGCCATGTACTGGCAACTTCCTCTCCTGGGGAACTGACCTGTCCATCTTCTCTGCTCTCTCTGTGACTGATCCAGAAGGCCACAGAAGGTCACTGAAGAGGCATTCCCACTGCAGGCTGCAGCTGGATCCGCAGAGCTGCTTGGGAAGGATTTGCAGGGCTCAGCCTACTTGTGCTCTTGAGGTCTGCCCCCTTCATATCCTCTTCCAGCACGTCTTGCTTTGTAGTTACTCCTTGATCCTTGTGCCTGAAAATATGTCCATATTTCTTACCCCACAAACACTTCAGTAACAAACCTTTCCTTAGATCTGCCTACTCTTGAATTACCATCCTATCTTTTCCCTTCCATTTTCACCCAAACTCATGAAAAAAGCAATCGATACTCACCCAGCCTCTTCTTCCTCTCTGTGAAGCTCTACAAGCCATCTCTCTCTCGAAATCACCCTCTTTAAATTTAGTCACCATATCTTTAGGCTAACGAGGCTTTTTCTCAGGTCCCATCTTTTTCATCTTGAAACCTCTAACATGTGGATGAATTCTTTCTTGAAACTCCTCTCTCTTCTTCCCTTGCCTCTGTACCACCTGGAGGCTCTATCCTCAGATCTCCCTTGTCCTCCCTCCTGGTCTGGCTTTTCCTCATCCCTCTTTTAGTAAGGACCTTTCCCCCAAGTACTTCACACCCTTTGTCCTGTCCGTACCACCATTCTTCCAGATCTTTAGGTTCAAATCTGGGGTGGGATAATTAACTTTCCTTCTACCTTCTTTTTCTTAACTCCCATCCTTTTCCGGAACCCAAGTCAGTTTCCATAACCTGCTGATTATTACTTTGACACATCTTTCCTATATGTCTCTTTCTTTGCATGCCCACCACCATCACTCCATGCTTGCATTTATCTTTTCCAGCCTGAACAACTGAAAAATTACCCTCAGTCTTTCCTTCCCTGGACTCCTTCCTCCCAGCTATTGGCACTCTGCTGTTAGGTTCAATCCCTTAAAGCAATGATTTTGATATTCCGTTCTTCCCATGACACCTGTGCTGTGCGCAGCATACGCACGCTGCCTACCAAGAGGCTTTACTCTGTAGATTGCCATTCCGAACCCTCCCAGTCTATGCCCGTTCTGCCTTTCCAATGTAACTCCTGCTTTTCTGTACTTAAGTGTCGTCTCCAGATCCCAGTGAATCTCCCTCTCTCCCTCCTTCCTCAACCCTTGTCTTTTCCTTTCTGCAGAGAGCTGGGCTTCCAGCTCAAGTTATCCATTAGTCTCAAACAGGTCCACATGCCCAGCATGATGTCCAGCCCCTTCCCAAATCTTTCTCTGATAAATGAGGCCAGAAGTAATCCCTCCCATCACGAAAGTCCTGGAACCCATATAGTCTGTGTCACTGTAATAGCTCTTCCTTGTCTTATATATTATCTATTTATGATTTCATAACGCAGCTGTTCAAATAATAGAAATAATAACACCAAAACCTCGTTGAGCACTTACTATATGCCAAGTGAACATATTAACATATTGACAGATTAACCCACTTCATTCTCCCAAGAAACAGTTCTGTGGGATGATTTCAGCCTTTTCTATATGAGATACTAAAAGAATGGCTGGACTTTCCTTCCCATGTTATGTGGGAAATCCACCAAAGTCCAGCCTACTCCTTTGGGATAGTCAAGGAAGATGTGCAGGAGGGAGAGTTGATTTCTTCTGAGCCATGCTTGCTGGACGCTGGGCTGGAACCAACACCAAATGGTTTACTGCCAAGATATTGCTCTTGGTTCCTACCTTTGAACTCAACATCCTTCATTTCCCCAAAACCCCATTAGCGTAAGGCTTTGGAATGGACAGATTTTTTTTGGAGGTCTGAGAAAAGGGAGAAGGTAATTACATCAAAGCCCAGAAAACAACTTATAGGGAATTTTTCTAGCCAATGTTCTCCTGAAGCCTCTATCTACTTCATGTGCTCGGATACTTCTTCCATTCCAGAGCCTCCCGACAGCTCCCTCTTCTCTTGCCCCTGGGTCCCCTCCTCTCACTGCTGTGCAAATTTCTCATTCTTCTCACTCATGTTGCAGAGCAGTTTATCTCTCTTCTTAGTTTTGCACTCACTCATCCAAATGCCCAAGAGGGTTCCGCTTTCACCTCCAAACTGACCTAAGGGAGGTATCTTCTAAGATAGTGTCCATCTTGGGGTGCCTGAGGGCTGCAGTCAGTTAAACATCTTACTCTTGGTTTTGACCCAGATCGTGATCTCAGGGTCCTGAGATGGAGACCCATGTCAGGCTCCTCACTCAGTCCCTCACCCTTTGTCCCTCCCCCACTTCAAATAAATAAATAAATAAATCTTTAAAAAATAAAATAAATAGCATCCATCTTTATGCTACTCCCTTAGAAGGCTATAGTACTTTTATCGATTTAGATAGCAACATTTTCTTTTTTTCCTCACCTGTGTCTAACTTATCTTCCTGGTATATGCATAGCTTATCTTTTATACTATATTGTAAGAATCTTGATTATATCTTTTACCAGCTTTATATCTCTCTTTGTGCCACATACTTATTGAAGAAATAAATAAGACAGAGAATGATAGAAGGCATAAGGACGGAGGGACTTTGAGGTTGGATAAAGAAACGGAAGGATTGATTTCTATCAATGATTAGAAACACTTAAAGGCCTCTTTTTCATGGGTGCAGATGATCCAAAGCAGGGAAATAGAATAGTCCACAGAAGCGAAATTCAGCAAGGTCTTGAAAGTTCCTTGTGATTTCCAGAATGCACTGCCTCTTTACTTGGCGTAGATTACAAAATGTATTCTCTAAATACTGAATGTCTTAGGAAATGACATAAGGTATTCTCCTTCAACATCCCCCCCTTTTTTTCTTGGAATGAGAAATGTAGGAAAAATAAGCTGCCACCAAGGTCCCCCTGGACTGATCCCTCACGTCAGGGTGTGGGCCACAGTTGGTTGGAACCACTTCCTTTGGTTTATCATTGTTGACATGGCCCTAAAGCTAACGTTTCAGTTCATTCCCAGGGGATGACTCCCATTCTCTCTGTCTCAATAAGCTGTCATTTCTTTTCACAGAAACAATCATTTCCCCAGCTATTAATTCTTCAAAGCAACTGAAATTCATAAAAATATGTTCTTTATTCTTCTCTGAGAATCAACAGAATATTCATTTAGCAGGCTTTGTTTCTAATCATCCCCATCTACCTTAGGGAGAAAAATCTGTCGACGCCATCAAAGATTGGACAATCCGATTCCAGTCTCTGTCAGGTTTTGGTCCCAGCACTAGAGACTCAAGCAGCTCATGGTTGAAGGGATTAAATCATGTCATAACTATTTAAGTTTAGAAACACCTAAACTTCAGAACTTTGACATCATTGAGAGTTTGAATACAACTTTAATGTACGCTGGAAAGAATTACTATCTACTCTTATCTCAATTGTCCTCCTCATATTCCCATATCGGATGAAAACAGAATAGAAACGTGGGTAAGACAGTTTAGAAGTCACAAAAATGTTCTATTCCAAAACATAGTCATTTATTGGATATGCAGAATGTTTAAAAAAAAAAACAAAATTCTTAAAATAACAACAACAATAATAGCTACCATTTGTTGAGCATTTATCATGTACCAGAGGCAATGCTAAGTTGAATGATATTTCACTTAATTCCAATAACAACTCTGAAAGGTGGGTATGAAGACTTCCAGCTTTGATAGGAAACTAAAGCTCAGAGAGGTTATGTAACTTGCTCATGGTCACTCAGCTGTGCTTTAAAAATGTAGTTATTTTTTGGTTCTCATGGTAAATATTGAATAAATAATTAAGGAAAGAATGATTAAGTATGTGAACCAGTGGCTTCCTGAAATGACCCCCACTGCCTATGTAATTGTTCTTATGCAAAGAAAAACAAGCACAAAAAATAATTACAATATTAATAATAAAATTGTGCAGAAAATCAGTAATTTGGGATAAAACAGATTTTTACATTGAAGTCTAATGTTTGAGAGGAGCTGGTCCAAATAGAGGGGGAAGATGAACCATTTTGGGAGATAATTCTAGTCACTTTAAATTTTCCTTGGAAAGTTTGGCTTCACTTTTCCTTGATGCTAGTATTTCTCTTCCCTACTTTTACCATCATGACAAGTTTTCTTTTAGTTGTCCTATGGAACAAAATAGAATATCCCATATTACAGGTGGCAGAAATTCAAGGGCAATGACTCTCCACATTTTACATCTTATGATCCCTTGTTGTTATTAGAGACTGCATCAAATCCTGATAGGAACAGAGCTCTCAGCCATCCCGCCCTCTACAGTCACTAAGGACATTGATACGTTCGTAAATACTGATCTTTATTAATCTTTCATTTTAAGTGTATAGAAGTTTCAAAAATATTATAGTAAATGTCACTGCAATAGCTCGAAAACTAAATAAACATAGAAAAATACATTTGTTAGTAGTTGAAATAATAATTCTATTGTGTAAAAAGGATGACAGGGCTATTTTTAAAATGTATTATTCTGCCTGAAACGCACGCAAAATTTCCTTTAAGTTAGCAAGAATTGCACTGATGATTTCTTAGACGTACATGGAGTTTGAGGAAATACTGACTATGCTTATCTGACCTACTCTTTCTGCAATCTCTTCACCACACCTTTCAGGGAGCCCATGAAGAATCCAGACCAGGAAGCTGGAGGCACAGTGCTGGGGAGGCAGGCACGGACTGATGGCCTGATTAAAACAAAAAAACACAAAACACCAGGAACCATGAGGGCCTAGGTCTGGAGAGCAGGCCCAGGGCCCAGCAAGCATTCGAAAACTGATGAGGAGGATAGAGGTAGGTGAGTGGTCAAAGGTCTGGCAAAGTTCCAGGTCTGGCCAGTTCCCAGAGAGTCACCGAATTAAGGGACTATGTGGGCAAGACCATGAACAGGCTCACAGCACCAGCCACAGAGTCCTGCACACCTAGGGAAGGTTGGCCCTTGGCGCTTTAACAGTCTTTACTGGTCTCCCCCAGTTCACACGCAGGTGGCCCAAAGGTCCTCAGCTCGAGGCTGTTGACATCAAAGGAAAGAGAAGGACCAATTCTTCAAGTGTCTTTGGAAAAGAATTGGTAGAGAGGAAGACAAAATAGTATTAGAAGCTGAAAGGTGATGAATGAACAGGAAGAGCCTAACTGTTCATACCTGGGTTACAAGTGAGCAATGAAATTGGTGTTCGAGATAATTGGCTGCCCACCCGTAGCTCACCTCTGAGGAGCATTAGTTCTGGAGTATTGGCTACTGGGCTCACCCGAGTACTGCGTGAAGATGGACGGGGGTGGAGGTCAGAGAGGAGCTTGAGATATGTAGATTTTCAATGGAGTGGTCAAAATCCTACTGGTGGGCAAAAAAAACCAGATAGAGTGAAGAGATGATTTAAAAAAGGGGGGGGGAAGTAGCTATTTCAAGTCAAATTTGGAGAAGACATTTTGGGGGGAGAAGAGCCAAGTGCTTGTAGAGCTGAGCAAGAGTACACATGGAGATCCACATCCTCCATGTTCCAATATTTAAAACTTATAAATGAAGCTAACTGTATCAATCAGGGCCTCACCAGCAAAAGAGGACCAGATGGAGATATGTATTAAGAAATTTATTGCAAAATTTGGTTTATGCAATTGTGGAAGCTGGCTAGGTAAGTCTGAGATCTGTACAGCAGGTGGTCAGGAAGAATAGGCTAAATTCTGACCTTGCAGTCCCCAGGCAGAATTTCTTCTTCCTCAGGAAACCTCAATTCTGTTCTAAAGGACTTTCAACTGATAGAATCAGGCCCACCCAGATTATCGAGGATAATCTTTACTTAAGATCAACCGATTATAGATATAAATCACATCTCTAAGATACCTTCAGGGAAACACTTAGATTAGTATTGGATTGAATAATGCTTTCTCTCTGTATGGGAGGTAATGCTAGAATGATAACAAAATGTCTTAAATACTTAGATTGGAAAATGACCATGAAATTTACGTGTCTTTTTAAAATACTATGATATAATTATGTATAAGAAATTAGCCTTATCATAGAAAATACTGTAAGATAGTTTAACTTTATCATATAGATTTTATCATATCACTTATTGCAGTTTTAACCATCTCATAAACCCGAATTTAGACCCATATGATATTTTTACATCTCATTTTTCTTTCGAGTGTTTCAAAGCTGACGTAGTATAAAGAAAACTAAAAATAGCACAACATTGCTACATTTGTTCAAATATCTCTTCAGCAGGGAGGATACCTTCATCCATAACGACCAGATAATCATCCTTACAGGGCTTTCTTTTGGAATTATTTGTGCATAAATCTTCTTTATATTCACATACATGGTTTTGTTTCCTTCCTTAATTAACATATTATATTGGAAGGTCACCTTGCTGTACAAGTCACATGCAGTTTCTTTGTTTCACAGAAACACTTTTTCTTTAAAACTTTTAAAAAACATTTGCAACCCTTTTATAAGTGAAATGGCTTAACACTGATTTTCTCTTTCTATAAAATTTTACCTAACTCTTCATACCGAATAAACAAAGTTCATTCCACATAACAAAATAACAGGAGCAGCTCATATTCAAAATTACCTGAATTTTCTGCTGAAGACCATGGTTTGCAGTCTATCTGAAGTTCTTCTGTTGTTTTACTTAACTCCCCTATCCATCTGATGTTTTGCCTAAATAAAATCTTGCTGTTTAACAGCATTCCGTCAGCATTGCTGTGACATGTCTAAGGATCAGTGCACAGCCAAATCTGACACTGGTTTCTTCCATTTTCCATCTTTTGGAAATGGATGCAGGCAATAATGTATGTAAATTTTTTGTTGTTCCATAGAATGCCATTGTTATCCACAAGTGGATGCTTTGTCTACAGGTAACAAATTCAAACTACGTTGAATACTGGATGATGTGTTTCTCTTCCCCTGAACACAACTCTCGACAAACTTTTTGGGGGCGGGGCAGAGGCAGAGAGAGAGAGAGAGAATCCCAAGCAGGCTCCAGGCCCAGCATGGAGCCTGATGTGGGACTCTATCCCACAACCCTGAGATGGTGACCTGAGCCAAAATCAAGAGTCGATGTTCACCCCATTGAGCCACCCAGGAGCCCCACAACAAACTTTTAAATCAATGTCCAAAATTGAAATTTGGTGTTTCAGCTTTTTATAAAAGCCAAAATTCTCACTTATTACAAAGATGTAAAAAACAACAAAATACTTAAAAATTCTGACTTCTTTATTTCTTCATCCAGTGGTCTTTCATAATTTGTATGATAAATGTAGGTGTACAGAAGATTTTTATCATTATATAATCTAGTTGACCTGAGTTATACATACTTTACAATTTTATGTATTAAATATTCCTGTTTTATTATTCATGATTAGCAATCCCTTTTAAAATTTTCCATTCTAGAGAGTGATCATTTGTTTAATTATTTTTATCTGTATTTTTTATCTGTTTGTCCAGCTTACCATCGAATTTCAAAATCATTTCTGCTTAACCTAAAAATTTTCCAGTGTTTTCTGTAAATATTATTCTATTATTGCCACAAAAAACATTATTACGCTTGGATGAATATTGGACACAACATTATTCTTTTAATAATATCACCCAATGCCCAATGGTCTATTTCAGTGATTAAATATTAGCAATTGTTTTCCATTTATTCAGTCTTTTTTTGTTTTTTAGTTCTGATAATTGCTATTTGCTTTGGGGGTGGAGGGATGTGTAGTTTATGGTTTTTTTGTGTGTGTGTGAGATCCTTAGAATTTCCAGTCACAGATATCTTCGCTGACCAAAGCTGACCTTGAAAATGGATTGCACACCATGCACCAGTGGTATCAAACACTCTGTTTTTGAACTTACATCATAAAAACCAATCAGAGGGACACCTGGATGGCTCAGTCAGTTAAGCGTCTGACTCTTGACTTCCACTCAGGTCATGATTTCAGGGTCCTGAGTTCGAGCGCCATATTGGGTTCTGTGCTTAGCACAGCTTTTGTCCCTTTTGTCCCTCTCTCTCCTCCCCTCCTTGCCCTGCCTCCATGTGTTCTCTCTCAAATAAATAAATAAATAAATAAATAAATAAATAAAATCTTTAAAAAAAAAAAAACAACAAACAAATTAGATAGCTAGAAGGCAGAGGTTTTATTGGTTTTGTTAAAATGCCCAGAAACTTTCATGCAAAGATACCTATAAATTTAAATTTTAAAGGACATCTCTCATTGAGCGCTTTGGCATCCCTTCCAATACGTACATCTGTACATAAATATGTTTGGAAGACAAAAGCCATTTTATCATACCACTTAAATTATCAAGAAGGACTAAGGCAAAAGTTACAAGTTTTTGCGGTGGTGGTTCTATTTCTTCGCAGAGACCACATGTCCTCCTTTAAAATTATTTTGCCCACAATGCTAACATTTCAGCCTATTCCATACGTGTTAATGAAGCCACCTCCTCTGAGGTTAGCCCCTCTGCTAATCGCGTGGCTATTCCTCCAGTCCGTGGGCTGGACACATAGGACTGTCTTTAATTCATTCCTCTCCTTCACCTCACGATGGATGTCAGTTATACCAAGTCCTGGCAGTCTTACCCCAGCAATGTCCTTCCTATCTGTCTTTACTAACACTCCCCTAGTTGAGGCCATCATTACTTCATGCCTAGACTTCTAACTAGGTTTCCAAATTGGGTACCCTTCTCCTAGGTTCTCTCCTGTTCAAGCCAAACCATGCACTAGTACCACGCGCATTCTTCAGAATCCGAGCCTGATTTTCACTTGTGGATATCCTGTACATTCTTTAAAATCAAGTCCGGTTGTTTCTGCTTCCATAAAGTGTAGCAGCTCCTTTCAACCAGAGGATACCTTCCTCCTGAATCTCCTAGTCTTCTCTGGAAAGGACATTGTTCTTGCTTTGCTGTCTGATTACTTCGCTTATTCCCCTTACTAAACTATGAGCTTCTTGTGGTCAAAGTCTTGGTCTTTCTATTCTTTATCTCCCCTGTATCCCTAACATGATACTTTCTATACTGCAGACTCATTAAACATTTGCTAAATTAAATTAAACAGAGATTTATAGAAGTTTCCTCTTCTAAATGAGCCAATTTTAATATCTATTCAGATTAAATTTTTTTATGAAAAATTTTTCTTTGTCTTGAATATCCAGAAATTTGTGGCTCTAAGAGAACTTATTCTGAAGAATTAAAGACAATCTTTCTTCACAGCTCCCCATTGTATGGGTAATGCTTCAAATTCCAGCCCTGTGAACAAACTTCTTAGCCTCATGGATTAGGGTAGTTGTAAGTTGTAAGCAGAAATGACTTACAGCTGTCTTTCCTTCAGCACTACAAAAAGGGAAGAGAAGTGGAGATGAAATATTACCGATTTTCCTTAACAGTGTTCCTCAGTCTTCCAAATCTGAGGGCAAGATAACAGTAATACCTTATAATTCTATCTCATTTAAGAAAGATCCCATATTTGTAAATGACATATCAGATAAAGGGTTAGGATCCAAAATATATAAAGAACTTATAAATCTCAACATCCAAAAAACAAATAATCCATTTTAAAAATGGGCAGGAGAAGAAAGGGATAAAGAAAGGGGGGGTAATCAGAAGGGGGAATGAAGCATGAGAGACTATGGACTCTGAGAAACAAACTGAGGGCCTCAGAGGGGAGGGGGTTGGGGGAATGGGATAGACTGGTGATGGGTAGTAAGGAGGGCACGTATTGCATGGTGCACTGGGTGTTATAGGCAACTAATGAATCATCGAACTTTACATCAAAAAAAATTAAAATTAAAAATTAAAAAAAAAATGGGCAGAAGACGTGAACATACATTTCTCCAAAGAAAACATCCGGTTGGCTAACAGACACATAAAAAAAGGTTCATAGTCACTTACCATCAGGGAAATGCAAATCAAAACTACAATGAATTATCACTTCACACCTGTCAGAATGGGTAAAATCAACAACACAAGAAAAAACAGGTGTTGGCGAAGAGGTGGAGAAAAAAGAACACTTCTGCACTTGGTGGGAATGCAAGCTGGTGCAGTCACTGTGAAAAACAGTATGGAGGTTTCTCAGAGAGTTAAAAATAAAACAGCCCTACAATCCAGCAATCACACTACTGGATACTTACCTGAAGAATACAAAAACACTAATTCAAAGGGATACATGCAGCCCTGTGTTTATAGCAGAATTTTCTTTTATATATATATACTTTTTTTTTAAGATTTTATTTATTCGACAGAGATAGAGACAGCCAGCGAGAGAGGGAACACAAGCGGGGGGAGTGGGAGAGGAAGAAGCAGGCTCACAGTGGAGGAGCCTGATGTGGGGCTCGATCCCACAATGCCGGGATCACGCCCTGAGCCGAAGGCAGACGTTCAACCGCTGTGCCACCCAGGCGCCCCAATATAGCAGAATTTTCAATAGTCAAGATATGGAAGGAGCCCAAGTGTCCATTAATAGAGGAATGGATAAGGAAGAGGTAGTGTGTGTGTGTGTGTGTGTGTGTGTGTGTGTGTATACACACACATATAGAATGTTATTCAGCCATAAAAAAGAATGAAGCCTTGCCATTCGCAATGACATAGGTGGAGCTAGAGAGTAGAGTGCTAAGTGAAATAAGTCAGTCAAAGACAAATACCATCTAATTTCATTCATATGTGGAATTTAAGAAACAAAACAAAAGAGCAAAGGAAAAAAGGGAGAGAGAGAGAAACCAAAAAACAGACTCTTAACTACAGAGAGCAAACTGAGGGTTACCAGAGGTGGGGGGATGGGTGAAATAGGTGATGGGGATTAAGGAGGGCACTTGTCATGATGGGCTAAGGATGATGTGTGGAAGTGTTGAATCACTATATTGTACACCTAAAACTGATATAACATTGTATGTTACCAACTGGACTTAAAATAAAAACTTAAAAAAAAGATCCCAAAATATTTTCATATACAGATGATGCTCAGAGCATCTGTAAGTTAATCAAGTCAGGTATTAATAAGCTAATTTTCGAAGAGCAAAATAGATTTGTAAATGGAAAGTGAGAATTCCATCCATCCACCCAATGAACTAGCATTTTTTAAATTTCCTGTGCTCCCCATACTATTCCTTCAATTTAAATAATACGCTAAAATTTCCATAGAATATACTAAAATTTTTCCCAAGATTTATTCTGTTAACACAAGAAAATAGGATCCTGGAGGGAAAAAGCCATTAAATAATATCTAGCCTTGAATTAATAAATGGGTCGCATCTTAAGCATACCAAGTCTACCCAATTATTCAATTGGTAGCTGTTGCCTATAGCATTTAATTGAGAAGGATTGTATTACAAAGTCAAGGCTAAGCGGTTTGTAAAGAGATCAGCGATGGATTAGCTCTATCTGCCAAGGATACAGGAGGAGAAGGGACAGCGTGTGTGCAGTATATTTGATGAGCTTAACCCAGTTCAACTCTCTTGTTGCATAGGTGGGAAGACTGGACCTCAGAAAGTTGGAATGACTGGTTTTAAGATACCTTGCTCCCTGAGGACAGAAACTGGACCATAATCCAGAATTTTGAACGTACAAAGAAGTTTCATGTCTATATTCACGTACACAGTTATGCCTGTTACTACTGATTATTATCATCTGCAGTTTAGGGAGACCAATGACTCCAAAAGAACACACACAAGGGGTTCTAGAAAAGATCTCAGTTTTCAGGGGCTTGAAAACACGTGCAGAAAAAGGAATCACTACTGCTTTTCAGGGGCAGGAGATTGCAAAGTGTATTTGTTTTCAAAACTTCTGCTTGAAAAATCTCAACCGGAACTCCAACATCAAACTAGAGAAAACCTCCCTAAGGATGTTTGTTCCTGTTTGTTTAAATGAGAATATTCTAAGATATTTTGGCTACCTGGTCTGCTTGTTTTCATGCTGAGGGACATTCTGTCCTCTAGAAAGAGAAAAGAAAGAACAAAGCCTGAGCCTGGGAAAAGTGGAAGTAATCTTTTTCCCTAAAACTAATTGTCTTGCAAAGCCATAAATATGACATGTTGTTAATGGAGGATAATTAATTCATTCCTCATAAATATCGTTCTTGTTCCACCAATGGGGCTATTTTCTCCAATGTTCGCATTCGCCCCAAAGGTACCGACACCTCCTGATAAGAGGTGGGTCACCTGACCAAACTGAGAAGTCCCTGCCTCAAGAAAGCAAACATTTTGAGATTTACTAGGGCAATTCATATTGAAGGTAAGTGATACATTTATTTCAACACTTTGCTCCTCCCCCTCTGAAACATGAAGACAAATATTTACCCAAGCCATCAGGAAATATGGCTGTGACCAGCACAAAATTGATTTTCCACATACATATCAATCTCAGAAAAGTAAGTTGTGAAAGAGTAGATTCACAGATACATTGGGGACTTTGTAAAATTTGGAAAGGAAAGCTATTTTCTCTTACACAACATTCTTAGTTTGAGGGAAGGGGCTCTGAGACAGCATGACTTGTAATGTTAAATATAAAATGAAAAATCTTAACTGTCTGAAGTCAATTATTATCTTGTGTGAGTTACACATGACTTCAACACACAGTTCTGACACAATACAAAATATTTGCAGAAACAACAGTATAACGCACCTGTAGAGGACAATGGAACAAAGCAAACACATTACAACCTTGAACTGTTCTTCAACCGTTGACCACACTGGGGACTGCCAGTAAGACCCGGAGCTCCCTTGGCTTACACCACGCCAGGACTTGCACTTTTATCTTCAGAGCCCTTCTCTGAATTGGTGGTTGCGGTGCCGCTGAAGAGGAGGGGGCAGGTGTGCGACATATTTGGGTGGCAAGAAGGATTTGCTAGTAGACTGGTGGGGAAAGAGCGTGGTGAGGAAGAAGAAGGAGCTGAAGACCAGGACCGAAGTGGCTAGAGGGAGTGAGACCAAGGATACAGACCTTTCCTGAGAAGGCGAATATAAGAGGAGGGTCCTGTTTGGTGTTTGAGATCAGGAAAGAATCATGGATTCCTCCATAGGATATGGTGGTAGAAGTCATTCGCATAGACTCTGGATATGAGGAGACACCTCAGCCCTCCCAGCAGACTGTGGGAGGTTCCCTATACCTCAGACTCCATGGGCACCACTACTGTGCCCCCAGCCCAGTCAGACAGGGATCCATAGCGCATCTAACAGTTGAAGTTACACTGATTCAACCGCACACTGTCAGCAGAGGAAGAAAAAAAAGAAAGAATTTAAACAGTTGAGGGCATTCTAACTGCCACTCCACTAGATTGACAGAGGCCTCCTAGTAAGTCAGAGGGGTACAGGAGCCCCCAGATCTGAGCAGGAGTGGCCTCCTCCTGCTCCACCAGCGGTCTCACACATATGGGTATGAACATCCAGGTTAGCACATCTGGCCTCTCACCTCACACGCTGGGTCACCCTGTGGGGTTAGGGATCTGCACACCAGTGATACAATCCAGTATGGGGGCAAAGCCTACACAGGCCCAGAAAACCAGGCTGAGGTTTTTGGTAGGGAGTTCCAGGGTCCTGGATTGCTATAGCGAAGTCTAGAGAGTATGGGTCATGGGCTCTGGACGGGCTTGTCCCTTTGGCCCTATGAGGAGAGGTGTGGTTGGGGGATGACCTCTTTCTTCACTGCCACACTTTGGCACAAAACTTTAAGGAGTCTGCAAAGTTCGCAATTTGAACCTCTCCGTGCAGGCCTTTTTTTTTTTTTTTTTTCTTTTAAGAGAGTGAGAGAGACAGAGAGAGAGTGTGTAAGTGTGCGAGCGGGGTGGGGGAGGGGCAGAGGGTGAGGAAGAGAGAGAATCCCAAGCAGGCTCCACAGCAGGTGTGGAGCCCAACACGGGGTTTGATCTCAAGACCCTGAGATCATGACCTGAGCCAAAATCAAGAGTCAAGAGTCGGACACTTAACCGACTGAGCCAGCCAGGCGCACCTCCCTCCATGCCATTATTATGAAAGTCTATTGGTCAAGGAAGAAAGATGAAATACATTTTATATAACAGTTTGGTTGACTTATAACTTCCAAATATAGAGACATATGTTCTGTGGGCCTCTATTTATATTCTTGTCCCAGTTTTCACAAATAGCGAGGATAGAGTCTGGGGAAGGAAGATTTGAGTTGGTCACTTCCTCTGGTTGTTCAATGCCCATTTCCTCTGATGCTGAGTGTGACTCCTGCCACACTGTGTGTGTTTTTAGGATTAAGAGATACATATTACTCGTTTCACATAGCCCCTAAATGTAAGCCAGCTACCGCACCTGATACCAGCTACGACACAGCCATCACATCTAACCCTGAGAGATCACGGGCCATGTTGGACTCACTGTGACACTGTGTCATGTTTGTCCCAGTCTGACCTGTCAGTGTGGGCTTTTACATAGTTGTCTATGTCTCATGAAGGTATTTTTCAAAGTTAATTTTGACTGTGTTTAAATTTTACCCTATTCACATGAACATGCTGACTGAATGACCATCAGGCTTCCCGGTGAAGGTAGTAGCCCTCATGCTAGTCATTAGAGTGTGAAGGGAAAAAAATGTTAAGTAGGATGAATTGGAGATGTTTTCAACAGGAAGAAAAGTACGAGATGTGGGATGATTTAGGTGTTTTATTCTTTTGCCAAACCAAAGGCAAATGAGAATGACCAAGGCAACCAACGTCAACCCTCTCACGTGTCTACTTCAAAATCGAGGAATTGATGAATTGATGGAATAGGCAAGTAAGTGCTTTGTGGACAAGACAAACAATTCTATAAAGAGGGGGAAGAAAATATAATAAAAGGTCAAGTTCTAAAATCCCATTATGAGGATTGAATCCTCGCTGTTCGGTAAAGTCACAAGAGAACCTTCCCACTCAGCCTTAAGCCCAGCACTACAGCCCCCGTGGCTTGAATTCATCAAGAGGAGGCCATGCCACCTTCTGATGAAACTGGTTCATCCTGATACTTTGAAGCAAGTCTCCCAGGAACAAGCTGTTGGAGAGAAAGATAGTATTACTGAATCTGTAAGGGCTGATTTTCAAGGACTGGGAAAAGCAACGTTGCTTTAAGTAGGACAACACTGCCAATAATTGAGCTCTTCTAAAGGAGTTTTGAAAAGATAGGATGGTAAACACTCAAAGAGAACTAGGCTTTCAAAGAAGTGGTGCCCAGAGCTGAAAACATAAAGGCAGTTTTCTTTCTGTCTGAAAGATGGTTCAGATGCTTTTATTTCAGAAGAAATGTCAGCTATTATTTGGGAGCTGTTGATTATCTGGTTCAATGGGTATAGAGAATACAAAGTTAGCAGGAAATGAGACCACAAAAATATTTAAAAAGAGAGGAATGTGCATCATGATGGTGAACAAAATTCAGAGGTGGAATAAACTAGAATCCTAATAGAGTGGGGTTGTGAGAAATACATGGACAAAGTGGGGGGGGGGGCTTAAAGATTCCCAAGTTTAGGTTTGATAATTGCTTACTAAGGCTATCAAACATATTTCTTTGAAAATCAGATTTTCTCCTAAATTAAAATATGAATATAACATCAAAGTAGAGTCCATTATTCAAGAACAGTTATGGTGTACGGCACCTTCAATTTTGCAAGAGGTAAGAGACATTTAAGGCACAGGTCCTGACTTAAGAAAGTTGGTGTTTTTTGTAGTTTTTGTTTTTTATGTTTTCCCCTAGGAGGACTGCAAAACCAAGACAGTGGACTGAATTGCGCAGACAGTAGGAAGAGCGCTGCCCATCAGGGGAAGCCACCCCTGCCATTTACTGCCTATGTGACATTGGGGAAGTTCCTAAGCCGCTTTGTGCCTCAGCTTCCTCATCTGTAAAATGGGGATAAGCACTATAAACCTCTCTATGGAATTGTTGTGAAGATTAAATGAGTTAATATATGTAAAGGTACTTATGCCAGTTTCTAAAACATAGTAGGTGCTCAATACTTTTGGCTGTAATTATCATTATCATTATAATTATTATTTACTTTTTTTTAAAGATTTTATTTATTGATTTATTTATTTGAGCGAGAGAGAGAGAGAGAGAGAGAGAGAAAATCTGAAGCAGACTCCACACTGAGCACAGAGCCTGATGCGGGGCTTGATCCTACAACCATGAGATCATGACCTGAGCCGAAATCCAGTCAGACACTTAACCAACTAAGCCACCCAGGTACCCCTACTTAATTTTTAAATAGACGTAGCGACATCATTCCTCATTTTTGTGAAACATACTAAGAACAGGTTTCCTGCAGGGAGAAGAGCATGTTTTGGGATATAAAATGAAGAGCCATGCCCTATATATTCTTTTAATACAAATTATTATAATTATAATGGTTATAATATATTGCAAAGCAGACACTGGTAAGCACTTCATGTATACCGTATTTTCTTTCCTAATGCTCGTTACCCCTTTTCAAGATGGGCGTGGATATGTACGTTTTCACTGAGGCTCTAAGAACTTAAACACTTGCCCAAAGTCAGTCTCACAGTTTGTAAGTGATGCAGCTGGTATTTGCACCATGATCTCGCTCCTACGCAAATTGGGAAACTCAAGGCCGTATCACTTTCTTCAACAAAGCAGTCGTATTCTGCACGCAGCCCTAATAGCCATCACTTCTCAAACCCTTTGAAATATATTCAAAAAGCGAAAGAGAGCTGAGCTTGAAAACAAAAGAGGATACAGACCTTTCCCCTGAGACCTAGGTCTAGGCTTAAGGGGCTCGCATGCCCGAGAAGAGAATTTTCTCCCTGGTGACGTAGGCGCGCAAAGTAGGAGCACGTTAAACTTGACCTGGCTTCCGAATGTGGTTCTGGCTGTCTCTTCCTGGATCTCAGGGTTGCACCTTCCAGGAAGAGTACGGTCTGCTGATGACAGTTTTATTCTCCAGCCCATCAAGTGAGGAAGTATTTAATAAGTCACTCATCTGGAAAGCTCAATTGAATGAGTTTTTTCCCCCCATAATGCTAACAGTGCAAAAAAAAAAAAAAAAAAAAAAGGTCTATCAGTCCAAATGAAGTATTGTGATAAAATACATTTTCTCCTAGCAAGTTTTGCTGGAAACATTTCTTGTGTTGAAACTAGTGCTTCTCACCCTTGTCTCAGGAACTCCCGACATTAAAAATGAGAGCCTTTGTTTGTGCTTATGTTCTCATACTCTTAATGTTTATCAATATTAACCGTACTAGGAATTAAACCAGAAATGTAAAAGATATATTTGGTAATTCATTTTGTTTTATTTCATTTTATTTTTGTAATTTATTTTTTTAATTCCAGTATAATTAACCTGCAGTATTATCTTAGCTTCGGGTGTACAATAGAGTGATTCCACGATTCTATACATTACTTAGTGCACATCATGATAAGTGTGCTCTTAATCTCCTTCACCTGTTTCACCCATCCCCCAACCCACCTCCCCTCTGGTAACCACAAGTTTGTTCTCTGTATTTAAGAGTCTGTTTTTTATTTCTTTTTTCTTTGTTCATTTGTTTAGTTTGTTAAATTCCACATATGAGTGAAATCATATGGTATTTGTCTTTCTCTGACTGACTTATTTCACTTACCATCATACCCTCTAGGTCCAACCACGTTGCAAGATTTCATTCATATATACACACACATACATATATATGCCACATCTTCGTTATCCATTCATCTATGGATGGAGAATTGGGCTGCTTCCATAATTTGGCTATTGTAAACGCTGTTGCAATAAACATAGGGGTGCATGTATCTTTCTGAATAAGCAACTATCCAGCAGTAGAATTACTGGATCATATGGTAATTCTATTTTTAATTTTTTGAGGACCCTCCATACTGTTTTCCACAGTAGCTTCACTAGTGCATGAGGGTTCCTTTTCTCCTCTTCCTCGCCAACACTTGTTTCACGCGTGTGAAGTGATACCTCACTGTGGTTTCGATTTGCATTTGCCTGATGAAGAGTGATGCTGAGCATGTTTTCATGTATCTGTAGGTCATCTGTTTGTCTTCTTTGGAAAAATATCTGTTCATGTCTTCTGCCCATTTTTAATTGGATTATCTTTTGGTGTTGAGCTATATAAGTTCTTTATATACTTTGGTTGATAATTCCTTATCGGATATGTCATTCGCAAATATCTTCTCCCATTCAATAGGTTGTTTTCTTGTTTTGTTGATTGTTTTCTTTGCTGTGAAGGAGATTTTTATTTTGATGTCGTCCCAATGACTTATTTTTGCTTTTGTTTCCCTTGCCTGGGGAGGCATATCTAGAAAAATGTTGCTATGTCCAATGTCAGAGAAATTACTACCTGTGCTCTCTTCTAGGATTTTTATGGCTTCAAGTAGTACATTTAGGTCTTTAATCTATTTTGAGTTTGCTTTTGTGTGGGGTTTCAAGAAAGTGGTCCAGTTTCATTCTTTTGCCTGGAACTGTCCAGTTTTTCCCAACATCACTTGTTGAAGAGACTGTCTCTTTCCTACTGCATATTCTGGCCTCCTTTGTTGTACATTAATTGGCCATATAACCATGGGTTTATTTCTGGGCTTCCATTGTGTTCCATTGATCAATGTGTCTGTTTTTGTATCAGTACCATCCTGTTTCGATTACTACAGCTTTGTAGCATATCTTGAAATCTAGGATTGTGATACCTCCAGTTTTGTTCTTCGTTTTTGGTAAATCATTTAAAATGGCAATAATCAACCCATCACATGTTAACAAAAATAACATTTTTATGAAAAATAATTATGCTCTCCAAAACAAAAACAAATTGAGTGACAAGAGTAGCATTGGTTTACCTCTTTGTGTTTAATAGAAGATAGCTGGATCCTCATATTTACTTCTGTATTCAACTTGTGCTTTATATCACATGTCATGCAATCTTTGAAAAGCCTCATTGTAGGAATACGAGAAAATGAGAGTAAAAAAGCAAATTATATTTTACTGTTATGTTGAAAATAGGCTTGACCTCAAAGACTTCTCAGAAACTCTAATCACTGGACCGTGTTTACAAACCTCTAGCTTAATGATCTAAGAAGGCAACAGAAGGCAGACTAAAGAAACACAGGCTGAAATCATTCAGATATGAAGAGATAAGACAGGGAGGACACTGAAAGAAAAAAAAAAACCTCTTTAGTAAATTTTGAAGTGTTACTGTGAGTAAAGAAAACTGCTTTGTTAAGACGTTATGTGTTCCTTCAGGTGGTTACACCAACTTTGAAATGTTTTTTAGCAATTAGCCACTGTTGACAGCTTTTCAGTTCCTCTTTGGGAAATTACGTCTCAATAGGAGCCAGGACCTGGTGCATCACTTGCATAGCCCAGGGCAAGATGAAAATGTGGGCTCCTTGTTCAAAGAATTTCAAGACAGTGATAGCAGAGCATTAATCCATTCACGGATCCTTCAAAATGTAGGACTCTGTGCAATTCACAGTCCACACACCAGTGAGGCTGGCCCTGATGGGAGTACTTAGAGAGGAGAATTGTTGTCTGGGCTACATTGGTAGTGAAAAGGGAATTATCCTTGGAAATGAATGAAATCACGGGAAAGCCACACATCTTTTCCCATCCCTTTCTAGGCGCATTGAGCACTTTCTCTTAAATATAGTAGTTTCCATAAGTCTTCTCAAATTATCTAGAAAAGGATCTTTGGAAATCCCATAATATCTGAACACTATACATTTGGAAGGTGAATATGTCCTCCCTGATACTAGGCTTACAATTTGGATGATAGCTTCCATCCATCCATCCATCCATCCATCTATCCATTCATTTTTTTTTAAATGTATCATTTATCAATTACCTGATATGTGTAAGAGTCTATCCTGGGAGCTGGGGAGCTACTTGGAAGCTTCCATTAAAAGTGTTAATATAGGGCACCTGTGTGGCCCAGTTGGTTAAGCACCTGACTCTTGATTTTGGCTCAGGTCATGATCTCAGGGTTGTGAGTTCAAGCCCCGTGTTGAGCTCCGTGCTCAGTGGGGAGTCTACTTGAGATTATCTCTCTCCCTCTCCCTCTCCCCCTCCCCATCAAAATAAATAAATCTAAAAAAATTCTCTCTCTCCCTCTGCCCCTCCCCTGCCCCGCATGCTCACACTCTCGCTCTCTCTCTATCTCTAAATAAACAAAAAAATGTGTTAATACATTCTCATGGGAAAGCTTGGAATGATTTCCTTACTATTAATTTTCAGAAGAAAGATCAACATTGCTTCAAATTTTTGATGCAATGTTCCATGATTCATTATTTGCGTTTAACACCCAGTGCACCTTGCAATATGTGTCCTCCTTAATATCCATCACCAGCCTATCCCATTTCCCCCACCCTCCTCCCCACTGAAGGGCTCAGTTTGTTTCCCAGAGTCCACAGTCTCTCATGGTTCATTCCCCCATCTGTTTACCCGCCTCCCCGCTCATTCTTCCCTTCCTTCTCCTACCGATCTTCCTATTTCTTATGTTCCATAAATGCGTAAAACCATATGATAATTGCCTTTCTCTGCTTGACTTATTTCACTTAGCGTAATCTCCTCCAGTCCCGTCCATGTTGCTGCAAATGTTGGGTAATCGTTCTTTCTGATGGCTGAGTGATATTCCATTGTATATATGGAGCGCATCTTCGATTTTTAAGGCCACCTTCATTTTTTATAATACACTAGGATTCACAGAATTCACCGAAAACTGTTATACTTAATGGTAATGGTTTATTATAATGAAAGAATGCAGGTGAAAATCAGCCAAGGGAAGATATGCATAGGGCAGAGTTCCAGAAAATTCCAAATGTGGAGATTCTATTTGTCTCCTTCCAGTAGAATCATGGTCAGGGTGAAATCCCCTGGCAACAATGTGTGACAATATGACAAAGTATTGCCAACGAGAGAAGGCCTCTTGATTTTTGGACGTCCGGAATTTTTCTTGGGGCTCAAGCACAAATACATGACTGCCTGTGTGACAGTGCAGCATATCTTACCCCGTGTTCAGCCCCTCTGGATGTAAAACAGAGGCCACATGGCCCTAAAACCTCCGTCATAAATCATATTGTTAGACTGTGCAGTGTGGCACACATCCTTAAAGTAAACAAAGATGCTTTTATCAGGTAGGACATTCCAAAGGCCAAGAGAATATCTCCCAGTAGCCAAAGTAAAGGCCAAACCTCTCTTTGGGTAAGATTAATTCTTTACTACAGAGCCCTGCAAATGAGGGGCTGGTTAAATTATTAAATACAGTACAACATGATGAAAGAGCATGCCGCTCGTTAAAATTATGATTTGAAATTTATGACATGAGGACATTTGCAGAGCATAGTCTTGTGTATATCTTCTAAATTGTGTGTGTGTGTGTGTGTACACGTGTGATGTCTTTTAGCTCACCTGTGATATATTTACATTCTTCTGCACTAATGATTTTCTCAGTCGCCCACAGTCAGTTTCCATGAAATGCATTTCTTACACTCCCATTCAAGTTTTGCATTTCCTTACAGGATAACAGAGACTTCTCCTTCCTTCCTATTGCCTTTATCCCCATACCAGGCCTTGTGTCAGTGTTTAAAGTCAAAGAATGGAAATTTACCTTGGAAAGTCACTCGTACAGAGAAGAGAGTTTCTTCGTAAGAAGTCTCTGTTTCTCTGCCTATTAATTTTAATCTTTCATTCCTTCACTCACTGAACAAACCTTCTAGAATTTGTGTTAGGGCCTGGGGCTATCCAGGTGAGTGAGCCATAGATACAATCTTACATCCAAAGGGCTGGGAATCTGGTGACAGAATGAAACATATCAAGGATAAGCTACCACATAATGACAAAGGTGTCTTCTCACCCCGCGAAAGCCTGAGTGCTCCAGCATGTTCCAATCTAGGAACTTAGAAAATCGGTGAGAGGTTACTCTAGCTGAGCCATGGAGGTCAGGCATTTACAATAGAACCGTCCTTCTTCCATGAATCCTATAGTACAGCTTCCAGGCCACAGCCAGATCCCAGGGTGTAATATTAGGATGGGGACTCAAGCATCTGTCACCTTATGGACACAGAATCTGAATTCTGTGTCTTTTCTACTTACTTTGGAGTTTGACCACTTGCTCTCCTTTCAATTCTCATATTCAAAAGGCGAGGTACATTGCTATCCAAGACATGAGGAAGGCAAGACGGACGTCTGCAGGAGACACCTCAAGTGATGCCGGGTTTCCACATTTTATCTCTAGTGATTTCACAGTAGTTTACCTGGCACCATTTCTGGCTTTGCTGCTTGCTTTGGAGCAAAACAAGCAAAACAAAACAATGACAAAATAGAACAAAATAAAAACACGTGTTTCTTTTCCATCAACATAAGGGATTGATTGAAGGAAGGAAGAAGTGATAAATATTCTCTAATAAATACAAGTATAACACACAGACACAAAGTGGAAAATACCATAACATGGGGAAAAAGACTATAGAAATAATCAGCATATCCTACTTGAGGAAATAAAATATCCCTCCCCTCCCCCTCATACACAGAATCTGCCTCAAGCCCCAATATGATTTGGTTGTAGGACCCTTAGAAATTGTCTCTGGCGCCCTTTCTAACGACCGTCACAGCCTCTGTGTATGACATCTAAGACAGCTGTTTCCTGGCAGTGTTAGGGGTTTTCTTAAGCACTCCAAAAGTCAGCATTGTTATTGCTAAGTTCAAAAACAAGTTCCAGCTTTCTGCTCCATTCAAAGCCCAGGGGCGTGGGGGAGATCTCTACCTCCAAGCCAGGCAGCACACGCACAAGTTCCCACTAAAACACAGGTCCACTGAGCAACCACCACCAAGAAGGAAATGCTTCTCATTTTGGCTTGTCCAGAAGGGCTTGGCAAACTGTGGAGAGAACTGAGATGGGAAAATACCAAAAAGCTGCCTGAAGCATTCATCTGTGTGTTTCAAGGAGAAACAGGGAGGTGTGAGTGGCTCTGGATGGCGGAGTGTTGAGGTGGTTATATAGTCACATTAAATGAAAGGGCCTCACTGTCTTCATCTCCTTGGCCATAATTTTTCTGCCACCCCCAGAGCTACTTTTTCCTACACCAGATTTACAAATAAATAATAGAGAAAGAAAAACTGTTTTGATCAGAGTGGTGCCCAATTTTCAAGTTGCATGAAGAGGGAAATATCTGTGAAAGACTCATTACTTAGCACTAGTTCACAGGTTAGCTGGTCAGCGTTGAGAAAATATAGGTCAATCTTCTAGTGGATTCTTCTCTACATTTCCAACATCTAGTGATCACCTGAATCATTTTTAGCTTTTATCCAATCGCCTGGTTTTCCTGTAGACAATTTTAGCATGCTATAAAAGTTGTCCAAAATAAGGCAAAGCTAGCCTTTCCTCTTATCAACCAAGTGTGATGCACACCACACACTCATGAAGGCACACACACACACACACACACACACACGCAACTTCTGATAATCAGAACCAAGAATTACAACATGCGTTATTTTTAATTTCAAAATTGTTGAATCGCTCCTTGGCCTTTCTTGACTCACTTTGGAAAACATGAACTCCTCAAGGGCATACATTGTGTTGTCAATTTCCTTTCTATCCCCCACAGCATCACATCATTTTGGACATAACAGGAACTCAGAATATGTTAAATGGATAGATACGCGAATGATTCAGAACGCAACTCAATTATAAAAAATTTTAATTAGCGAATGAAAAGGTATATTTCCAGTGTGTAGAATTCCTATGCAAATCTAATACAATGAGCTAGCTAAGCACAGAATAAAGCACAGTCGTTGCTGTGAAGGAGTGAATAGTGGAGCGGGTAAAACAAGATTAAAGGAGACAAAGAGCAGCACATGATAAGAAAGGTATGCAATAAATACCCCCCCACACCCCGTAACATTTTGATGGCTACTTGAGTATTACAAGGTTCAGAGGAGACGGGAGCTGACAGGCAGGGCCAGCAGGAATGTCTTCACGCAGGATGTGGGTGCCACCAGCACCATGAAGAGCCAGGGAGATTTGTCACGGTGAAAGACAGAAGAGTCAAACTGCATGGGGAGTGGTTATGTTATTTATTGATGGGACCTACGTATTCCAAATCCATAAAAATAACACCTTGGCGAGACGGCAGAGGTTAGGAGAGAGCAAGAAACCGACCAGGCAAGCTGAGAAGCTGTAGGCTTGCACAGGGTTGGCGATCCTGTGGAAATGCGGGAGGGCAACACATCGGGTCCATATGGACAGGAACCTCACCTACCTTGTTCATCTTGCTCGTTACTGTAGCCCTGATACCTACAACAGTGCCTGGCCATAATAGGATCTCAGAAGATTTTTGTTGAGTAGATGAATGAATGAATCTTGGAAAGGCTCAAAGTGAGTCTCAGGTTTGCATACTTCCAAGCAGAACCATTTTTAGAAACCTGCAGAGTGAGCGCTATGTTTGTTTTCCTGAATGGACTGGTTTCAGTAGTGTTTGCTAAAAACACAGCCCATTTCTCCATTGGAGTAAAAGTGAAAAAAAAAAAAAACCCTTAAAGAATGTTCTTTCTCTTCCCTTCAGAAGTGCATGAAGGTAAAGGTCCTTTTCTAGGCGACCTACTCCCCTCCCAGGCCCAGAAGAATGACGTTTGATTGCTCATTCCGAAGCTTGCATGACTACCAGTGTTAACAAAGGTCACAAAAGTGTTCAGCCCTTTACGAATGAGCCAGTTATTTATTTTTCCTGTGTCATGTGTGCACTCTGAGAATGGAGTATGTGTGGTAGAATTTATTGTGCGTAATGACTTCAAATCTAGTCAAATCCTCGGATTTAGCTTCAACTAACTACAAAGAAAGGATCTATCCCAAGAGCTATGGGATATATTCAGGAGGAGGAAAGGCCCCAACTAAGAGAACACAGAATGAGTTGATATGTCAATTCATAAGATGAAAATAAAAAGGAGACCATGTTTTATTCCTTATCCTAAAACTAAAGGTAACTGTGATATTTCAGTGTTTTCTGAAAATGACACTGTCCTCATCCTCTCGTGCTCTCCACCTCTTCCACACAGACTTTTTCCTTCTAACACATGGAAGGAAGTAAAGTACGCAGCTCTTTCTCCTTGTGTAGTCTCCCAAGCCCTTCAGGAAAAGATCACGCCCTCCGTAGCGTTACCTTCAGTGTCTGCCCTTTTTTTTTCTTCTAGGAATATGAAACCTTTTGTGATTTCTCCACAACATACTTTCAGCAGCCCTAGGAATATAAATCATTGTTCTCTCCCTCTTTTCACTTTTTTTCTCCCCCTCACGCCTTCATGCTTTCCGATACCCAATAAAGGATTTTTACTGATGTGTTTGTTCTTCCTTTGTTCGCTGGCAGGTCTCCCCTGTGCCCAGGATCCAGAGAAAAGGGCAGAGAATGGAGTATTTCCTAGGGCTTCTCAGTGACGCGCCTTTTGAGTCCTCCACTAGGGGAGGAAGAACCGCACTTATCTCCCCATTCAGGAAATTCAGCCTGGAAGCCTGGCTTCCTGCGAGTGTGTCCTCACTCTCCTCAGAGGGCATTCAACCTTCCTGATGTTCTTGTCTGGCTGTGGATTGTGGGAGGGAAGGTTGGGGAAGCGAAGATTGGAGCCTGTGCTGTCTGACGTGGCTGCACATCCCCTGAAGGATGTAGGTAGACCCAACAGAAGACCACCAACGACGAATTCTGTGGTCAGTGTTTTAGTGGTTAAATGATGACATTTCTTGCTAGGGCTAAATCAACGGTTGACAGAAAGACGTTAACCAAAGTAAAATAATGTGGTAGATATCAGAAGGCATCTCGGTAACCTCCCTCTTACCGGTGTTTCAGCGATTCTTGGATCTTGACTCGTTTGGGACCAGAAAGAACAAGGGGGATTTGGAGCGAGAGAGTTTCTGAGCTTAAATCTCATTTTTGTTATTTTCCAGGTAAGTTGGTCTCTAGTTCCTCATCTATAGAACTGAGAGGATAATAATGAGGAAGAGTAAGTGCCATTCTCTGTTAAAGAATCTCATGTTGAGTCATATCAACGGGACACAGAAGATTTGTCATAGGCTTGTTGAGCCTAAATGGGGTTGCTCTTTAATAAGCTGACTTGAGTGGACTCTTTGTGGGTAAGGTGGAGACGATAACAACGAACATCCAGCGTGGCACGAGGGAAACGTACCTGCATCTAGGCTCGTGTCCGACCAGGAGGCAGAGCTGTGTCTGAAAGGGGTGAGAGTGCGCGTGTGTGGGCACGCGCATTGCGCTTGTGCACACGCACACCTTGTCCTGGACTCCCTGTGACCACTCCTCCTCTTGGGAATGTCATAAGATAACCGAGCACATGTATACTGTGCTTTAGTTCATCCAGAAGAAGCATTTGCAAAGAAAAGGCTGGACTTCAGTAATGAAGTCTCACCTCTTGGCGGTTGACGTTGGCCCTGCCGAGGTAGAGATGATGTCAGATCTTGAACAAATTTGCTCATTGCCCACATACTGCTATGTATTTTTGCACATGAAACTGGTTCATGAGCTGCACTGGAGAGGGAATCCCAGAGTGAATACATTGAATTGGGACTTCATGGCACTACTGGGCCTGGCATGGAGATGGGAGGAGGAAGGGGGTGTGTGTGGGGCGGGGGTTAACACGTCTCTTAGAGTTACCTTTGGGGTCAGCATCACAACCTTCTGAATACCTTCTATGATGACAAAATCGGCAGTTTTGAGAGGGGTGTGAAGTTTTTGAGAAAATAAAATTCTTCCAGACTACTTTTATGGATTTAAGTAGCCATATAAAACAAGGCAGCTTTTATTTTGAAAATTAGGTATAACTCTAAAGTTCTAAACTTATAAGATCGATTCCGCCTGTATTTCATACCTAGGTCAATCTCATAGAAAATTTCCAAACTTTGTGTGAATTTTTTCTGGTTTGTAGCTCTTCTTCTTTTTTTTTTTTTCTTTTTGGTGCAAAATTGGTGGTTTATTAAAGCACGGGGACAGGACCCTTGGGCAGAAAGAGCTGCTGCACTGGGGTTGTAAGGGGTGGCTCTTTATATACCATGGGGTTGGGGAAGGTAAGGAAAAAGGGAGGTTGAGAAAATACTTTCATATGTTAAAGAAGATTCACAAGATACCGGAGGCCTTGCCATTGTCAAGTTAAAGCTGTTTTTCCCTCTAGCAAGGCTTTAACATTAAGATGGTTGGGAACTTCCTGGAGGCTGCAGATTATAAGGACATTTAATTGTATCTACATTCCCTTCTGGAAGCTAGGTTAGCGATAGAAATGCTTCGTTCTTGAAAACTGCTAAGACATTTGCAAACTGAGGGTGTTAGCTCTTCTGTATTATTCTTTTTAAAAGCTTTCTTTTGCTGGGGGATTTTTTTCTTTCGTCAAATCAAGGGTCATTAAATCTTTCTATAGGATAATGAATAAGAAAAAGAAATATGGATAATGGGTCCCTCTCCTTCATGTCCTCCTCTGGTCTTTCCCCTCCTTTTTATTTTTTTTTTTTAAAGATTTTATTTATTTATTTGACAGAGACAGAGCACAAGCATGGGGAGCAGCAGGCAGAGAGAGAGAGAGAAGCAGGCTCCTCACTGAGCAGGGAGAGCCCCATATGGGGCTCAATTCCAGGACCCCGGGATCACAACCCAAGTCGAAGGCAGAGCTTAACTGACTGAACCACCCAGGGGCCAGCTCCCCCCACCCCCCCACCTTTTAAACAAGTATTTTCTAATCCATCCAGATAGATGTCCTAATATGAATATTTTGCTTGATTAAATCCCTGGCGCATTGACCTTCATACTCTTAAAATTTAGGGAAGGAAGGAGAAAGAAAATTTAACACCTATAGTGTACAGGCACTCAACAAGCTGCTTTACGGACTTCATCTGAGCCTTCCAGTGACCCTGGATCTTTCCAGTTTTACAAATAGAGATAAGATAGCCTGTCCTAGGTGGCCAGTAGCAGAACTGAGATCTGCAGCTTTGTCTATGGTTCCTGAAGACTGTACCTTTCCTCCCAGTGCACTGCTTCCGTGCAGTAACAATGTCATATGGAATCCATGCTTCGTTATTAACACGGTCATTATAAATGTCATTAATAGCCCCCATTTGTCGGATGACTAGCAAATACCAGGCAGTATGCTAAAAACTTCCAGCTTCTCTGGGCGCCTGGGCGGCTCAATCCGACTCTTGGTTTCAGCGCAGGTCATGATCTCATGGGTTGTAGGATCAGGCCCGGCCTCCGGCTTTGTGCTCAGCGAGGAGTCTGCTTGGAGATTCTCTCCCTCTGTCCCTCCCCACACTTGTGCCTGCACCTGCTGTCTCTCTCTCTCTCTCAAATAAATAAATACATCTTAAAAAAACAAAACAAAACAGAAGGAGGAATGAACGATGAGAGACTATGGACTCTGGGAAACAAACTGAGGGCTTCAGAGGGGAGGAGGGTGGGGGACTGGGATAGGCTGGTGATGGGTAGTGAGGAGGGCACGTATTGCATGGTGCACTGGGTGTTATACGCAAGTAATGAATCATGGAACTTCACATCAAAAACTAGGGATGTACTGTATGGTGACTAACATAATATAATAAAAAAATATTATTATAATAAAAAACAAAAAACGAACTTTCAGCTTCTCTCTAATGTGCTCCCAGCATTAACTTTACATGGAGTTATTACCTTTGCTTACAGATGAAATAACGGAGGTTTGGGAATATAACAAGTTAATACAATTAGCAAGTGTTAAGAGCCAGGCCTCAAACCCTTTCTTTCTTAACAGTGATGTTACATCATCCAGAATCCCACCATACGGCGTTAAACACTTCTCTGCTCAGAAGTGTTAGCAATAGAAAATAAAACTGAAAAAAAAAAAATCCTCATTCTCATGACCTACACTCCCACATAAGGGGAGGTTCCAGAGTCTGAGAATGCTAATCTCCAGCCTCAGTCTGGAACATTCCCTCTCTGAGTTCTCGAAGTCAGTGGTTCCCAAATCTGCATGTGCATCAGAGTCACCTGCGGGCTTGTCAAAACAGAAGGCCCTGCGCCCCACTCCAGAGTGCTTTAGGAGGTTGGGGGTGGCATGTCTAACAAACTCCTGGTCATGCTGATGCTTGGAGAATGACTGCTCTGGTGTGAGAGAAAGCAGGGCTTGGGCACTTCCTGCCATGGCAGACTTCAACGTGCACACAATTGTTGATGTAAGTTCTGGAAATGATTCTGTAAATGCAACTTGATTTTTATTCCTTTTTAAAATTGATGGGGAGGAAGGCCACATAACATTGCCCACGATCAAGTGAAGCAGAGGACAGGTGGTACTGGCTCCCGGACCCACGCAACTTCGGGGAAACAAACCCACATTATCGCCAGGGCCCGCGAAGCTCTCATGCCTCAGAGAGTTGTCCTTGGCCGTGCCCAAAAGCACATTGTCATGGAATTCACAGCTGCCCTGCTCATGCCCTGTTGGGGGACATGGCTGACATCTAAGAACCAGGAAACCTTATCCACAAAAGCAATGTGTCCCTTGGCAACACATCACACTGGGGCGCTCCCCTGCTCTGGTTTGAAGCATCAGGTCAGAATTCCAAAGGGGTGTTGCCTCCATCTGGTTGGCATAAATGTAGCTGTTGGCAATGCTTTATCTATGATTCCTACCCAGCAAGATAAGGTCCTGCCAAACCCACTTGGGCTGGTACTCTTTGGTGATAAATTTCTCTTCTCTCGGCGTGTGACCTATGAAGAGACACAGAATCAGAGAGAGGCCGGACTGGCAGGGTTCTCTAAGCTTATCTAATGAAAGCAGCTCTGTGGTTTTACTGATGGGAAACTGAAGCTCGGAGAAATGCCCAAGGCAACTGGAGGCTAGGCCTCACAAGGACCCCTTCCCAGAGACAACCCTCCACGTTCGCCCCAGGACACCATCAAGAAAATGTAACTAGCACAGTTGTTTGGCATCAAGCCAGGTGAAACGTAGACCCATTCTGGGAAAATTCGTTGTCATCTCTGAACAGGGGACTCTTCCCCCATCGCTTATGGTTTTGGTTGTTTCTCAAGTCCCAGCCCTTCCCCCAACTTCGCTCAAGTGATCAGAAGAATCTGGAGTCAAGTATCTGGAAAAATAGCATCATGGTACTTTGGTACCACGGTATCCTTTTAAAAGAGAGCCTCGGGGGCCCAATATTTATCCCAAAGGGGTAAATCTCTGTTCATAAACTATCATTGCTGCTTGTGTGGACGGAGGCCGAGAGGTTTTCTGAACAAAGGAAGTGAGGCAGAGTAGGGCACCTTGGAGCAGAATCTACTGTCCCCGTGTTCTCACCACAGGCAGGTTACCCAAACCCTGAGCCCCTACTTCCTTCTACAGAGGGGAAAATGATATACAACTTGCTGTGTGGTTTTGAGGATCAAAGGAAGTCATCTATGCTGCGTGTAGCACAGAAACAGGGATATCGAGGGCTCGATAGTTTCTGCTCTCTCTTCCACCCTTCCTTCATATCCCACTGAGTGCTAAGGCGAACGCTGGCTCTAAGCTGAGGGCCGAGGAGTGCCCTGCCAGCCACCCGATCCTTCCTGAGGAAGCTCCGAGGGCTGAGTAAATTCCAGCTCTAAATACAGCAGTTTGATATTGCTGTTATTTTGTCCCCTCTACCCCTAAGACGTTGGGTACAAAATGGAACCTGAAAAGAGTAGATAACTCAGTCAGGGAGTGTGTGGCTCGTATCTGACAAAGCTACGGAATTTACTAAATGACTTCCTCCCAAAGGAAGAGAGGAATCCAAAAAAATCCAGAACATTCCCAATCTATTTTGTACCATGTGCTTGAATTAACTCTATATTTGCCCAAAGCACCCAAGGATATCCCATTGATGCGGCCCAAATTTAAATAAAACACGGCCTTCCTAGCAGGTAGAAATCTCGAGCCAACCGTGGCTAATTCCTGCTTGGCCGAGAAGCAGGCAGCCTTCACTATTCACCAGCGCCCTCGGGCATGAACCCAGGAAATGGAGGTATTGTTTGCTGTGTCGAAACAGAGCTATTATGTTCTTAGCTCCCTAATCTCTTTTACTGTACGAAACACAGCAGAAACACTGCAAATCGTTCCTAATTAGGGTAGTTGGATTAAAACGCCTTTTATTCCCCCAGATGCCAGAGAGTATGTCAGGTGTGTTTAAGCTTTGAGCAATTTGTCCGGGATTATTTCTTGGTCAGAGTCCGCCCCCTGAAGTTTGATATAGGCAAGTACAACACAGCCCCGCTGCCTTCTTCACAAAAGACAAATTGTCTTTCCACTTAAGAATCACTTGAAAGGACACAGATTTGGGCATCTTGCCAAAATCTGCATCAGTGTGAAAAACCTTCTAGGTGCTACAGAATGACTATTCTTCAGCCCCTTTATTTGTTCTGAAAGCAACAGGAAAAATTTGGAGAAAATAAGATGGGAATGAGCAAGTCGGGGTCTTTATCTTCCTTGACTCTTGAATCCTTGAAATCTCTCTTGAAATGCTTTTCTTTTTCTTTTTTTTATGATTTTTTATTATGTTATGTTAGTCACCATACAGTACATCCTTAGTTTTTGATGTAATGTTCCATGATTCATTGTTTGCGTATAACACCCAGTGCACCATGCAATATGTGCCCTCCTTGATACCCATCACCAGCCTAGCCCAATCCCCCACTCCCCTTCCCTCTGAAGCCCTCAGTTTGTTTCCCAGAGTCCATAGTCTTTTCTTAGCTCCTGGGATGCACGTTCTCCTGGTTTCCCCCCTACTTAACAGGCTGCTCCTTCTCATTCCCCTTTCCTAGGTCTTCCTCTTCTCCCTACCTCTAGACGATGAGATGCCCAGGCTCAGTGCTTGGACCTCCTCACTTCTGCACTGTACTCACTAGGTTATTTCATCTGGTCCCATAGCTTTAAGCACCATCTTTAGCCCAATAGACTAGTATACACAGTGGCCAACTTGACATCTCAAATTGGAGGTCTCATAGGCATCTCAAAGACCCGGAGTAGCTAGCCAAACCCACATGAGCTTGGACAGCCCTGGGGCCTCTGAGTTCAAGGAAATGAATCAAGGGGACTTCCAACTTTAAGAGAGCCCATGCCCTCTCCAATTTAGACACACACACTCATGCACATTTATTTATATTTAACCATGGTTACGTGGATAAGACTCAAAAAACTATAATTCCTGCTTCTCAGAGAAAATCTCTGTTAACTGTTTTAGCTCATTCTTGTGATAGTTATTTCCATATTTCTAAGTATCATGATTATAGGTTGTTTCTTGGTTTCTCAGTTTTATTGATTTCCAAACACAAGGCAAGAAGATTTAGATCTCTTCTGCTGTCCCCCCAAATAGACATCTTATTCTCCACCTTCCCAAACATTTATATTGTTATTATCTCGGGTATAAAAAAATCACTTTGCATGATTGGTATCCTGTATACTCTATTCATAGTTGAGCTGGGTAGTAGGTTTAATTACTTTTTCTTTTCTGCACATTTTGTTTCTGTTAGATGTAACACTTGCTTTTTTCTTTTTTCTTTTTCACTTGTTCGGATTTCTGTGTTCTCATCAAAATTCATCCCAACCCATCCCCAGGTATGTAAATCTCTTCTAAATAACACTCGGATCTAGTAGGTGTCCTATTATCTGGGGCGCCTGGGTGGCACAGCGGTTAAGCGTCTGCCTTCGGCTCAGGGCGTGATCCCGGCGTTATGGGATCGAGCCCCACATCAGGCTCCTCCGCTGTGAGCCTGCTTCTTCCTCTCCCACTCCCCCTGCTTGTGTTCCCTCTCTCGCTGGCTGTCTCTATCTCTGTCGAATAAATAAATAAAATCTTAAAAAAAAAAAAAAGTGTCCTATTATCTTCACCCCCTTGAGCAATCTCCCTTCACATCCAGCCTGGATCCGCCCCGAGCCGTTGTCCAGGTAGCAACTCCTTTTACCCCCACCCTGGACGCTCCCCCTGCTCTCTCTTCCAATGCACATTTGCACCTTTCGTTTCTGGGGTCCCAAGTCTTTTTCTTCTGGTTTATTGCCACATTTGGTATAGTGTATTTCCCAATAGCTTTTGGGAAAGGAAGAATTGCAGGAAATTTTATGGAGAATTTCTATGTCTGAAGAGATCTTCTTTCTTCCTTGCACTTAATTGTTCCTGGGTTGCAATAACTTTTTCTCAATATTTTGAAACCATTCTCCCCTGTTATCTTAGCTGACAATGGAACTGGAAAGAGTGTGATAATATTCTGATTCTGACCTTTTACATGAAGCCTTTTTTTTCCCCCTCTAAAAATGTTTGGATCTTCTTTTTTTCTTCTGTGCCCTGAAATTTCACAATGATGCTGTCTTAGCTGGTTCAGCCGCCTGAATGCCTTATAAACACACACTTATTTCCCATAGTTCTGAAGGCTGTAAGTCCAAGATCAGGACGCCAGTATTGTCAGGTTCTGGCAAAGGCCCTCTTCTGAGATGCAGACTGCCAACTTCGGGCTTTGTCCACACTTGATGGAAGGGGCTAGGGAGCTCTGTGGCGTCTTTTGTAAGAGCACTAGTCCCGGGGCACCTGGGTGCCTCAGTTGGTTAAGCATCTTCTTAGGCTGGCTCAGGTCACGATCCCATGGTCTTGGGATGGATAGCCCTGCCTCAGTCTCCCTGCTCGGCGGGAAATCTGCTTCTTCCTCTCCCTTTGCCCCTCCCCCTGCTCATGCTCTCTCTCTCAAATAAATAAAATCTTAAAAAAAAAAAGCTCTAATCCCATTTCAAAGATCCCACCCTCATGACCCAAATACTTCCCAAGGGTCCCACTTCCTACTACTATCAGCTGGGGGGTTAGGTAGTAACACATAAATTTGGAGGGGCACAAACATAAGTGTGGGTCTATTTTCCCCTATCTTCCCCTTGAGTGTGGCCAGGACCCGTGACTACTTGACAATAGAATATGGTCAAAATATGTGATGTCAATCCCCTGATTACCTCCTGTCATATTCTGTCTTAAAAGCAGACTGGAGTAAGAGACTCTTCTTGCAGACTTAAGGGCGTACGTGGCCACATTGGAGAATCCCATGCGGCAGGGAAGTAAAGATGGCCTCTAGGGTCTCAGGGTAGCCTCTGGCCAACAGCCAGCAAAAAGTCAAGGTTCTCATTCCCACAACTACAAGGAAATGAATTCTGTCAACAACCTGAAATTGGAATTCCCCAGTCAAGCCCCTCGTTGAAAATGCAGCCCATGATTACAGTCTTGTGAGACCCTGAGCAGAACACCCAAGTTAGCTGCACCCGGACTCCCGGTCCATTGAAACTATGAGATAATAAATGTGTATATATTGTTTTAAGCTCCTAAGTGTGTAGCAATTTTTTTTAATTCAGCAATAACAACTATTACAATGTCTTACTCTTTCTGACTCTTTTATTGTTTTTAGTAGCATTTGGGTAAGGAGCTGAGATGAATGTATGTAATCAATGGGTTAGACAAACACGGCATATGACGTGGTCAAACGCATTTTTTTTTTTTTGTCTTTCATCATCCTTATAAAATTCATTCAGTGGGGAAAGCTTTTCCTTCCCACTGGATACGTTCCAGATATTACTCCAACATGCTCCAGCAACAGCAGCGCTGTGGTCACTTTCAATAGCTACCACGCTCTCAGTTTGGTGATTAGGATGCCCACTCCGCTGTGACAGTAATAACTACAAATCATTTGGCATTAAATTTCTCTTCTCCCCCAACTGAGTCCTGCTTTGTGATAGCTGCTTGCACTGGCACATCTGTGCTGAGGGACATTTTTGCTTAGTCTTTCTTATTCTCCTTCCAGCCCATCGTGAGCACTGAGGTTTCTGACCTCCTTTCCCTCAAGCCCAGGGAAGAGAGGTTTGTATTACAAGATGGCGTTGCCTTTACATGGACTCAGGTCTCTCTGGATAATAAGGGAAGGTGCACTCAGGAACTCCATAAATTCCATATCCCTGACCTCTCTCACATGTAATTTCTTTACCTCGTGCAAATTCATCTGTATTCCAGGTGCTCACATGTGACTCCTTCCTCATCCCCTAATCTGGCTTCCTCTCCAGCTTCTTGCTGCTCTTCCTCCCCACTTTGGGTAGTCCTATCACACAGTACCCAAGACAAACCCACATTGGCCATCTCTTGCTTGCCTGTCTCACCATGTACCACGTGTACGGGAAGCACACAGACATGCTTCACCCTGCCAGACCCTAGGCGTGGAGGCTGGTCTCAATGCAGAGACCATTTAGGGCCCCACTACCAGAGCTGCGGCCACAGCTTCAGGCAAGAATCAGAACCCCTCTTCTCTCCTCCCGGTCAGCTGTGTGATCTAATAGAAAGCTGAGAAATCTTTCCTTAGGTTTGAGGTCAAGGGACAAGCATCTCTTCTCTCACCTTTTGGAGAGATGAGGAGGTTCATGGAGTAGCTTTCTCCAAGGAAATGCTCAAAAATTTCTCTTTTGATTTGTATACCTCTGTGGAGTTTGAGACCATCTACTGGTCCCTCGTTATTTTCTTTGAACATCTCACTTTAGTATTTCACGTGTGCTACATCTTGGTGCCACATGGAACCTCATATTTTCGTTTGCTGTATGAATGCCTATTTAATCTGCCACCACTAACCAGAAGTTCCCCGTTGCTCTCTTTATTTGAACATTATGAAGGTTATTCATGTCAGGAGGCCAACAGATACTTGTAGCTCTCAAAGTGGCCCATTCAGAAATCTGTTCTCTGTCCTACTAGAACATGCCTACTGAATGGTCAATGTGTCCCTGGGACTGAATTCAGGTGCACCACCCTGAGTAGGACCTGTTGTGGTAGAGAGCCTGGCTTGCGTACCAAATGGTTGGCACAAATTCACATCCTCCATCAGTGACTCCAAATGGGCATCATGAAAATCCACATCTTCTCTCTTGTCAGTAGGAAAACAGTGAAAGAGTGTGGAGCAGGAACTGTCCAGCCAGGAGTTTGACCTCCGTGGCCTTGCTCTTCACTAAGTGCTGGCACTCACATCTGACCTGTCAAGCCTGAAAGACTGAACTGTTGACTGTGGGTGTAACCAGGCAAAGTGAGGCAGAAACTGGGAGGAAGCTACCCTGAGCCACTCTTAGGCCATGAGCGTCGGGAGCCGTAGAGACATCTAGGATCAGAACTCTTGGCATGGCCGTTGGCATGGCCATCAGAGAGAGGTGTGGGGTTGTGAACTCACCAAAGAGCTTCTATAAGCAGCAACTGTGAATGTGTGAGAGGCAGAACAAGAAAGGGAGGCCAAAGTGGGTGGACCTAGTCAGAGTTACCACAAACGACTGTGCAGATTATGGCCTAGACCACTTTCAGTAACACCATTAATAGTGCAGGTATGAGAATGACACCTTCTTCAGTACACAGTCTGTGAAGCCATATGCGGTGACCCTGTGAGGTTGTCCTTCACCATTCCCTTGGGGACGTCAAGAAATAACTGGGAGAGCATGTTGAAAAAACCTAATTTCAATTAAATAGGCAAATTACTCTAGCTACTTGTTATGGACTGAGCTGTGTCTCGGCAAAGTTCATACGTTGAAGCCCTAAACTCCCATGTGCCTGTATTTGGAGATAAGGCCATTTAGGAACCAATTAATGTTCCATGAGGAGATCGGGGGTGGGGGGGGTCCTCCTCTGGCAGGACTGGTGTTCTTAGAAGAAGAAGAAGAGACACCAGAGACCTCTATTTACATACACACAGAGAAGAGACCGTGTGAAGACACAGCAAGAAGGTGGCTGTCTGTGAGCAGAAAGCGTGGTCTCAGAAAATAACCCTAAAGACAGCTTGACCTTGGGTGTCTTATCCTCCGAACTGTGATAAAATGAATTTCTGTTGTTTAAACCATCCAGTTGGTGGTATTTTGTTATGGCAGTCTGAATTAATATGCTACTATAGAGAGCCATTAAAAGTGGACATGACTTCATCTTGTAATCACGGGTTGCTGAGACTCAGGTCACCAGGGTTACATGTAAAATAGTAACTAGATGATGCAAGACCTCTAGAGGATTCTACAGACCAAGGAGTGTAGGATTCTAATTACAATTACATAAACAATGCCGTTTCCTTCTAGTCTGATTTATATAACCCACTTCCCATTATAATTCAACATCCACAGCTACTGTCCTGGCACTGCCATTCACCATCCGTGTCACCCTGCTCACATTATTTAACCTCTTCGTGCCTTCTTTACCTGCAGCTGTAAAATGGGGGTGCTAATGTTCCCCATTCATAAGTTTATCATAAAGACTAAATGAGTTAATGTAGGCAAGCACTTAGAATAGTGGACACTTGCTTGAAACACTACCTGTGCAGATTTCTAGGATTTCTAAGATTTCTGGAAGTGGGGATGAATCAAAGGGCTCCATCCTTCTGGGCCCAGTAGTCAGGGTTGAGACTCAGGTGAGTCCAAGGGGTGAAAGTATGGAAAGGAAATGTCACTTCATGTGGTGTCTATCCACCTGCTGTTCTGTATCTCATCTAACAGTGGCACTGGCTATACATGCAAAGAATCCCGAAAGTACTTACAGCGGTTATCAAAGAAAACCAGGACGTGTTAGAGTAGCTCAATTTGCCTCTTACATGAAGAGAATTCTGGGGGTAATGAATCTCATATCTGACCTTGTTAGGATTGCGGGTGATTCCCAAAGGCCTTTATGGACTGTAGAACCGGACTAGGAACCAAAGTCCTAAAAATCCCCAGTACCCCTTTACTGGCTTCCCAATCTTCACAAGTCACTCTGCCTCTCTGAGCATCTGTTTCCTCATCTCCGCTTTAGAGCAGCCCGGACACCTCCCTTCACTGGATGGGGGACCAGATGAAAGCACCCTGTAGACTGAAAAAGACTGCATTACCTATGAAATCAGATTGTTATCCTTCCTAACTAATGGCTACAAAGCTGTCTGCAATGGAATTTTTTATTTGATTTCTGATTAAATTTCAAAGTTAAGTGACTAAACCGAAAAGGCAAAAATAAGCACATAATTCAACTCAAAAACTTGGAAGGGGAATGCCCTTTCTCTAGGAAATTTGCGCCAGTGATTTTTTTTTTAAAGATTTTATTTTTATTTTTTTGAAGAGATAGAGACAGCCAGCGAGAGAGGGAGCACAAGCAGGGGGAGTGGGAGAGGAAGAAGCAGGCTCATAGTGGAGGAGCCTGATGTGGGGCTCGATCCCATAACGCCGGGATCAAGCCCTGAGCCGAAGGCAGACGCTTAACGACTGCGCCACCCAGGCGCCCCCATCGCCAGTGATTTTTTGATAGAAAGCACACATGGTCCATCAATGTATCTAAGGTGATTTCATGATGTTTTCTTACTCCAATTCAGATAACCGGAAATGCCACATGAATAATGCTATTTTATAAGAAAGGAAATCACAGTCTGTGGCAGTGAAAAGCTGGTACCACTGACGCAATTTCTAATAAAACCTACTTTTCTACATTTATGAAGTCATTCCTTTGAATCAAACCACATGGAAATAAATCATTCCATTTAACTGAAGATACAAAGAGCAGTGAGGAAGCTGCTGAAAACTTATTATTTTATTCCAGACTCCTAAATCAGAAAATTCCATTTAAGATTGAGCTAATTTTTTCACTGACATTTAGCTGTAAATGTCAAGTTGCTCCAAAAAATTTTTCTTGATTTTATGGTTCGCAGCCTTATTCAGTTGATAAAAACTGAGTTAGCATGATGTCGTTTGAGGATTCTCCAGTATGAGAAACTGTATAAATGCCTAAGAGAGGAAAGAGAGAATAAGAGTTATTGTTTCTATATTGGAATCAAGCATGAGACCAAAACGAAACCAAGCCTATGCAATTCCTTTCAACTCTGGCCAGTTCCAGGAAGATGATAGGGAAAGCTGCAGAAGGCAGTTGGTTGACAGACAGCATTTCATTAATGCCAAAGAGACCTGCATGTGTCAGACATCTCTCATTAGAGAAGAGAAGCATCACATCTTTCAGATACTGTTGGGAAGTGAGATAAAGTAGATTTGAGATCATAAAATGTTATTGCTGGAAGGAAACTTCGTGATCTCTTCGCTTTTCGTTTTACTGATTAGGGACAAATGTCCAAAAGGTTAAGAGGATTGTAAAAAGTACTGAGGCTGGTTGGTGACAGTGATAACAGGATACAAGGCTTCTAGGCGAGCATGTTGAACATTTTGGGAGGGAAGTGCCTTTTCAAGTTCAGAACCTTGAACTTTACTTTGGAAGTCAAATAATTGTGCTTACGATCTAAAATGAATGACCCATTTCTCTGCTTTAATAAAGATATCAACAAAATTCAACATGAAAAGGAAATCGGACACTTAAAGATGACTTCAGCTTGACTTGTAATGCAGTGACTCTCCTTCACCCCCCCTGCTCCACTCCTCCCCCAGGCATAGGGCGACTATTTGCAAGGCTTACAAGAGCTGAATATCCTTGACTTTAGCAACAGCCAATATATGAACATAAAACAATGCATGTCACAGGTGAAGGGGATAGTGCTTTCACACCCATAGCAGGTGGTGGCTTCTCCCTCGGTGGGAACATTTTAGGGAGAAGGGTATGTCTGATGGGGCACAAATACCTGGCCCACGCCCACTGCTCAGCAGCTGGCACAAGAAGGGTGATTCTCCAGTCAAGACACCATCGATGTTCATCTAACCAAACTCCTGCACCCCATGACCCCAGTGATCAAGGTCACCGATTTACAGAATGTCTAAGTGAGGAAATGGCTGTCATTTGTGATGAAATTAAAAGGGACAATAGTGGACTCCATGAGCATCTACTTCCTGCCCCTGTTCTATCAGCCCTGAGCACCAGCCAGATGAGCTCCAAAAACATGGCCAGCTGGTACTCCTGCACTTCTCACTGGTTTTTAAAAGTAGCCCTTCAGGGGCGCCTGGGTGGTTCAGCTGGTTAAGCATCTGGCTTCAGCTCAGGGCATGATCCCAGGGTCCTGGGACTGAGCACCACATTGGGCTCCCTGCTCAGCGAGGAGTCTGCTTCTCCCTCTCCCTCTGCCCCTCCCCTCCTCTTGTGCGTGCTCTCTCTCTCTCTCAAATAATACAAAATAAATAAAAATAAATTTAAAAATAGCCCTTCGTTTTACTTTTCGTTAACCTTTGGCTTATTGTTAACTCACCTTTGTGCTGCAATGGGTTGAAGAGCTTTGGGAATTTGGGTTTGGCAGATATATCTGATGAGTCTTGCTGCATCAAAGAAAAACAAGTCATTCGGGCATTAATAGTATTCTTTTAGTCACGCTCTGCATTTCCTGACATCTTAATGTCATTAGCAATTCGTTGCTTCACTTACGTGGTGCCCTATTCAAGAAATTAGAGTACTCCTTTCTTACCCTTTCTCTGGCTTTAATCTATTTAAAATGCTTAAGAACATATTTCTAAGTAAATTCTGTGTTCCTGTTTATTCTCACAACTTTTGACAACAAACTAGAAAGCAGTTTTAAGGAAGGCATTTCCTTTTGCATGTCCGTGCTTGCATTTCTTTGGTTCCCACATTTATCTCTAGAAGAGGAACCCACAGAGAATAAGACAATAGTTCTACAATAATGGTCTCAAAATAATACTTTGCCTTATTCTCACTCATCTTAGCATTCAAATCCCTTTATGAATAATCTTTTAGTAACTGGAGTAGAGGCTAAATGGAGTTCAAGTTTTTGAAAACCGAATTATCTAATGGAAATAAAATATTTAATAAAAAACGTACTTATGGGGAAAGGTAGACGTTTAAGATAAATTGTGTTTTTGTCCACTCGTTAATTGAATTATTCATTAATTTAACATCTCCTATTGAGTACCGCCATGTGGTAGACACTAGGAATATTGGAAAGAATGAGTTTCCATTTCCTGCCACAGTCCATGTCATGAGGAAGCTAACTCAAGATGGGAGAAATAGGTTCCTGTTATATGCAGTGGACAGCCCAATGATAGCTTCTGATTTTCACTGAAATATATAAATGGTTACCCCATATTGAGCCTTGGGGGGAAAAATTATCATAGGAACAGTAATGAGAAATGTCTAAAAATTCCAAAGCAAAATAATTGATTTTCTAGAATTCAGGACTCAGTAAACATATAAAATGATAGCCCTTAAGAAAAATTCTACAGTCATCATCATTGCATTTAAAACTGCATCCTGCCCCATTTGGAGACAACTTAGATTGCAACACGCTCAGGGACTCCACATGGTCTGGGGAAAAGCAGGCTTTTCAGACATGAAGCTAAGCTGTTGGTCAAATAACAGGACCTGAGTCATTGGAACCATTAATAAATAAATCTCTTCTCTCTGGAGAGAGAATCTGTAGGGGCCACCAGTGTCTGTTTCTCAGTAAAGAGTTACAGAGAACTTGGCCAGGGACAATGAAAGGGACAAGAAGGGGCCCTGAGCCTCCAGCAGAGAGAGGATTTTGAGAGAAACCACACTGTGGGTCCCCACAGTGTCATGGTGGCTTGGGGGGGATGGTCCTTGAGGAGAACATTGTAGGCTTCTTTCATTCTTTTCAGCCAACAACCCAAATTTTCACTACCCTTTTAAGACCCTATTTTACCATCCATTTTTCCATCTCTTAGTGTATAGCCTTTTCTCCTACTTGAAAAACAAAACAAAACAAAACAAAACAAAAAGGTACCCAGGTCTGAATTCTTTCACGCTGTAACCCAATCTGCTTATGTTGCCCTATGTGCATCAGACTGATGCTTCCTGTGTCCGGGGAAGAGGCCGATCCTTCCATCTTCAGTCCAGCCACTCCATCTGCCTTTCCAGGAATCTTCTTCCCTCAATCATCCCCGCCCCCAACCGCCATTTGTCTTCAGACTCTCTAAGACTCTCTGCTGGCTCATCCCTCCCAGCATATGGACTTGCTCACATCCTCGTGACTCAGCTCTACTGTCGCCGCTGGTCCCGAGTCTGTGTCTGGTTTCCACCCTCACTCTTTTCTCTCACGAGTCTCTTGACAGGAACATTCCCACTGAGGTATCTCTTCCTCGCCTTCTCTCTCCTCGACTGCTGTAATCTGGGTTCCTGCTTTACATCAAACTCCCTCAGAAAATTAAAAACACCCATCTTCTCTTCTGCCAAATATACATTTATTTTAAAGCAAATGAGCCACCTAACCTGAAAACAAAGTCATCTGATTTAAAAACGACATGGGGAAGGGAGCGCAAATCCAGGAGATGCAGAGAAAAGCGTCAACACTTCACATTAGAAACAGGGAGGGAAAAACACTGTGGGGCAGCCTTGCTTTTGTTCTTGTTTTAATTTACTTTGGGGTGTTTTTCTCTCTTTGGTTTTCAAATGAGAAAAATGCTCACTTCCTGGCAGGGTGGGGGGCGCCTGTCTCACTTATTAATGACAGGTTTTTCTATACTGCCGTCACATAGGCTGTAGCTCCCTCCTTTTCTTAAGCATAATGAGTGATGTATTAGTTTCACATTCTCTGGTTCAAGAGATTTTAGTTCTCCAAGACATAAACTCGAAATCACAGAAAGTCAGAACTTCTACTTTGAGTAACTAGTCCAACGGTTAATGTCCACGGCTGAAAAAAAATGAAAATCAAGATAAAAAAGATGGCGGAGGAGTAGGGGACCCTATTTCAACCAGTCCCCTGAATTTAGCTGGATATCTACCCAACCATTCTGAACACCCATGAAATCTGCCTGAGATGTAAGAATATATACCTGGATCTCTACAAACAGAATATCTCTGATGGTCTCGAGGTATGAAGTGGGGAGCCATGATGCTGTGCACAGATATTGGAAGATAAACAGAAGGGGGAGGGCCGCCATAAGCTGGTGACGGGAAGGTAACATAACACCCGAGCGCAAAAGCATCCCGTGCTGGGGACTGAGCACAGACTCACAAACTGGTACAGGGGGGAAAGGACTTCAGTGCAGCCCCCAGATGGGATCCAGGGCAGCTCGCGGTTTTAGAAGCACAAAGGGCCGAGGTGTGCCTGGCCCTGGGTTCTACCGCTGGGAGAGCTGCTGTGGGGTGCACAACCCAGGATGCTGTGGGTTTTTAGCAGCACAGACAAAAATGGAGACAGTGTGGCCTGGTGAGCTCAGTGAAGAGCAGAACACGACCTTTCTGTTCTGAGACAGGTCTGGATGCGGTCATTTCTGCTCCGACTCTCAGAAGAGACGCGGAAAGCCGCCAGGGAAAGCTGCCAGAGGACAAAAGCCCAAAAACACTGGTTTTCACTGAGCCCCACCCCTTGACTGGGGGCAGGGCAACTCTGCCCAAGCAGGGTTGCCTCAGTAACAGCAAAGCAGACCCCTCCCCCAGAAGACAGGCTGGAAGAACAAGAGGATGACAACCCTAGGGTCCCTATAAAACAGGTGCATCTTGCTTGGGTTGTGGTTAGTACTTTGGACTCTGTACATTCCCTCAACCACCCCCCAACAGAATGACTAAGAGGAGGAACCCCCAACAAATAAAAGAATCATAGACTGTGGCCTCTGCCGCAGACCTAATGGATATGGATATAAGCAAGATGTCAGAAATAGACTTCAGAGGAACAATTATGAAGTCAATATCTAGGCTTGAGAAAAATATTAGCGACAATATAGAATCTCTAAGGGCAGAAATGAGATCTAATCATGCTGAACTTGAACATGTTATGAATGAAACACAGTCTAAACTGGATACTCTGCCAGGGTAAATAAGGCAGAAGAATGAATTAGTGAGCTAGAAGATAAGATGATAGAAAAGAAGGAAACCAAGGAGGCCTGAGAAAAACAGATTAAAGCCCAAGAGATAAAACAGAGAAGTTAATGATGCCATGAAATGTTCCAGTGTCAGAATTATTGGGATCCCTGAGCAGATGGAGAGAGAGAGAGGTCTAGAAGATATATTTGAGCAAATCATAGCTGAGAACTTTCTTAATCTGGAGAAGGAAACAAGCATTCCTGTCCAAGAGGCAGAGAGAACCCCTTCCAAGATCAATGAAAATAGACTGAGGCCCAGACATATAATAATACAATTCACAAATCTTAGCTCCAAGGAAACAATCTTGAAAGCAGATAGGGGGAAGAGATTTCTTACGTACAGAGGAAGGAACAACAGAAGAATATCAGACCTGTCCACGGAGACCTGGCAAGCCAGAAAGGGCTGGCAAAACATATTCAGGGTACTAAATGAGAAGGACATGCAGCCATGGATACTGTATCCAGCAAGGCTGTCATTCAGGATGGATGGAGAGACAAGGAGCTTCCAAGATCGGCAGAAACTGAAAGAATATGTGATCACCAAGCTGGCTCTGCAAGAAATATTAAGGGGGTTCTGTAAAAGAAGAAAGACCCCAAGAGTAATATAGACCAGAAATTTACAGAAACAATCTATAGAAACAAGGACTTCCCAGGCAACATGATGGCAATAAAATCATATCTTTCAATAATCACTCTCAACATGAACAGCCTAAATGTTCCCATGAAATGGCACAGGGTTGCAGATTGGATAAAAAGACATGACCCATCCTTATGCTGTCTACAAGAGACTCATTTTGAACCTCAAGATACATCCAGAGTGAAAGTGAGGGGATGGAGAACAATTTTTCATGCCAACGAACCTGAAAAGAAACCTGGGATAGCAATTCTCGTATCAGACAAATTAGATTTTAAGCTAAAGACTGTAGTAAGAGATACAGAAGAACACTATACCATTCTTAAAGGGTCTGTCCAACAAGAAGCTCTAACGATTGTAAATATCTATGCCCCCAACATGGGAGCAGCCAACTACATAAGCCAACTATTAGCCAAAATAAAGAAACATATTAATAATACTTTAATAGTAGGAGACCTCAACACTCCACTCTCAGCAATAGACAAATCACCTAAGCAGAAGATCGACAAAGAAAAAAGAGCTTTGAATGACACACTGCACCAGATGGATTTCATAAATATATATATAGAACATTCCACCTTTAAACAATAGAATACTCCTTCTTTTCTAATGCACATGGAACTTTCTCCAGAATAGACCACATACTGGGTCACAAATCAGGTCTCAACTGATACCAAAAGATTGAGATTATTCCCTGCATATTCTCAGACCACAATACTTTGAAACTGGAACTCAATCACAAGAAAAAATTTGGAAGGAATTCAAACACTTGGAAGCTAAAGACCATCCTGCTAAAGAATGTTTGGGTCAACCAGGAAATTAAAGAAGAACTTAAACAATTCACGGAAACCAATGAGGATGAAAACACGTCAGTCCAAAACCTATGGGATACAGCAAGGTGATCCTAAGGGGGAAATACATACACATTCTAGCCTCACTCAAAAAAATAGAAAAAATCCCAAATACACAAACTAACTTTACACCTTAAAAAACTGGAGAAAGAATAACAAATAAAGCCTAAGCCAAGCAGAAGAGAAATAATAAAGTTTAAAGCAGAGATCAATGAATTAGAAACCAGAAATACATTAGAGCAGATCAACGAAACTAGAAGCTGGTTCTTTGAAAGAATTAATAAGATCGATAAACCACTGGTCAGACTTAGCCAAAAGAAAAGAGAAAGGACACAGATTAATAAAATTATGAATGAAAGGGGAGAGATGACAACTAACACCAAGGAAATAGAAGCAATTATTAGAAATTATTATCAACAACGATATGCCAGTAAATTAAACAACCTGGAAGAAACAGATGCCTTTCTGGAAACCTATAAACTACCAAGACTGAAACAGGAAGAAATTGACAATCTGAATAGACCAGTAACCAGAAACGAAATTGAAACAGTGATCAAAAACTCCCAAAAACAAGAGTCAAGAATTTGTTTGATGGATTCCCAGGAGATTTCTACCAAACAGTTAAAGAAGAAATAATACCTATTCTTCTGAAGCTGTTTTAAAAAATAGAAACAGAAGGAAAACTTCCAAACTCGTTCTATGAGGCCAGTATTACCTTGATCCCAAAACGAGGCAAAGATCCCATCAAAAAGGAGAATTACAGACCAATATCCCTGATGAATATGGATGCAAAAATTCTCAACAAGATCCTAGCTGATAGGATCTTACATTAAAAGTACATTAAAAGAATTATCCATCTTGACCAGGTGGGATGTATTCCTGGGATACAAGGGTCGTTCGACATTCACAAATCAATCAGTGTGATAGAACACATTAATAAGAGAAGAGACAAGAACCATATGATCCTCTCAACTGACGCAGAAAAGCATTTGACAAAATACAGCATTCTTTCCTGATTAAAACTCTTCACAGTGTAGGGATAGAGAGATCAAATTCATAAAAACTGTCTCTGAAAAGTCCACAGAGAATATCATTCTCAATGGGAAAAGCTGAGAGCGTTTCCCTTGAGATCAGGAACATGACAAGGATGCCCACTCTTGCCACTATTGTTCAATGTAGTACTAGAATTCCTAGCCTCAGCAATCAGACAACAAAAAGAAATAAAAGGTATTCAAATTGGCAAAGAAGAAGTCAAAATCTCTCTCTTCACAGATGACATGACACTTTATGTGGAAAACCCAAAAGACTCCACCCTCAAATTACTAGAACACATACAGCAATTCAGTAACGTGGCAGGATACAAAATCAATGCACAGAAACCAGCTGCTTTTCTATACACTGACAATGTAACTGTAGAAAGAGAAATTAGGGAATCGATTCCATTTACAACAGCACCAAAAACCATAAGATACCTAGGAATAAACCTAACCAAAGAGGTAAAGGATCTATACTCTAGAAACTACAGAACACTTATGAAAGAAATTGAAGAAGACTAAAAAGATGGAAAAATATTCTATGCTTATGGACTGGAAGAATAAACATTGTTAAAATGTCTATGCTGCCAGAGCAATCTACACTTCAACATCATCTCCATCAAAATACCAATGGCATTTTTCAGAGAGCTGAAACAAACAATCCTAAAATTTGTATGGAACCAGAAAAGACCCCGAATCTCCAAGGAAATGTTGAAAAAAAGAAATACAAAGCTGGGGTATCACATTGCCTGATTTTAAGCTATTCCAGAAAGCTGTGATCACCAAGACAGCATGGTGTCTGACACAAAAACAGACACAGATCAATGGAACAGAGCAGACAGCCCAGATATGGACCCTCAACTCTATGGCCAACTAATCTTTGACAAATCAGGAAAAAATATCCAACGGAAAAAAGACAGTCTCTTCAATAAACGGTGCTGGGAAAATTGGACAGCTATATAGAAGAGTGAAACTTGACCATTCTCTCACACCATACACAAAGATAAACTCTAAATGGATGAAAGACCTCAATGTGAGAACAGGAATCCATCAGAATCCTAGAGGAGAACATTGGCAGTAACCTCTTTGACATCAGCCACAGCAACTTCTTTCAAGACACATCTCCAAAGGCAAGGGAAACAAAAGCGAAAATGAACTTTTGGGACTTCATCAAGATAAAAAGCTTCTACACAGCAAAGGAAACAGTTAACAAAACAAAGAGGCAATCCATGGAATGGGAGAAGATATTTCCAAATGACACTACAGATAAAGGGCTGGTATCCAAGATCTATAAAGAACTTCTCAAACTTAAAACCCAAAAAACAAATAATCAAGTCAAAAAATGGGCAGAAGACGTGAACTTCTCCAAAGACATACAAATGGCCAACAGACACATGAAAACATGTTCAACGTCATTAGCCATCAGGGAAATTCATATCAAAACCACATTGAGATACTACCTTATACCAGTTAGAATGGCAAAAATTAACAAGGCAAGAAACAAATGTTGGCAAGGATGTGGAGAAAGGGGAACCCTCTTACACTATTGGTGGGAATGCAAGCTGGTACAGCCACTCTGGAAAACAGTGTGGAGGTACTTGAGATGTTAAAAATAGAAGTACCCTATGACCCAGCAATTGCACTACTAGGTATTTACCCCAAAGATACAGATGCAGTGAAAAGAAGGGGCACATGCACCCCAATGTTTATAGCAGCAATGTACACAATAGCCAAACTGTGGAAGGAGCTGAAATGCCCTTCAAGAGACGAATGGACAAAGAAGATGTGGTCCATATGTACAATGGAATATTACTCAGCCATCAGAAAGGATGAATCCACCATTTGCATCGATGTGGATGGAACTGGAGGGGATTATGCTAAGTGAAATAAATTAAGAAAAAAAGACAATTATCATATAGTTTCACTTATATGTGGAACATAAGGAATAGCATGGAGGACATTAGGAGAAGGATGGGAAAAAAGAAGGCGGGGACATCAGAGGGGAAGACAAACCATGAGAGACTATGGACTCTGGGAAACAAACTGAGGGCTTCAGAGGGGAGGGGGGTGGGGGAATGGGATAGACTGGTGATGGGTATTAAGGAGGGCACGTATTGCATGGTGCACTGGGTGTTATACGCAAACAATGAATCATGGAACACTACATCAAAAACTAGTGATGTACTGTATGGTGACTAACATAATAAAACACACAGAATGAGAAGAAAGAAAGAAAGAAAGAAAGAAAGAAAGAAAGAAAGAAAGAAAGAAAGAAAGAAAGAAAGAAAGAAAGAAAGAAAGAAAGAAAGAAAGAAAGAAAGAAGAAAGAAAGAAAGAAAGAAAGAAAGAAAGAAAGAAAGAAAGAAAAAAATGAAAACTGAATGGTACCATATGACTTTCCTAAGATCATTCAGCCAAACGGTTACTGAATCAGAAATACAGGGCAGGTCTGCTGGCAATGGGGCCATTGCTCCCTAATTAACAGCAGAGCTCCGTACTAGAAAATGCAGACCCAGGGAAAAATTTTAAGGTCAAAGGTTAATTTCTTCACTTTCTAAAAATTATTATTTCAAAAGATTATGTTGTCCCCTGTAGAAATCTCTAAGCACCCATGTAGCTTTCCAGGCACTTGAGTCAGTTGACTTTTATCAGACACAGAAACTTCTCTGCCTTAGGGCTCCTTCTGAAAGGCGTTCAATGTTTTGCTGAAGGGCAGAAGTCTAAATCAGCTTCAAAAATACAAAATCTGAACACGAGGGCTTTTGTTGCAAACTCTGTCTCCTCCTACGGACTGTACTTTCGTGGCAAAGAATGAAACAGGAATCCTCTGTTTCCATCCAGATGTCTCAGTTTGTAGATTTAAGAGCTCAACTTGCAAGGGACAAAGTCAGTTATGCCTGCTAAAGAGGGAAAACTCAGAGAACATCTCGCGTGTTAGAAGTTAACCAAGATTTCACCCTTTCCTTTTACGAAGGCAAAATGATCTACAGAAGGTCCAGAAAGTCAGGCAGAGAAAAGGTTCTCACGGACTCTAGATGTTGAAGGCAAGTCCGACTAAAGCAAATGATACCATTCAAAGGTATTTGCCCACCGCAGCACACACAGACCTCCATGCTTAAGCATCTTTGTACCTTTCCATGGCTTCTCATTCTCTCTCTCCCTTGTTCATTTTCTCACTCACTCAACGTTATGGATAGCGACCCTGTGCTAGGCACCACACCAGATAGCAGAAATAAAATGGTGATGGAGGCTCAGGGGGTGACACAAAGGTGGGCTCACTGTGGGACTGCACACGGTGAAAAGTGTGAAACCGGAACTTCAGGCATTGGACCTGTGGCAGCGGGAGATAATTACCTTGGATGCTTGCTTCCAAGAACTTAAAGGAGACAATTTGCTGAACAGCAATTGTCGCAGCTAGAAGGCAACAAAGAAATATTAAGGAGAGGCACATATACAATCACAATAGACAAAAACCCAGAACAAAACTGCAGATTGGAATTGTTACTTAATAGAGGAATTTTCTGGAAGTACTTACTAGACCATCATCAGCATAGCTATCTGATGAAAAGATTTGTTTTATTTGTTTGCTTTACCTATAAACAAATCTAGGATTAAACAAAGAACAACAGTACCAAAAGCCATAATAATTCAGATTCTAGACAACAGTAATTGATAATAATTGCCAAACTGCAATTTATCTCTCAAGTAAAGAGTTTCCTAATCATGTGAATGGTGCCATCTAGAGAATTATTTAGTCCAATCAAGAAAAGCAAATTGCTTCTTTGTAAACAGGGATTCTGTGTATGTGCTACAGTTGTGCTAATTATAAAATCTTCTTATCTCGGGGCGCCTGGGTGGCACAGCGGTTGGGCGTCTGCCTTCGGCTCAGGGCGTGATCCCGGCGTTCTGGGATCGAGCCCCACGTCAGGCTCCTCCGCTATGAGCCTGCTTCTTCCTCTCCCACTCCCCCTGCTTGTGTTCCCTCTCTCGCTGGCTGTCTCTATCTCCGTCGACTAAATAAATAAAATCTTTAAAAAAAAAAATCTTCTTATCTCATTGAAAACAAAGTCTCTATCACTTAGCTTAGTTACTGTCCTCGCCTCTCTCAACAGAATTGTTCAAGGCTTGGGAAAAATATGAAACAAGTGTATATAAATTTTTTCTACCATCTTTTCCTTCCATTTGTTGTCCTTCATTAGAGTTTTTATTTGATGTTAAGAGCTATTTATATTTATCATAGAAAACTCTAGAAATTTAGAAGTATTCTAGATATATCTCTCTGCATATTCTATATAAACGCATACATTTAATAAAGGAACAAAATGGAATTCACACCTCCAGAAAATACTTTTGCTCTTTGATGATTGCCTAACCATAGATGAAAGTAGCAAAATGAAAAGTAAAAACAACTTCCTTTTTTTCTATAATGTTCAGGTTATATGCTATCATTAGTTCTATAAATTTTCTTACCAGCACATTATATATGTTGTGATTAGTTCTCTATAGTTTTCTTATCAACAGTGAGTGTTTTCACTGAATCTTCTTTTTCATAAAATTATAGAATCTGATGACAAGAGTACCCATGGTCTCACCTCTTACATCTGAATAAGAGCCCAGAACTGAAGGGGATGGATGCCCTGGATTAGAAGAAGGAGATGAAGAGAGAAATGAACACACTTACCTTACTGTCCAAGAGCATTCCAAAACATAAGATGAAAAAACCCTTAAAAAAAAAAAAGGAATAAATCACCTCTGTGGTCTTTTCTTCCCCAGAGAAGAAAGCATTGCTCTGTAATACTATTCTATCACCCAATATTGTTTTCTTTCCTGTCTCCCTACCAGACTCTGGGCTTCTCAAGGCAAGGACACCGGCTGACTCTACAGTGCCTGGCATAACACAAAGCACTCAAAAAAATGTATAATATTGAATGTATAAATAAATAAATGAGTGAATACGGTTTTAAATGCATGCGGAGCTTTCTTTTCCCCTTTAGGTCATCCTAAACGCCAAACAAATCACTTCCATTTGCTTCTGTATCTTAGTCTTTCTTTAGAGCAGGCATTAAATAAACATTTACTGAGTGCATGTCAGTCTGTGACGGCAGCAGGCACTGAGGTCCAACCCTAAGCAGAGGACCTGCATCTGCACTCTTTCCATCAAGCCCAGCCCTTGCGGAACCCTGGGCAGAGGCTTTCTTGGACCTTGAGATCCCCCTCCCAGTCAGAGCACCTCAGTGGGTGCCTGTTCATACAGCATCTACCCATGGACCTGCCCCCATTAGGCACGTGCTCCCCAAGTTTGTGAGCTGTACTACCCCCAAAACATTCACTGGTGTGCGGATATAGGGGAAGAACCAGTTGCTTTTAGAAGACAGATTAGCATTTCGTACATGCCAGGCACTGTGCTGAGAGCTAAATTATGTTATTTAATTTACTTTATGATAATAAAAGTAATATTATCCCTGTCTAACAGATGAGAGAACTGAAAGAGAGATTAAGTAATTTTTTAGAGGTCACAGTTGATAACATGCCATATTTGAGCCCAGACCTATTTAACTCCACAGCTCAAACATTTGCAGAGGTGACCAGCAAACATCCATCGAACCAAGGCTAAAGGCTCTCTTCCAGACTCATGGAAACCTGAAGATTACTTTGTCCACCTACTCTCTGAACACTCTTTGATCGTGGACTGTAAAACCCATGCTTTCCAGCAGGTGTAGGCAAACTTTTTCTACAAAGAGCCGGATGGGATGTGTTTTAGGCTCTGCAGGTAGTCCAAGTGCAACTGCTCAACTTTGCCGGGTAAAGCAAGCATTCACAAACCAGATCTACACAAATGGGCATGGCCGTGCTCCAATAAAACTTTATTGACAAAAACAGAGTTGGTTAGTTTGCCATCTCCCGCTCTGTCGTGCTCTAGAGACTTCCTGTGCGCCATTCAGAGTCAACAAGCACTCTTGAGTTCTTTCCCTTTCCCTGTGTGCTTTTGCAGAGGTCCTGCCCAAGAGAAAGAGGACTGAGTTGGTAGCAAGAGGGATTAACATTAGCTCTATGAACTCAAACATTTAAAATCCTGGGTGGATTCCTGAAGAAGTCTAATACTCTGCTTCAGTATGAGAATAACTGTTAGAAAATATGGATCCTGTTGTTTGTTTATTTGTTTATTTTCTACTCCCTGCTGCCAGGCAGTGTTGGTTACAGAGTTGCTGGAGGCAGGGAGACGAGATAGCCTGCAGAGTGGTGGGACCAACCTCAGTTCTCTATCATTATTCCAGTCACCTGATGATAGAACAAGTTATTCTTAAAAAAAAAAAAAAGAAGAAGTTATTCTTATTGTTCTCACCTGGAATGCATTGAGTAATGCAAAAATAACATGCCAAGCCAGATTCCGGTTGTCCACTATTGTTCCTATGCCAAAGCCCCAGGTAAGCCCCAGCAGAGGGGTCAGGATGAGAAGGCTCTTCCCCATGCGGACAATAGTGGCCTTGTTCTCATGACCCAGTCTTTCTCCAACAGTGGGCCTCCAGAGCTTCGTGAGAACTAATAGCACCACCACCAAATTCACAGCCACAACAGTCAGTGCAGGAACAGCAAAGGCCAAGAGGGGTTTGCTCCTATCAGACCAGTTAAGCCAACATGCATCTTTCCTTTTGTAGCTATTGCTTGGCTGCGTGACAGCAATCGTGATGACAGATATGATGAGAGGGCACCCATAGCCCAGGCAGAAGCCAGCAGCCATGACTGAAGGCACGGCCATGTGATGGAACACGAGGAGGATCCGATACGCCAGCAGGATGCCGAGGGTGAGCATCCAAAAGAACAAGGAGAGGTAGAAAAAGTGCATGAAGAACACTGCAGCTATGCAGACTCCAGAAAGGTCTACGGTGGAGCCTCCAGCGGCAGCAACAAGAAACCAAACATCAGCAATCAGGAGGCACAGGGCTATGTTCACCATGCAAACATGACGTGTGTAGGAGGTTTGGTTCTTCTTGACCTGCTTCCAAAATAGAGCTTCAATGATCAGGCACAAGGTGAGACTTCCAATGGAGATGCCCAGTCCCACAAAAGTGATCCATTTCACCACGGGGATGATGGCAGGGGGGACAAAGGGTGACATCAGTACCGAGAAGGAGGTCAGGTGGGTACATCGGCACATCACGGTGTCTGGAGTTTCGTTGACCAGGTGGCAGCCCGCATTGTTCCATTGCAAACGACTGAAATCCCAAAACACACAATGGGGCTGGCTCAGATTTGACTCTACCTTGGAAAAAATCAGGAAAATCTCATTTATGGAATAGTTTTGAATAATTGTGGATATCACGGGCCCATTGACCTGAGCATTTCCATTTTTGTTAACAGATAGGATATTCCCCAGGGTCAAAGAGGCCATGCTGACAATAGTTTCTGGACGGGACCACTGGAATTGGTCTGACTCAATTAACACATGGCTTCTGATGGGACTGGAGGAATTTGGGGGGAACATTTCGGTCTGATAGTTGTAACCCATCTTGAGTTGGCTTTGGGACACTGGAATCCCTTTCCAGTTAATGAATTCCCGAGAAAAACTCAGAGGCAGAGCTGTTGGAGGTACGAGGCTACTGATGTTTTCCAGTGTCTTCAGTAACCGTGAGCTGGCTTGCTGTTCCTCCTGCAGTAACACCGTCCAGTTGGTCACTGATGTTGAATTCAGGATGTGGTCAGCTATACTGATGACATCCTGAAATACAAGGATGAAAGTCAGTTTGTGTTTTGAATAAGCAGGTCAGAGGACTAGGAGGGGATAGTCATTAGTATTAAGGATAGCACAATGGCCCCAGAGATGGCCCCGTTGAGGACCACGGCAAACTCAACAGTGAAAATCAGTTTAGTCACTCTGCACAGTGGGAGCTTTGGGTTAAGAAACTTGGGTCAGCGGAATCATATAAGTTCCACAGTGATCTCCCCAGGGCATTCGTATGCACACTGGGGTTCCAGCATGGCTGAGAGAGAATCCTGTGATGTGGGCTGCCTTAGGGCCCACTTCCTTCGTCAGAGATGACAAACATGGCTGCCTTACTGCTCAGGCTGAGGCTCAAAGAGTGAGACATTATTTTGAACTGCTTTCCAACATTATATTTGTTTTGCTAACATCAGAAGTTCTAAATTTATGTCATGGACATTCAAGTTATAATTCACATGTATTTATGAATTAATAGAAAAAATATAAAGCAAAAGAGAATATAAAGCAAAAATCTTTAAACACTGGACGAGTGACTGAGAAATGTGGAACTGTTTGTCGGTTTTAAGGGTCAGTCTTAGTTTAAGCGATTCCTTTTCCAAACAAGTCCTTGAAAGGTGCCGCTTTCCCAACAGGACCCTGTCTCTGGCTTATGGCTCTGGTTCCCAGGCATTCTGCCTCAGGCATTGTCACGCTGAACAAGCCTTGCCCTAAATGAGCCCTCTGCGGCTTCTGGCCCCGAGTCCCATAACATGCTTCTTTTACTGCCCTCTAACCTCTGCCTTCTTTTGGTTTCTGTTTGCCTGCTCTGCTTGTGCCCTTCATTTTATTTTTAGCCTTTCTGTGTCATTTTGTTTTAGTTGGTTTCTTGTAAACAACACAAAGTCAGGCTTAAAAAAAAATTTGAGCATCTTCTCTTTAATTCAGAGTTTTAACTTAGTTATATTTAATGTCGTCTCTGACATAATGTCACCTTATATAGCTAAAGTATAATTGTGTATTATGTAACAGTATAACCCACTGTTGTAAAAAAATATTACATACTTTAAAATATGAAATGCACACATCCAAAATATTTGGAAGGACATTTATTTAACAAATATTTATTGAGTACCTGCTATATGCTACTTTTCATTTTCTAGGCACTGAGATGATACCTAAAATGCAAGCAGTGGTTGCCCTAGGGTGACCAGATAGCATACCAATTTTTTTTTTTTGCCTACTTGCATTTCTTAGTAAGCAAGTTTTATTTGCATAAAATTCAAGATAACTTTTAAATATCCAAATTAAATCATGAATTCCCCAGTCGAAAAGCAGGAGTTCTTAAAATATACACTACTAAAGTCAGAGCTCTTAGCCACAGGAAAGACAACTGCAAAGACATTAAACAGTGGGTGTCTGTGTCATACAGTGTCATACGGTGCAGATGCTCACCCCTTCCTCTAAGCCTGCCTAGAGGTAGCCCCCTCTTGCTTTGAACTCACATAATTGATCCCATGAGTTTTTGGTACACTGTGGAGGACGCAATAATGCTCACACAACGACTGTTCCATGACCCTTCATTCCTTTCCATTAGTGCGCCTTCAACTCGGGCTTTTGTCATTCCTCCTGAGAGACTGAGCTTCTAAAGTGAGTCCAGAAGCACAGGCAGACAGACCATACCTCCATTGTTGAGTTGGACACCTTGAAATGGCTCGCCAGTGACAGGGACAAGACGTTGTCCAGAATTGACACCACTGAAGCCAGATTGCCAGCTGTGGTTGATGGGTTTTGCTGAATCACGACTGAAAGATTTCGTACCAAGGATGACACAGCTGTCTCAGTGGCATTGCCTGCAATCACACTGAAATTCTAGGAATAAAAATGGTTAAATTCTAGAGAACAATGAAATGCTTGTGTTTCATATAAATTACTATCCTAGTTATACAGAAACTGATATTCAGTGAGATTCGGTGACTTTCCAAATGGCACCCAGCTAGAAAGTGGAAAGGTAGGGTCTACTGGTACTAAATCCTGTTATATCCACTATACTATGCTGAGAAATCCTTGTAGGATGAAAAGATAGAGGGACATATGGGAGATCTGACTACACTTTGTCATTGGATCCAGAGTTGCTTCTTCCTTGAGGCTCCTCTCGCTTCTACTACACTGAGCTATCTTGGATGGCAGCCAAAAAGGGATATTCCTTTCCGTTCAAAACAAGTCAACCCAGGAACCAGATCCCATCTGTTTTTTTTTTTTTTTTTTTTTTTGAGAAAGAGAGTATGTGAGCATGAGTGGGGCATGAGTGTGGCAGGGAGGGTCAGAGGGAGAGGGAGAGAGAGGGTCTTAAGCAGGCTCCACTCTCAGTGCAGAGCCTGACAGGAGCTCAGTCTCACGCCCCTGAGATCATGACCTGAACGGAAATCAAAAGTTGAACACTTAACCAACTGAGCCACCCAGGCACCCCTCATCTGTCTTTCTGTTTGCTCTTCTCAGCTGACAGTAATGTTCTCTGCTCAAAGTGCCTGGCATCTGCCTGCCCTCACACCCTGGGTTGGACTAGTCCCAGCTATGGTCCATGTTCAGAAATGAAGCAAAGAAAGCATGAGCAAGGATAGACTCCAGAAGCCATCTGGTCCAATCTCTCGCATCCAGTTTACAGATGAAAAACCTCAGAAAGGGAGCAATAAACTTTCTATAGTCCCTTGAGAAAAACCATTCTGAGTTTCATCTGTAATAGTAGGGTCTCTGGCTGGGTGAGAAGTTCTGCTCAATATGGACATCTATTTGCAAAACAGTGTCTGTGAACTGGTCTCAGAGTCCCTCCTCTTTTCTATGACTTGAGTTCAAATTCCTCACTATTTGCTTCCATCTTTGTATCTTCCTTGCCTTAAGAACTTGAACCTTCCTAAGAAAGTATCATGTGGGGGTGATAGTTCTGGACTGGAAATCAAGTGACCATGTTTCTAGTTCAACACTATTGCTACCAGAGGGACTATTGGGCTCTTAGTCTTTCATTTCCTGATCTATAAAACAGGTTGACAAGCCAAATGACCCTTAAGACCCAGTGTAGTTTGGTCATTGTATATGGTTCACCTCTGGCTGACCCACTCCTGGCCCAGATTTCTGACATATATACATATCCTTACTTGTACTGAGTTTACAGTTTCTGACTCACACCTCTCCTTGGATCTTTGTTTCCCAGGCTTTCTGGACTTCTAAGAGCAGTTTAGTTGGTGTTTTATCACCTATCATAGATGTATTCAGCACGGATTCATTCTTCTGTAGTTCCCTCCCCACTAGAACCATCGACTGTGACTTTTTCTGACTCTCTTGGCTTCTACTTAGACTCTGCTACTCATGCCAACACTGCCTTAGTTTACCAGGGTCTGATAACACCCTTGACTTCTGCGCACTGACCAATGAGACAAATTGATATATTATTCTCCACCTAGCCGTGCTCACTGGGAGATGCCCACGTGAAACTCAAAACACAAGACAGAGGTACTTTACCTTTCTCAGTTCTTCCAGCCGAGAGTGTACACACGTCTCCCTGAGGACCTGCCACCCAGAGGGCCGGCACCTGACTGTAATGTTCCCGGTGTAGCCGCTGCTACAGGGAAGAACGTACTCATCGTTCCTGGACCCAAATCCAAAGACAATGTTGTTACACTGGGCTGGGGGGAAAAATGGAAACAAAAAGGAAAACGTATAAATACCCTGGCACTCTATACAAAGCATACAGCAGTGCTTTAGAAGTCATAGTTTCAGAGACAAAGCCCGGGCAAAATTCAGGAGTAGAAACATGTCCTTGATGCCCAGCCTCGTCCCTCTCAGTACCTTTTCTCCTTTCTGATGCCCTCTCCAAGGCCAGCCCCTTTCCCTCCAAGTGTCTGACCTGTGCCAACAATCCTGATTTTAGTGAGCCATAAACTAGTAAGCATCAGGTGAAAAAAAGACAGGGTATGATCATTCTCAGGAAAGAGTTTCATTCTGTAAGGCAATGTTAGAAAATCAGAAAACCTGCAAGAAGCTATGGAACAAAGCAGTAATGATGTGGTTACAAGACTGGCAGTTGCCATTTTAGTGTGACCCATCCTACTTTTTGCCCTTTGTAAAAGCTTTTCACACTGTGACCAACCACTAGCCCTCAATAGTATATTCTGACCGTGACTGGGACCAGGAGAAGGAAACCCTGAATCGAAGACCCTCCAGGGCTTTGATGTTTGCTTGTTTTTCCCAGTACTGTGTCCTAAATGCCTAGACAGTTGCGGCACTTAGTAAATATTGTTGAATAAATGTTATTGAAAGTGGCACATATCTAGGTACAAGAGGCTTAAGATTGAATGTAAAAAAAAAAAGGGGAAAAAGTCTGAAGAAAAGTAGTGGAGTGTCGTGTGTGTGTGTGTGTGTGCGCGCGCGTGTGTGGGTGTGTATGTGTTAAAGATCGAGATATGTGCATTCTTTCTTTGGTTCCTTGGATTATGATTTGGGAATATGTCAGCCCCAGGGCTCCTTCAGCATGTGTCGCAGTAAACTATTGCTGAGCGATTTCCATCAGAGCCTGCAGAGTGGTCAGCATTCCGCAGTGTTACCCTGGGAGCTGGAGACCACATCACTGGTCGGCAAGGATCTGAAATCGGTGGCCGACATGGAGTTTCATCATGGTCGGGGAGAAAACAGCTGCCTGTGTCTCCTGAAAGTCAGTCAGTCTTAGAACAATTCTGTATCAGAAAACATGTCCAGTCTACTTCCCAAAGACATAAATGAGCTACTAAGTGGGGGACCCCCGTCACCTAAGCCGGGGGTGGGAATTCAGAATTACCTTTTCCAAACACTCTGAAAGAGCTGTCTTCTAGTAGGAACAGCTTGTGAAGGCCAGCCTTCACCTTCTCAGCCACCTGTTCAATGGCTGACAGCAGCTCAGATGTGCTGCTGGAACCCACGACTTCAAACCCGGCAATGACGCTTCCATCTCTATAATGACTGCGTGGAAAGAAAAATGAGATTCATTCAGTCGGTCACTCAGGGCCGGCTGTGTGTATGCATGTCACTGGGTCCATAGGAACGCATCAAATAGATACAGTCCTTGCCTTCATGAAGCTTACATTCTAGTGCAGAAGATGAGGCAAATAAGAACCAGTCACCACCATATATAAGTAATTTTATAATTATATATAATATATATATATATATAAATTTAGTTAAGTGTTATGAGGGACAGATGCAGTGATAAGAATAGCAGGTGGAGATGAGGCCCACTTTATTTTTTTTTAAGATTTATTTATTTATTTATTTGAGAGAGAGAGAGAGTGTGCACGCATACATGCGGGGGCGGGGGGGCAGGCAATGGGAGAGAATCTCCAGCAGACTCCCAGATTGAATGTAAAAAAAAAAAGGGGAAAAAGTCTGAAGAAAAGTAGTGGAGTGTCGTGTGTGTGTGTGTGTGTGCGCGCGCGTGCGTGTGTGGGTGTGTATGTGTTAAAGATTGAGATATGTGCGTTCTTTCTTTGGTTCCTTGGATTATGAGACCATGAGACCATGAGACCATGACATGAGCCAAAAACAAGAGTCTGATGCTTAACCAACTGAGACACCCAGGCGTCCCGATGAGGCCCACTTTCAATAAGGCTGGTCAGAAAAGGCTTTTCTGTGCAGAGGGTAAAAGCTGAGGCCCAAATGAGAAGAAAAGGCTAGTGTTACAAAGAACATCAATGTAGTGTGCCAGCATGTGTGAAGGTCCTGAGGCAGGAAAATGCCTATGAGTTAGGCACATTTAAAAACTAGCTGCCAGGTCAAGAACTGGACTTGCTTCTCAATGTGGGTTTGAATTATCCCAGGGAGAATAAATTGAATTCAGTAAAATCAGTTTAAGTTAGAGGACAAAAATTAATGAATTGATTTTAGCATAACTAAGTTTCAATGAGCAGTAGAGAAATGGTAGGAGGTGATATTAGGTAAGTATCCAGGAGCCAGATGGGGTGGGGCCTTAGAGTTTGAATTTTACTTTTATTAAAAGCTTTCTTTCTTTAGTAAAAGTCAGTGGCATGCTCAGGTTTATTGCTTAAGAGCATCACTCTGGCTGCTGCATAGAATGGACGGAAGAGAGGCAAGCAGGGAAACAGGAGGACCCATCAGGAAAGAGGTGATAGCGGCTTGAATTTGGGGACAGTGCCTGTGGGGAGAAGTGGTCAGGTTGTACTTGAAGTCTGAGCCACAGGAATTGCGTAGGATGCTGGGAATGGAGAAAGGAACCAGTCAAGAAAGACTGCAAGGGATGGAAAAACAAACTGCAGTGTACTCATACAATGGAATAGGACTGGGCAATAAAAAGGAAGGAATCCCACCCCCCACCACCAGGGGCACCTGGATGGCTCAGTTGGTTGAGTGTTGACTCTTGGTTTCAGCTCAGGTTGTGATCTCAGGGTTGTGAGATCGAGTGCCAAGACGGGGTCTGAGTTCAGTGGGGAGTCTGCTTAAGACTCTCTCTCCCTCTCCCTCTGCCCCTCTCCCTCCACCTCTCTCTCTCTCCCTCTCTCTCTCTAAAATAAATAAATAAATCGTTAAAAATAACAACAAAAGGAAGGAACCCCTGACACTCAGAAAAACAAGGAAGACTCTCAAAGACATTATGTTGAGGAAAAGAAGCCAGACACACAAAAAAACTACACACTGGGTGATTCCATTTACGCGAAGTTCTAGAATAGACAAAACTAATCTACGATGATAGAAATAAAAGCAGTGGTGATTTCTGGTGGGAGGTAGGGGGTGGGCATGGAATTGGCTAGAAAGGGGCACAAGGGAACTTTTGGGGTGATGAAAATGTCCTGTCTCCTTAAAAAGGTAACTGGTAAAAGCATTTGTCAAAGCTAATGAAACTATATGTATAAGGCTTGAGCTATCATTGTATGTAAATTACACCTCCATAAAAAATGATTACGAGGGATGACTCCAAGTTTGGGTGTGTCCAACTGGAAGACTCGCATCGCTATAACTGGGATGGACACAGCAGTGGGAGAAAAACCTTAAAGGAGGAGAAAAGATGGATGACCCGTTTTGAACACATTATGTTTGACATGCCTACTAGCAAATCAAGTGGCGATGTTAACAAGCAGTTGCGTATTTGGGTTTGGACTTTATGAGAGAGGTCAAGGTCAAGTAATAAATTTAGAAACCATCAGTGTACACATGGTGTTCGAAGTCATGAAAGTGAGTGAGGTCACAACAATTCCATGAGGTAAACATTGTATTGTCCCCATTTTGTAGTAAAGGGAGCTGGAGTCCCAAAGAGAAGTTGGGTCAGGTAATTATTAATTATTAACTGATGGATTAGAATCTCTGATGCTCCAAATATCAAATTCTTTTTTTTAAAATTATTTATTTATTTATTCGACAGAGACAGCCAGCGAGAGAGGGAACACAAGCAGGGGGAGTGGGAGAGGAAGAAGCAGGCTCATAGCAGAGGAGCCCGATGTGGGGCTCGATCCCACAATGCCAGGATCACGCCCTGAGCCGAAGGCAGACCCTTAACCGCTGTGCCACCCAGGCACCCCCAAATATCAAATTCTTAATCACTACATGGAGCCACCACTCACGATGCTTGAATAAATCCAAAAACTCTTTTATGTAGTGAAAGTCATAGCGTCTTTGTGTTGATATGGCTCTTCTATCAACAAAACATTGCTTACAAAATATTTTCCTGCCAGTTATTTCATTTGGTTTAATGAAGTTAAACCAGATTCCACAGGCTTTAACAGTCCTGTTCAACAGAGAAGTAAATTGAGACGCTAAGAGATTAAGATTTACTTTAAATCATATACATAAAGAGTAAAACCTAAATAATTGTATTTTATAGACTTATGCCTACTTTATGATTGTATCTACAAATTATTGGAGACATCTCAGAAGATGTACAGAATGAAATATAGGTTAGAATTATAAATGGAAAGCCAGGACCAAGGTAAAGAAAAATATGAATAGTGAATACAAAAATTACTTTGATTAAGTTTCAAGTTTGTCTATGAATTAGGTGACTGCAAAGTCAAGAAGGAAAATATAATTCATTATATAGGACTTGGTATAAGAAAAAAGAAGCAGTCTTTCCTAGCATTGAATTGTAAAGAAAAGTAGACACATGGACCTTTATATAAGAACATGAGATAACTGGAAAGATAATATCCAGGACAGTATATTTATAGCAATGCTGTTGAAAATTTCCCATGGCTGTTCCTTAAGTTAACTGTGAAAAAAAAATATATATATATATAAGAAAAAATATATATATATAAAACTTCATATATATATATATATATATATATATATATATATATAAAGTCAAGTTCTCTGACCTCTAAGCTATTTCCTCTATCAGGCAGACTATTAATAGTTATTAACCAATGCACACATGACTAACTAACCAAATAACTTTTGGAATGAAAGCATAAACAAAAGGATAATTTACTAAATATCTCTTTATTTGCTGTAGACAATGCCTACTGGGTTTTCAGCTATGGTGCATACATGATATCTACACAAAAATATAGTAGTTTACCCCAGGCTTCCCTCATGGCTTCCAATTATACAACTTTGTATCATACCCCCCTGTGCTTGTGGACAGAAAAAAACCATCCTTCTGCAACTCACAAAACTCACCTCCACCCCTCCTCCCTTCCCGTACATGCATACCATGATCTCCTGCTTCACCCCAAGTTCTGCAACTGTGGGTTTGCAGTTTCAATCTCTAATCTACAGCTTGGAAAATGCCATTCAACATTTAAGTTTCCTCTTCTGACTTTAAGAAACATCACAGACTTTTGTCCAGTATTAGTAAGAATCCTATTAGAAAGACCAGTTCTTCCCTATTTTTTGTCAGGGTCATTTGGGAATGGCACTAGGCATTCTGCAGGATGGCTGCACAATTCTGGGGATGCCCTTCTTTTTTTTTTTTTAAGATTTATTTGTTTATTTTAGAAAGGAAGAGAGAGACAGAGAGAGCACAATGAGAGGGGAAGAGGGAGAAGGAGAGAGAGAATCTCAAACAAACTCCCTGCTGAGCTCAGAGCCCAACACAGGGCTCCATCTCAGGACCCTGAGATCATGATCTGAGCCGGAATCAAGAGGCGGGTGTTCAACCGACTGAGCCACCCAGGTGCCCCTCTGGGCATGCCCTTCCAAGGCAATTGTGTTACTTACCGAAATTGGGTGACACGAACTGACTCAAAATCTTGAATTCTTTTGAATGCTTCTTTAAGCTTACAAAGAGAGAAAGGGGCAATATGTTCATCTTTGTCCCCATACAAGAAAGATATTTCAGAAAAAAGTGATGCAGACAATAAATAAACCCACAGAACCACTGAAGAAAGAAAGAGATCCCACAGGGGGTGCTTGCATATTACACAAATGCAGTTCAAATGACAGCTGAGAATTGTACACACACACACACACACACACACACACACGTCATTTATTTTTGAGTTTGCTAATAAAGATGGAAGAACCAATTGTTTAGAAGAGGGAATTGGGTGCCAGATAATATAAATTTACCCAAAATCTGTTTTCTCCTTCACAAAAATAAGCCATACACTTCCATATGCATTTAAACTGAATCTATCTGGAAAGCATTTGTGTAGGTCTTCCGTGAAAATGGCACCTGAACGAGCAACCTCGGCAGACGGACACTGATTTAGTTTTTCTGTGACTTCATTACACAGTCCAGAATTTTGCTCAGTACTTCTGTTTAGCCCCTAACAAGCGAGGCTTCTCTATGGAACGAATCCCCAATGCTAACAATGGAGCCTAGAGCATGAAAAATTTTCTTTGGACAAATAAAAAACAGAACATAACCAAGAAGCCTTGCTAGAATATGACTCACGTAAATGAACAAAAGGGAACACAAGAGAAATGGAAAGAAGTCAACTGCTAAAACTCTCCCAGAAAGAAAATGTTCAACATCCGTCAGTTGTGGGCAATGTGATTAACTGCTCTGTAATAACTCATTGAACGTGAATAATTAAGAATAGGTATTAAACAAACATGCTGAATTGAAAACATCTGAACTTAAGTTTAGCCAACAATGTCTTATGTAGTAAGTAGAAAGTGCTTACTTGAATTTCAATTCCAGTGGCGTATTTGGAGAATGAAGGAGAAGATGAATTCAAAAGGTCTTTGGCAAATCTTTCATTAATTTTGAAAGTGCCCCAAACCTCTATGGGAAATAAAAAGAGGTTTATAGATACAAAAATTACTCACTTGAATTTATTACAGCATAGAATTAGAGAAGTACATTTGAAGCCCATCTATCTAACAGCAATATTTCAATTTCTTCTTGTAATGAACGTTCACCTAAAATAATAGAGGAAGCATACGCAAAACTAGACTTCTCAGCTGTGGATTTGGAATATAACGAGAAGGTGCTGGTGATCAGGAAAACCTTGTAAGTAAGTAGATGTGTGGCCACCCACATGTGGTTAAGAAAGGCAATCACTTAACACTGAAATGTGTGCCCATCTAGGCTTTGAGCTCAAACACTGTCCTTAGGAAAAAATTTTTAAAAAGAAAAAAACAATAAAACACTACTTGCTAACTCCAATATACCCCTTGCTTGCCCATCACTGGTGCTTTTCTGGGCTGGGATAAGTTGTTGCCCATTTTCATATGGACAAACCCTGTTTATCCTTCATTCAGGACCTACACAAATGTACCCCCACTGCAAGGCCTCTCCTGATCCCCCAACGCAAAGATTCTTTCCCTCCTCTAAATTCCTACAGTACTCTTCTCATCCCCCCTTTACAACCTCTTGTACCAACATACTTGTTCGTGAGCATTTCTTGTGTTTCTACGAACCCACTCCACTTTGGGGAGACCCTTGTGAGTGTAATTCCTACCTGATCCATCTTTGTGTCTCTTCAAGGTGCATCAGACACAGACCACCTTTCACAAGGTAGGCTTTCACTCAAATTTGCTGAAGAAATTACACTGTCCTCTTTCTTGTATTACAGCCTAGCCTCCCCAGCTGGGCTGCTAATTCAGAGAGAGAGAAATGCTTCATTGTGTCCTCCCTAAATCTGCCTCAGATCTGGGTCTAAAGATGGTGTTTAATAAATATGTGTGGCCATCACGAATTGGCATGGTCCTGGGAAGGGGAGCCAGGAATGCCCAGGGAAGCTGGGTTATTTCAGGTTCTCCCTCTCTTTGCGTGGCTCTACCAAAAACCAGAGCTTTAAGAGAACCGGAGTAGTCTCTGAGGACACTTCCCAAGGTCCTTCCAGCGCTGGAGCCCATGTCATTTGGCTCCCTTCTTCATCCACTGAACACAAACCTAAGGTGCCTTAGCTTCCTCAGCTTCCACTGGTTTCCGAAGCTAGACTTTTCACTCTGTTTTGTTTTGGTGATGCAACATACTTGTTGGCCATCTAGAAAATATATTTCAGTATAAACACTATGTGTTCCTCCCTGCTCTCACACCTCTCGACTTCCCTTGTCTGGAAATTGATGTTGGCAAAAGCAATGAAGAGAAGGGAGGAAAAAAAATTGTATTTACTCAAGTAGCTCCCCTACTTGAGATTTCTGTGAATCCGCCTCAATCTCAATAAAATCATAGACTTGCGGAGCTGAGCTGGATGAAGGTTGAAGTGATGTCCAAACATCAACTCACACTTCTGAATTTTCTGCACTTGGAGGCTCTTGCTGTGTCCAGCTAAGCCTAGTGGGGTATATGGTTATTGCCCTTTGATGACCCTGCAAACACTAGCTCTGCCCAGGGACACAAAGTGTTAACATGTGGGTGAGGAGCTAGAGTTCCCCCTCCTCCCCCCACCTCTCCCCACCTCCTGTCCCCTGCCCGGGGCCAGAGCTCTCCTCCTGGCACCCTTCAGGGCTTACTTGTTCTTTCACAGAAATTGATGCTCTGGGTGAGGTTGTTGAGGTGACAGTGACAGCTCTGGAGTGCTCCAGCCGTGTGGAGGTAGCATTTGTGGGGATCAAGGCATGAGGGAGGAAACCAGGTGTAGCCGTCCTCACAGGCACACTGCAAAACCCCATTCTGGTTGCCACAGTCTGCACAAAAAAAGTAAAAATAAACAGAGCTTGGTCTCACGGGATCTGGTTAATAAACCGACCAGTGCTAAGCTCTCATCCTTGGCTCTGCCTTAGAATCTGAACCAAGTGTGTCTCACCAAGAGCTAGAAGGATAAAACTAGGATGGCAGTATGTTTAAGGTAAGGATACGTCAACTCAATAGATTGTGAGTCTGACATCAGACACCTAGCAAACATAAAATCAGGTGGCTGAGCTTAGAAGCCAAAAGAAGGATGGATGCCAAGTAGATAGCCCTCGGAATGGGAAAGAGAAGCAAAGAATGTGTGCTAACCTGACAGTTATCTAAGAGAGCTCTAGAAGCTATTTTTCCTCTATTTTATTGGAGACTCCTCCCATCCATCTATTACCATTCTCGGGTAGGTCCCATAAGCAAGATGGCAAACACCGACCGACTTTTTTTTTTTTCTTGAGAGTCATGAAGAAAAATTCCGTCAGCCAATTCTGTATGCTTATTCCCTACTGACTGACCTAAAACACCCATCAAAAGGCATTCCTCTATAATACACAAAAAATTGGGACTAAGTCACCAGGCTTCTTTGTGAAAATATGCATTATACAGTGAATGATTCTCAAACTTTGTCAGGTGTCAGTATCACCTCGAGAGTCTCATCCCAAAGTTTCGGATTCAGTAAATCTGGGGTGGGGCCAAGGATTTGCATTTCCATTAAGATCCCTGATACTGCTGTTGCTTCAAATCTGGGCACCACACTTCGAGAACTCCTGCTTTAGACAAATGATTTAATGTCTCTGAAACCCAGATTGCGATCATTAGTGCTGTTTGTCAATTACTTCTTGCTCTTTTCTGGGCACATAGTAGGATTACATATCCTGGCCCCTGAGGTTGAATGGGGCCATGAAATCAGTTTGGGCCAATAAGTTGGGAGCAGAATTAATGTGTGTCACTTTCAAGTTAGAGAATTCAACTGCCAATGTGAAACCCTTGAGTGTTTTATTTCTTTTTGGCTCCAACTGGGTACATTTGAGATAGTGTGTGATTCATTAGCCTGGAATCCCAAGTGACCACATGAACACAACCCCGCTGGCAACCTGCAATAGAGATGTAGCATGAAGAAGAAGTAAAACATGTGTTCTTTCAAGCCACAGATATTGCGGGGATGATTGTCTCCACAGCATAACCTAACCTATACCGACTGTTACCGACATCCCCCTTCCACTCCCAGCCCCCAGAGGGCAGATTTACATGTAGTGGCCTTTGCTCTAATAATCTTCACTGGTTCCTGTAACCATAACGATGGAGGCTTCAGAAGCTTCAGAAAATTCTTCAAGTCTCTCTTCTCCTTAGAATCTCGATAGGCCACCTGAAGCAGCAGCTCATACTCCTGGACTGGGCCTAGAGAGAGGAAGATAGTCAGGAGCCTTCTTTTTCAGTATGGGAGAGAAGTATTGCCAAGGAAGCCACCAGGAAGAATCATCACATGCATTCTGGGGGTCACGGGTTATGCCACGCTGCTAGTTACCGACTTCTGTTCATCCAGACGTTAAGTAAAAATTAGCATCCAGAGGAACACTGGCAGACAGCCCCACGTGGTCTAATCTATGTCTACTCTCCCACTTCTGCCAGGCCAGGTGCTCCCACTCTCCCTGACCCATCCCGGCATCAGTCACCCTCCTGACTTCACACAGCTCCTCAGGATGCATCCAAGGTCAAGTTTCAGGCATCAAGACCCAAGAGAGAAGAGGTGAGAAAATCCTAGTCACTCTTCCCTCTTGCTCTCCCAGCTCCAGTCTCCTTGAAGGATATTCAGTATAAAACCCCTGGTCTCACACTTTCCTCTCCAAAGAGCCCTTTTTTCTCCCGTGAAGAGTTTTCAGTAATTAGTCAACTTTGAGTACCTTTTATGAAATGCAAAAGCAAAACCAAACCAAACCAAACCTTACTTGAGCCTTTATGCGCCCTCAGCTCCGCCTTACCACTCTTCAGCAGCACCTTTTGTTTCCCTAAGGAGAGGCCGTTACGTGTTCTGGGCTCAGGAGAATATGAATCCTAGGAGTAGTCTCCCACCCACAACTCACTTAGGCACATTCACATGAAACGTAGTGTGAGATTTCATGGCATTTCCAGATCATCCCAAGCTCATCTAAGCACCCCAGATTAGGAATGTAAGGACCTTAGAGAAAAGAGGGGAAAAGTGAACATCCTTTTATCCTGGGTCTCCTCTGATTGCCACTGGCAGTGAAATCTCTTAGAAGTCTCAGATTTCTCAAGACATCCATGCTTTCTGCCGGGACAGATGAGATGGGGAGCTTCTCTGAGACTGTCCCATTTCCTAGGGGCCCAGGGAACCAGGCAGAAGGGAAATTTATAGAGAAGGAAATGAGCAGATCAATCCCTAGACTTCGGAGGTGGCAGTCAAGAAGGTAGCAGGAAGCTGGCTGAGTCTGACATGTCCCAAACATGGACAAGAGCTTCCCGCTGTCATAACTTCCACCACCTCACTGCATAGAGCTTCAGCGCCGCCTCTCTTTGCAGATTGGAGCCTCTGTCCCAGGTCTTGGGAGCCACACCAAGGAGGGAAAGCTAAGGGGACTCCTTCTCCCACTGCCCAAGCAGGTAAGAAGTGGGGGAACAGTCAGTGTCAGAGGCTCCTGGCACTGGTTCTAGAGCCAGACTGACTAGGTTTGCATCATCCCTCCTGCTCCCTGGCTCTGTGTCTTAATTTCAGCATCTGTAAAATAAAGATGACCGTTGTGCCTAAATCAGAGGGTCATTGTGAGGATTTAATTCATCTAAGGCACTTAAAATAGTGCCTGGCACCTAGGAACAGCTCACTAAATACTAACTGTAGTTTTACTGTCAGAGAAAATGTTTTCATGACATTCCAAGTTGAATTTTTATTTCATTTACTGGAGAATTGCAGCCTTGTGTGGTGGAAGTTCAATGACACCATTAGCACACTGTTGTATGAGAGATCACTGCCCTGCAGAAAGGCTTTTGCAGACTGACCCGGGGACCTAACAACCATCTGCGTGCATCATTGTTTCCATGAGGAAATATATGCAGTGCTTGAAACATCAGAACAACAAATTAAATTCCAGAACACAACCTATTCCTAGACTGAGGGTTGCGCCCACTAATTACACTGTTGGGATTGAGATAAGGAAGGAAAGGAAGAGTATGGAATAGCTACTTGCCAGGTATGGTGCAGGATACTATGCCTTTATGTATTATTTAATCTTCACAAATGTTTTGCTAGTACAGATTGCCATTATGCTCATTTCCCAGATTTGAGGTGTTTAATAGTGTTTTAAAGGTCCTATGGCCAGAAGCAGCACTGAGGTTGGCACCCTGGTCCCTTAGCACCAGGTCTACTGCACCACACTCCCTAAGGGAGACTCACCTGGATGCTTTTTCTTATTCACACTGAGTCCTCTTTTTGTTTTGATGCCTTCATTTCTCTGTTTAAAAGAAAACAAGAATAATTATGGAAGGGTTTGGTAAAGATGTACTTCCTAAGGCCTTGTTGGATCTCCGGATGAACTGAAATTATGGATCTAAAATCCAAATCAGGGATGGTGGAGAGGCAGCTAGGGAAGGCCTCCCTGAGGCAACTTTTGGGCACAATGCTGAAGGAGGTGAGGAAGTAAGGATCCCTGGAGAAAGAACTTTCCTAGCAGAGGGAATAGCACATGCAATGGCCCTGGGGTAAGCGTATGCCTAGCATGTGAGAACAGAGCGAGGAGGCCAGAGTTGCCCAGTGGAGTGGGTAAGGGGAGAGGGGGAGGAAGTGAGATCAGAGATTATCTCCAAGGAGGTAGGCTGTGTAGATCTTTATAAGGCAATGGCTTGGTTTTTACTCGAGTGAGATGGGAACCCACCAGAGAGCTCTGAACAGAGGTGAGAGTGCTCTACTCTACTTTTTGGATGGCTCAATCCTGTAGCCATGTTAGGAATAGACAAGCACAGAAGCAATGACAGCATCCTAGGAGTTACTGAAATAACACAGGTGAGAGATACTGTGAGAGATACTGAAGGTGTGGATTAAGGTGGTAGCCATAGAGGTAGTGAGAAATGTTTGAATTCTGGGTGTACTTTAAAGATAAAGCAAAACAAAACAAGAGCCAACGATTTAGATAGGGATTATGGAAAGAGTCAAATATGAAAATCAGTTTTTTGCCCAAGGACAATGGAAGGACATTGATACCACTTGCTGAGATGAGAAAGGAGAAGCAGGTTTGGTGAGAAAAAAAAAATCAAGAATTTAATTTTGGACGTATTAAGTTAAGGGGCCTATCGGACACCCAACTGGAGATACCATGGAGGTATTAGATACGTGGGTATAGAGTTCAGAGCAGAAGGCTGAGATGCAGATGTAAATTTGGGAGCCATCAGGGTATAGAAAACCTTAAAACCATCATCCTAGATGAAAGGGTCAAGAAAGTGAGTGTAGTGAAGGAAGAGAGTCCCAGGATTGACCATGCCATTCTTTATGGCTTTCCTCGGTCAAAGAAGCCATAGAAAGAAATGTGCTGAGCTACAGGAGATCTCCAAGATGGCTCGGTCTGGGTTCCTTATTTTGTAGTTAGGTCCTTTAAATTCCAAGAGATGAAACTGTTTGTCCAAGGCTACACACAGCTAACGTGGATCCTATTGAGACAAGGACCCAAGACTCCTGATTTCAAGTCTATTAAATTATGTAGTTCCAGTGGTGGAGACGGGTTTTCAAAGTGCAGAGGGAGAGGGGAGGTGGTAGAGAGGGAAAACGGGGCATAGGCCAACTCACCCCCAGGAAGCCTTCCCGGCCTTCAATGAGGGTGAAGAAAGAGAGGAGCCAGACCGTGCAGACTTGCATCTTCAGCAGGCCTCCCTCCTCCTCCTGGACTCAACGTAAACAACCTGGGCCGCAGTCTGTGGCTAGACAACAGATGAACCATGCAAGGCTGAGGCACGAAAACAAGTCCTTCGAGACAAAATGTAAAAATGTACACAATGGTAGGGCCTAACTGAGCGAATCAGAAGCCCCAAGTGGTTGATGGTTTTTCAACTTCGAATATGTAGCCTGAGATACCATTACTTCCACTCCAGTTGCAGAAGTAGGAAGTTTCCATCTTTACAAACTGCCTAGAAAATTGCTCAAGAGCTCTCTTCTTGATGATCACCTTTGACAAAACACAGGCTATTTTAAAATCATGACTTGCTTAACTTTGCCACCAAATGCATTTAACATCCAGCCTTTTTATATTTCACGGTTGCCTTTTCATCTCAGTAAAAACAAGCATTAAAATAACCAAAGATCCTTCGAACCATGAATACAAAGGTAGAATCAGAGGGTTTAAGCATAAAAATAATAATGAATCAATCCAGCAAATTTCTTTCTTCATAGTTGATGTAATTATCAACAAATTATCCTCAAGTTTATGCTTATGTCAGAATAATTTGGACAAAATTCAGCACATAGTCATGGTCACAAAATTAACTATGTATACCCAAGTTATTTGGTGTCAACAACAACAACAACAAAATCACCGTAAGTTAGAACGGTTCTGTCCAATATGGTAGCCAATGGATACATATGGCGACCTAAATTTTAATTTTAATTACAACAAAATGAAATGAAATGAAATTTCTCCGTCACACTAGCCACATTTCAAGTGCTCAATACCCACATGTAACTAGGAGCTACCAATGTCAGGCAGTGCAGACACAGAACACTTCCACTATTTTTTTGAAAGATTCATTTCTTTATTTATTTATTATTTCGAGAGAGAGAAAGAGAGTGCACACGGGGAGAGGCAGAGGGAGAGGAGAGAGAGAATCTCAAGCAGTCTCAATGCTGAGCGGGGACCCGGATATGGGGCTTGATCCCACAACCCTGAGATCATGACCTGAGTCGAAATCAAGAGCCAGACGCTCATCTGACCCAGCCACCCAGGCGCCCCAGAACACTTCCATTATTGCCAAAAGTTTTCTCAGGCATGGAATAATATTCAGCCTTAAAACAGAAGGAAATGCTGTCACATGATACAACGTGGATAAACCTCAAGGACCTTAGATTTAAAAATAGAAGCCAATCGGAAAAAGACAAATCCTGTATGCTTCCACTTCTATGAAGTATCTAAAGAAGTCAAGTTCATAGAAACAGAAAGTAGAATGGTGGCTGCCAAGGGCTTGGTGGAGGGGAAAACAGGGACTTATTATTTAATGGGTGTAAGTTTCAGGGTTGCCGGACAAGAAAGTTCCAGAGCTCTGATGCCCAACAATGCGAATGTACTTAAAACCACTGAAACTGCACAGTTACAAATGGTTAAGATGGTACATTCTGCGTTATGTGGGGTTTTAAACACCATTTTTTGAAAAGTTGTACCGGCCAGCATGGAAGGAAATGAAGGAATACATCCTTAGGTCCTCTCCGCGTTCTTTCATATCTCCATGGGAAAAAATGAAAAACTCTAATTCCCAAACTCACTACCTCACCATGAGAATAAGTGTCCTCAATTAGCAGCACAGAAAATGCAGAGCTGGACCCTCCCTTCCAGCCCTTCCCTAGTTTCCCCGGGTGTACTTAACCCTCCTAGAAACCCGGCCATGCCTGACAGCGCTACCCCACACTTCGCTCTCTGATCTACACAAAAAGAAAAAAGATGTTAGAGACAGGATAAAGACTACCATAGATGTGGCCTACATGTTAGCAGAGACCCTTTCCAGAGCTTTCTAGAGAAGCATGAAAAGGAATGAAACACACAACTTTCATGTTTCCCTTCTCCCCTAAGCTGAATGGTCCTCTCCCGTCCCTACATTCTCGCTTGCCAAAGCTCCTCCAAAAATCTACCTAAGATCTGACTCTGAGCAACACCCTGTGCTCCAGATTATTCTTCTAGATCATGCTTCTCTAAACTTATCTGCTCTGGGTCTTATTCGCTCTGGCCGGCTCTGTGCTTTCCAAAAGTGATAGGCATTTATCCATAGAGCAGGGGTTTCCAAACATTTTGATCAGGACCCATAAAAAGAAATATATTTTATAACGTGTATATATACACATATATAATAAAATGTATGAGTTTGTATGTATAAAAACCAAAACAGAATAGTTAAATAAGAAAACAGCTCTGTGAAACAGAACTTAATATTTCTGAGGTGTGCCCTTGATTATTCCTACTCTTTTTTTCCACGTTTTTACTTTAATTCCAGTTAGTTAATGTCAGTGCAAGATTAGTTTCAGGTGTACAATATAGTGATGCAACACTTCCATACAACACCCAGTGCTCATCACAACACGTGCTCTCCTTCATCGCCATCACCTGTTTCACTCATCCCCCATCCACTGTGCCCTCTGCTAACCCTCAGTTTGTTCTCTCTAGTTAAAAGTCTATTTCTTGGTTTGCCTCTCTCTCTTTGTTTACCCTTTGCTCATTTGTTTTATTCTTTAAATTCCACACGAGTCATATGGTATTTGTCTTTCTCTGACTGACTTATTTCAGTTTAGCATAATATTCTCCATCTCCAGCCATGTCATTGCAAACGGCAAGATTTCATTCTTTTATATGACTGAGTAATATTCCATTGTATATATACCCCACATCTTCCTTACCCACTCATCCGCCAATGGACACTTGGTCTGTTTCCATAATGTGGCTATTGTAGACAATGTTGTTATAAATATTGGGGTGCATGTATCCCTTTGAATTAGTATTTTTGTATTCTTGGGTAAATACCTAGTAGTGTAATTTCTGGATTGTAGGGTAGTTCTATTTTTTTAAGATTTTATTTATTTATTTTATGACAGAGAGAGAGCGAGCAGGCAGAGGGAAAGAGAGAGAGAGGGAGAGAATCTCAAGTAGACTCTGGGCTGAGCACAGAACCTGATGCAGGGCTTGATCTCATGACCCTGAGGTCACGACCTGAGCTGAAACCAAGAGTCGGGTGCTTAACTGACAGAGGCACCCAGGTGCCCCAGGGTAGTTCTCTTTTTAACTTTTTGAGGAACCTCCATACTGTTTTCCAGAGTGGCTGCACCAGTTTGCATTTCCTCCGACAGTGTAAGAGGGTTCCCCTTTCTCCACATCCTCGCCAACATCTGTTGTTTCCTGTGTCGTTGATTTTAGCCATTCTGACAGGTGTGAGGCGATATCTCATTATAGTTTTGCTTTGCATGTCCTTGATGGTGAGTGATGCTGGCATCTTTTCATGTGTCTGTTGACCATCTGCATGTCTTATTTGGAAAAATGTCTATTCATGCCTTCTGCCCATCGTTTAATTGGATTATTCATTTTTGGGGTGTTGAGTTTTACAAGTTCTTTATATTTTTTGCATACTAACCCTGTATCAGATATGTCCTTTGCAAATATCTTCTCCCATTCCGTTGGTTATCTTTTAGTTTTGTTGATTGTTTCCCTCACTGTGCAGAAGCTTTTTATTTTGATGAAGTCCCAAGAGTTAATTTTTGCTTTTGTTTCCCTTGCCTGAAGAGACATATCTAGAAAGAAGTTGCTATGCCTGATGTCAAAGAGGTTACTTCCTGTGTTCTCCTCAAGGAGTTTTGCAGTTTCCTAACTCACATTGAGGTCTTTAATCCATTTTGAATTTATTTTCATGTATGGTAGAAGAAAGCGGTCCAGTTTCATTCTTCATGTGGCTGTCCAGTTTTCCCAGCACCATTTGTTGAAAAGACTGTCTTTTTCCCATTGGATATTCTTTCCTGTTTTGTCAAAGATTAATTGACCATATGGTTGTGGGTTCATTTCTGAGTTTTCTAATCTGTTCCATTGATCTATGTGTCTTTTTTTTGGTGCCAGTACCATACTGTTTTTATCACTATAGTTTTGTAATATAACTACTTGTCTTTATTTCATTTGTTTTTTGTTTTTGTTTTTGTTTCTGCTTTGGTAAATCATCACATCCTACTAAATTGATTTACCAATACCTGCTTCGAGTGCAGCCACATTACAGAGGAAGCTTGTGCTCTTTCCAACCTCATTGTCACTTTTTCTCTACTTCCAGAGAAAACTTTTTAATGTCACTTCCTGACGCTGAGCACTATTGGGACCAGGTCTGTAGTGCTAGAGCTTTCAAAGAGGGAAACAGTCACCATGCATGTGGGTGTGACCTATCCTCTCCTCATGCCAGGGCCTGCTTCCAGATGGGAGGCCTGGTCCTTTTATGGCTCTTTCTCTCAATCATTTCTCTCAATATCTCTCTCTCTGAAAAATCTTCTTTCTCCCTCATGTTGTCCAGGCTTGAGCCTGCAAACCCAAGTCTAGAAAGCCTGGATGACAGCCTGGACATTATGAGGAAACTCTCTCCCATACTCTTGGCCTCTTTATCCCTTCTTCCTCCCATGTGGAGGGTGTATTCCAGGCTGTCTCTTGGACTTGCTAGAAATGGTAAATTGTTACTTACAGTCAGGGTTTCAAGACCAGTGATTCCTGGTCACTGTTCTGTAGGCCAATCATGAATAGCTAGACTCTAAAAAAGGAGGAGGAGAAGGGGGCGAGAGGGGGAAGGAAGAGGAGGGAGAGAAAGGAAAATATTTGGAGACTCATTAGAAAATACAGGTGCCCCCATCCCACCCTAAACCCTACTAAACCTTAGACAGGCCAGGCCCAGCCATGTGCATAATTAAAGCAACCAAGGGATGTCAGAGTTGTTATTCTAGACTGGTTCTGGAATGGGAAACAGGAGTTCAGCACTGAGGCCAAGCCTGTGATTTGAATTCTACTCTGGGGTATGGGACCAAAGCTCAAACTAGTCAAAATGTTTTCTTTGCTTCTTTGGTGCATACACCTCCTTCTGGGGTAATTGGAAGACTCAATTTCAGATAAATAATGACTAATTTTTTAGTGTTCAGTATGTGCCACACAATATTTGAGACACTGTTCATTGTCCAGAATTATTTGTTGGTTTTCTGAAATTCAAATTTAACTGGGCATCCTCTATTTAACAATTAGTCAATTTGGGAAAATGGTATCTCAAGGCACACGGGACCCAAGCACTGTGGCTGGATTGCCCAGGGTTCAGGGGCCAGCTCTGACATTTGACAGGGTTTCCATACCTCAGTTTACTAATCTATCACATGGAGAAAACAGTATTAATTCAGAGGTTCTTAGGAGATCTGAATGCATTATTGCATGTAAAGTACCCAGAACAATGCCTCGCGGGTAGTAAGCCTCAATTATGGTTAGCAATTAATACTACATTACTGAAATTTAAATTTCATCACCACTCTTTATAGTTACTTGTTGAATTGTGTCAGAATTTGACTTCAATTGTGAGTCAGATTAACTTACCAAATAAAAAGTGCTCCCGGGTCAATGACCACCACGATGTAAATGGAAGGATGGGACCCAGCCTCAAGGTAATAAAAATACATTGTTAGAGTAACTGAATTATCTGACTCAAAAGAGAGTCCTCGACAGTGTGGATGTCAACAAATACTCTGTGTGTGTGTGTGTGTGTGTGTGTGTGTGTCTGTGTGTGTGTCTGTGTGTGTGTCTGTGTGTCTGTGTGTGTGTCTGTGTGTCTGTGTGTGTCTGTGTGTGTGTCTGTGTCTGTGTGTCTGTGTGTCTGTGTGTGTGTCTGTGTGTCTGTGCGTCCAGGGCAATCTTAAACCCCACTTAACTCCGACTTTCCTAGAGGCAACCCTCATGGCATTTTCAGCACTTCCTTTCCAAGCTGAAAGGGTCCTGGTTATGAAAAACTTCTCGGAATCTGTGTGCCCCTGCCACAGACAAGGAGCTCTTGTTGATATCACAGTATGTGTGTTTACATCCCGTGCTCTGTGGCAGCTGGGGGCCGATGATGCCCGACCCACAGCTGTGTTGGCACCAGCTGCGGTGGGAAGGCGTGGTCATGGTAGAACCCCCCTCACTTCCTCGAATTCATTCAAGTGAATTCATTCCTGATAATCCCTGTCCTTCAGTTTCCAGAGAACAATCATTAGGATTTGCTACTGTGCCTCTGGAGAAGGCCGTCCATTGTCTCTCCATTCTTCCAGTTACGTATTTACGGGCTCCAAATATTAGTTATTTATGTCAACAGCTGTCACCTTATCAACAGTAGTGCTGAGTTGGAACTGCCCGCACCTACACTTCCCAACATTTTTAGCAACAGTCCAAACTTAGGCTCTGTTGCACACGTGGCTTGCTTTCCTGGCACCAATATTTATGGGATTGTTTCTTCCTCTATAAATAGAAGAATTCCCAGTAGAGTTGTCTCCCTCCTCTCTGTCCTGAGCTCACAGGAGCACACGTGCATACCACACACACACACGTGCATTCA